>NC_083276.1:52761859-53081139 GCF_963506605.1 Zootoca vivipara | reverse complement strand
GGAAACAATGTCTTATGAGGAATGGCTTAGGGAGCTGGGTATGTTTAGCCTGGAGAAGAGAAGGTTAAGGGGTGATATTTTCAAATATATAAAATATATATAAGCCATGTTCAAATATATAAAAGGATGTCATATAGAAGAGGGTGAAAGGTTGTTTTCTGCTGCTCCAGAGAAGCAGACACGGAGCAATGCATTCAAGCTACAAGAAAGAAGATTCCACCTAAACATTAGGAAGAACTTCCTGACAATAAGAGCTGTTCGACAGTGGAATTTGCTGCCAAGGAGTGTGGTGGAGTCTCCTTCTTTGGAGGTATTTAAGTGGAGGCTTGACAGCCATCTGTCGGAAATCCTTTGATTGTGTTTCCTGCTTGGCAGGAGGTTGGACTGGATGACCCTTGTGGTCTCTTCCAACTCTATGATGCTATGATTCCAGTTCACACCCTTTGCTTTGGGCAGGAGCTAATAAATTCAGATGGGGGTGGCTAACTTTTGACTCTTCAGATGTTGTGGGATTTCAACTGCTTCAACTTCACCCAGCCTGACCTATAGTCAAGGATGACTGGAGCTGTACTGATCTAAGACACCACTGATTTAAGACCTACAAAATGCAGAATGATGGTTTCCTTTTGCAATCTGATACTTGAAGCAACTGCTTCTTGGTAAGACTGACCAGAAAAAAAAAGTTTTAAAAGGTGTAAATGCATAGATCCAAAAGTCTCTCCAGGAACCAAGTGGAGCAAAATGGACAAACATTTCATAAAGGACAAGCAGCAAAAAGGTACTCTAAGTTCAGAGAGCTCAAAGGGGGTTTAACTAACTAGGTACCTAGGTAACCGGGATGATGTCCTTATGAGACTGCTGTTTCAAGGAGTGGGAAGATTACATTGAGGCTCTTTAATAAGCTTTATCCTAGGCATCTGCTGAAGGAAAGTAACATGAATAGGTTGGCTGTTCTGAAATGAGCAGAAAGTTATGAGGGGAATTAAATAATGCTATATGCAGGTGGTGCTGTGCTAAGCCACTGAGCCTAGGGCTTGTCGATCTGAAGGTCGGCGGTTGGAATCCTCGCGACGGGGTCAGCTCCCGTTGCCCAATCCCAGCTCCTGCCAACCTAGCAGTTCGAAAGCACATCAAAGTGCAAGTAGATAAATAGGTACATGCTCCGGCGGGAAGGTAAACGGTGTTTCCGTGCACTGCTCTGGTTTTGCCAGAAGCGGCTTAGTCATGCTGGCCACATGACCCAGAAAAAACTGTCTGCGGACAAATGTTGACTCCCTTGGCCAGTAAAGCAAGACAAGTGCCGCAACCCCAGAGTCGTTCGCGACTGAACTTAACTGTCAGGGGTCCTTTACCTTTACCTTTACATGCAACAAAAACAATTTCCCAGTGGTTCTTATTTTAACACCCATTTTTTCCCATTGGCAACCACACCATCTGCATAATTTGATTCACTACAAGGGAATTTTATTGTCAAAAAAAGATGAGCACAGTGACTTTAGAACAGGCTACCGTTGAGAGAACTTATTTTACAAATCTAGGTGTAACTCCTACTATCACAGCTGTTCAGTTTACCATCAATTCCACCACCATCACTCCCATAGGACATACTATTTCATACTAAGAAGACATCACTAACCATTTGGATGTAGGCATCATCCTCAGCCCACACAATTTGTGCTTTTGGTAGATCGGTGTTTGTTTGTTTCCTCTTTAGCATTCCAAGATGACCTTGCCAGTTGCCATCCCAGCATGTTTCAGAGGAAAGGAAGAATTCATGTGTAAAGTGCCTAGGGTTTTCGGATGTGGAGCAAGAGCCATAGGGCCTGGAGGGCTAAATGATTTCAGCAGCAAAAGGAACAACTGAGTGATCATACCTTACTCAAGGAGGAAGAAGCAAACTTTTTTAAAAGAAAAGTTAACCACATTTCTTAAAATGTTTGGATAACATGTTTTCAGATTTCCATTTTGACTACATCTTTGCTGAGTACTGTTCACTGCAGTATCACTTTACTTTGGTTTGTGCCATCTCAGAGACTTTCCCATAGCAACCCAATGACAAGTACCAGAATATAGAAAGGTGCGCTTTTACATAATACTTGAAGCAATATACTGTGATATCTTCTGCACTGTTGAAATGGGGGGGGGGGATACACACTTGAAAAAGAAAATCCATACCTATAATAAACCAAGCGAAACACTCTCTGAGACCATATACTATTTTCAGATACAAGTTTCTATTTTACTTCCAAAAATGCTTCTGGATTTTCATATATCAGCTAGTTTCCCACAGAATATGCCAGTGCCGCCTTTTTTATTGGCTGAGGTGTAGTTCTGCAATACAGTCTAGCTCTGGTGGATTTTAAAGGATAATTGAGTAGGTGTGGGGATGACGACATCAACATTTAAATGTACCAAGACAGTTTTGTTGGGTTTTAATGCTACATTCTCATTGGCACATTACTCTGGAGTAAGTCTCATTGAAATTAGCAAGCCTCGCTTCCAAGTTAATATGGATGCTATCTGACAGTGAGTTATGTATGTCTAGATTTGAAATCCTATCGGTATGACTTTCAGATAACTTACACCGATTTGAAATCCTGGTTGAAAATGGAAATAATGCAGTGTTTCAAATTGTTTTTTTAAGAGGCACACAACAAATACTAACGGGCAGACAGCATTGCAGGACAGAAATACTTCTCACTTTCATATTATAATTTCATACAATTTGGTCCAACTACAAATGACAGCATCATCATTTCACCTATTTAGCAACTCAATGATTGCCTCGTGTCAAGTAGAAAGTGTTTCCAAACTCCTGCTGAGGACAGCTCGACCTCAGTAAGTAAAAGCAGAAGACAGTGTCTTGTTACCTCTCTGCACCTTTAGATTCGATATCCTCAGGATATCCTATGCAACATCAGTTTCCTCCATCACCTTAGATCTTCTTTGTATCTCAAAAGACACTGTTTCGAAGATGTATGTAAAGTGTTTTCAAACCCAGAAAATGAATACCGTCACGAAGCATTTGCAATCCTTGTGTTGAATGGAAGGACAGGCAGTTTGTAGAAGAAATGCCAAAGCAAAACAAATCTAAAGTAAATGTCATCTTAACTAGAGAGAGATTGGAATGTCATATTCCAGAGCAGCAACGCGAATGGCAGGCTGGCATATTGCTTTCGGGAGATGAAAAGGAAAATGCATCTGGGTTTACCTTACCTTCTTTAAACACCTCCCCCTCTTTAATCTATTTTCTGCGAAAACAATCACTAAACCTTCAAGGAGAAAGTGACAGGCAAGCCACACACACACACACACACACGGCATCACTAGGCGCTTTGATTTGTGCTGTGACAGAGCCTTTTTATTAAGTTTTCAGTTTAACTGTACCACAGCCTTTAAGGAAATAAAACTCTCTTTATTGAACATATTAAATAAAAAGGCAATCAAGTAGTTTTGCCTTTATTGCTAGGTTAAGTATCAAATATCACCATTCAAACATTATGTGTATATAGACTTGCATAAAAAGATCGCTTGTGACATGATGCAACCTCTGCCTGTTCCTAACTGCATACATACATCTCACATCCAATGAGTGTGTCAAACTGCATCCAATAATTCACATGTATGCACTAAGATGGAGCAAGATATTCCCAGCAAGCCCTCTTGGGAACCGTTCCTCCTGTATTTACAGAAGGTTCCTCAGCCTCTTGAAAAACCAATGTGATGTCAGTGTGGCAATCAAAATACTCTGGTGAAGGAGTCCTTTCGTGTCACCCCACTGCAATCACATTTCACTCTGAAAGACTAATTGCAAGGTGGAAAAGGCTAAGAGAATCTCAGATCCTTCAATTCAACACCTGTACAACGAAGCAAGGATCAGACCTCGGCTCACATGAAAGCTAAACCACCAGACTCAGGGAAAGAATCTGCCACAGCAAACCACAGTGGTCCAAGTGTTGCTTTAGATGTATATATATGCCATCTCACCTTTGCACAAACATTGAAAGGGGCTAGGAAAATCAGATGTGGCTAGCATACTGACGAGGCAAGAGAAAAAAAGACAGCCTATGAAGATAAATCTGTGCACCCAAGTCCCACCAGTGACACAGACATCACAGAGAAACTTTATATAAGAAGCAGCAGCTCACAAACCCTGACTAATTCCTATTTTGCTATCAATCTACGCTAGCCAAGAGTAGCAGGAGCAGCTTTCTGAACCCAGATATCCATCATTTCAGCTGAGCAGGCAGAAATGCAGAGAGGAGGAAGAGGGGGGGGGGAACCCCAATACCAGCTAAGGGAACACAAGTACTCAAATCCAAGTTAATGCCTCAATAGAGGTAGGCTATAGGAAGGTAGGCTATTAGTGTATACTATACACATTTTTTTCCACAAGCCACAGAAATCCTCTAAAACAAGCTTTCAAAATACCTTTTCAAAACATTGTACACCAGCAGTATGCAAGATTCTTTGAAAGGTGCTATCCTGCCCAGCAAAGAAAGAGCAAAGGAGTTGTAAAAGACAAGCACTTGAATCTAGAGGCAACTCCAGCATGGCATTAGGCACTGTCTCTATATACTCAAACCTCCCTTTCAACAATGGAAAAAATCTCACAGAACAGAAAGAAAAAGGAAGAAAGGAAAAGGTGGCAACACCTCTAGACTTACCTTTCTGATAGTTCCCCCTGTTAATAAAACTTCTCCAAGGGCAATTAAAATTCCTCCAGCTGTACCCGAAGTCACACAGGAGCACAAAAATTAGTTTTCAGGTGGTCCATCATTTCCTGATCATCCAACCCTGGGGAGGGGAGGGAGAGAAAAGGTGTCCAAGAGACTTTGCCAAAAGTAAGTCCAGAATTGAAACACAATGGGGGGGGATGATAGAAATCCCCCCTCTGCACGATACACCTTGCTCCTTGCTCACCAAAACTGTATAGCAAAACTGTCAGTGGTAAGCCTCCAATCGCGGCTGTGTATGCTGCAGATGGTACGTCTCACTGTTACCTTCCCAGATGGGTAGAGGTTTCAAAGAACGGCAAATGCAGGCAGCCCCCCCCCCCTCAAAAAAGCCAGGTGGACTGCCAGCCACTCACTCGAGCTGTCTAATTAATCAAGAGAGGGACGGATTGGTCACCAGAGGCACCTCCTGCCAGGGTGCACGGGATTATAGCAAGGTTATTAATCTTGCTTTGCTGCATCCCCCCCTCCACCCCCTACATCCAGCAGCCTGCATTGAGATGATTGCCAGCTCTGTCTCTGTCCCTGTTCTACTGCATTTTGCTCAGCCCTCCCTTGCTGCAAGTGAAACACAGTGGAGAGAGGAATACTAATAAGGTGGTTAGCTACAGTTTCTTCAAGGCATTCTACGTAGTCTGTGTGCCTCTCTCTCTCTCTCTCTCTCTCTCTCTCTCTCTCTCTCTCTCTCTCTCTCTGTGTGTGTGTGTGTGTGTGTGTGTGTGTGTGTATTTGCGCACACAAGTGTGTGAGGAAGAGAGCAGGTCTGCATGTTTTCTAGGGGAGGGGGGGGGAGCACTCTGTGAATTCATTTGCACTTGCTCCATGAAGACAGCTTCCACATTTGGCAAAGGAAGAATTTATTTGGATTACTTCTTTTAAGCAAGATCAGAGGCAGGGATCTTATTTGATAGATGATAGAAAGGAGAGGGAGTGCTCAATTCCCTGGAAGCCTACAGCCATGCCTTGGCAGTTCAGAGAGAAAGAAATGTTCACTGAAAGAGAGACGAATTCAAGGCTCTGAAGAGTCTGGGGCAATCTTTAAGGTCTGCTGGCTCCACACCTAAAGCACTAGGTGGAAATGCCCATTCAGTGCTGTGCTTGAAATCATATCTGTCTATCATCTATCTTTTCAAATGGCTATGTCCATAGGAAAGAAATTAGAAATATCACCTGGGGTTTTTTTTGGGGGGGGGGGCGTCTGGGGGTGTGGGATTGGAGCATAGCTGCCAAGTTATCCCTTTTTTTAAGGGATTTTCCCTTATGCTGAATAGGCTTCCTCGCGAGAAAAGGGAAAACTTGGCAGCTATGGATTGGAGAGAAAGTGAAAAACTGCACCAAGACTAGTCAAAACTTGGTGCAGTTTCCTCCCTCCCTCTTTCCCCAGCCCAGTTTCATTCTCAGCTGTTTCCCCTCAGTGTTAATGGGACATTTGCTTCTACTCTTTCCTCCCCCAATTCCATAAAAGAAAAGAAAACCAGGAATGTGAATGAAAGGTGAAGTTCTTCATACAATGCCTTGGCTTTAATGAGATGCCTTGGAGTGAAGAGGAGGGAGTAAAAGCTTGGCTGAGCAGTGGCTGTCCCCACCAGTGCATTCATCTTTGATCATCCATGTACAAATTCATGTGTAGAGCTGCACTCAGCGGAATTTGTTCCCTCAGAATATCGAAGCTGCTGCTGCTGCTGCTTGTGCCAAGCTTTGCTCAGCGTTTGAGCAGGTAAATTATTCTTGGCTGCAATCCCAGATCTATCCAGCAGATGCTGCTAGATATGACTCAGTCAAGAGCCACAAGAGGAGAAACCTACGACAAAGAAGCATACACATACTTCAGGGAAGTTTCTGCGTACTGGTTTAGCTATAAGGCTAAGGTGGGACAGGATACCCCAGTGCAGGTCAGTGATTCACATCTAAGGTAAATTATCTGTAAACCATAGAAGTTAGGAGCACAGGATACAGAAAGCTGCCTTATATGGAATTAACCATTGGTCCATCTGCCTCAGTATTGTCTTCACTGACTGGCAGGATTTCAGGCAGAGTTCTCTCCCAGTTATTCCTGGAGATGCTGGAGACTGAACCTGGGACTTTCTGCATTCAAAGCAGATGCTGGAGCTATGGGCCCTCCAAAGTTCAATGTTAGTTAGCAGAATAAAGGTGACACGTTAAACACATCGATCAGAAGACACTTGTTCTTTGTCAGTTTAAACATCATATATTTATCTCTCCACATTCCAAGAGGCAACTCAAGGTGGCCTATTCAGTTCCTCCCATTTGATCACCAACAAACCTATGACACAGATTAGGTTGAGAGATATCAACTAGTCTAAAGTCCCCCAGTATGTTTCATGGCCTAATAGGAATTTCGGTCTGATACTCTTACTGCCACACCATACTGGTGTTTTGTTTTGTTTTTGTAAGGTGTGTCTAATGGAGGAACACAGCAAGACTCCGAAAGCAGACAACATGTTGTGCAACATAGCTTAACTGGTATCACTGTACCTTGGATGAGAGAGCTTGAGTTCTTAGATCAGGAGTGAGGAAGTCCAGTCCCAGGAGTCTGCAGCAACTTTCTCTGTCTGGCCCTCAGACCTCTCCCTAGCCCTCACTTTCTCACCCAGTGGTGGATTTAGGGCAGTGCAGCCGGTTCTGCGCATCAAGCCTAGGGGGCGCTGCAGTGAATTGAGCAGAAGGCGAAATTTGAAAGACCAAAGTCCTGTCACATCCCTCCCTGGCCCTGCTCTACACCCTGAGTGTTTTTGCCTGGCTGAAATGTTTCCTTGAACTACAGTAATGCTTCTCGCTTGCCTGGATGGAGGACTGAGTAGGGTATGTGAGCATGTGTAGAAAATAGCTGACTGTACAAAGGTTGCTCCAGCCACATTTACCTCTGGCCATACTTCAGAAAGGAATGCAGCTCTGTGGCTGAAAAAGGTTCCCCACCCCTGCCTTAAATATACAAATCCTGCCAAATTGAAAAATAGTTTAGATATTTTCTAACAAATATATCATATGGACTGTACCGGGCTACGTCCTCTGAGGCAGTGGAAGCTACTACTAAGTTGAGATAGGATGGTGAGTAGAGTAGGCCTGTTCTTGGTCTACGTATATCTGATTCTTCCCTACATTTTTTTTTTCGCAAAGAAGCCCAATCATGCTAACGGACATATTTGGTATGGTTAAACCTTGGTTGTCGAACATAATCCATTCTGGAAGACCGTTTGACTTCTGAAACATTCAACAACCGAGGCGCGGATTGCAAGAGCTTCTTGCACTCAAGCGGAAGCCATGCCAGACATTCAAGTTCCGAAGAATCTTAAAAAACTGGAACATTTACTTCTGGGTTTTTGGCATTTGGGAGCCAGGACGTTTGAAACAGAGCCGTTCAAGAACCAAAGTTTGACTGTATTAGACAGGAACCAGGGGTGGGAAAGAAAATTGATTCAGTGCACATTTGAAGGGAAGCCTACCTAATTTGCACTTCCTGAAACCACACATTCACCAAAAACACAGCCATCCTTGAAATTTGCACATTTTTGCAGTGCAATTCCCAAGTCAAGTAATGTCTACAAAAAGGCATATGTGGGTCACATACAAAAGTGCATTATATTTGGGGAAATTGTTTCCCTAAAAATGTGGTTATTTGGCAAAATTGCATACAAAATATGGATGTAAGGAGGAAATCACAGTAAAATCCTGATTGTAAGGGTGCTGTTGCAGCTACTCTTGAGTAACAATGTCCGAGTCTGCTCTGTCTTTAAGAGTTTTATTGTGCATAATATTTACAGTGGCAGAGATAGCAAAAAAAATGACCTATTAGTCACTCGCAGAATCCGGGAGTGGACGCCGCCTGTTACGTGTCCAGCATAAAAGCTTTGACACCCCAAAACGCCGCCCCCCAACCTTACGTTTTGGTGCGCGCCTTAAATCAGGCAACGGAAGCAGCTGGCTGCTCCCCTCCACCTGTTGGTCAGGGCGGCGCAAGGGCTCTCCAACATCGCTGAGCCTCAGCGCCTCCATCCTGCTAACTTCCTCATTTCCCCCACCTGACCCGCTGCTGCTGCTCTCACTGGTCGAGGTGCAGGTGTAGAGGAGGGGTGGAGGCTCCCTGTACTGAGGTCCCCTGATACTGATGAAGACTTAAAAAAAGAATGCGAGGTGATATGAACTGAACTCAAGATTGGACAAATGAAAAACTGAGAGAAGAGAAATTGACAGAATTCACCCTCATTAAAATGACCTGTTCAGCTCAGTTTACCAACCTAGACAGAAGACAGTATTTTGTGCCCTTGAGAGCATAGCTCGGTTTGCTGATCTGCACTATTAGGGTGCTACTTTAAGGAAACATTTTCTTTCTATAGGTACTCCACAAGTATGTTCAACCTGTGGCCCGCTTGGGGTACCAAGATGGAGAATTGCTCCCAAAAATCATTCAACTTTGATTTGAAGCAACATTTGAAGTGTCAACAAGTGTAAGCTTGAAGGAGGAGGAAATTCACGCCAGCACTGAGAACTGCTGGAATAATATTGAGGACAATGTTTGTCAGCATAGAAAGTGAGGAAGTTGGATGGAGCAAATGATTCACTGGAGAGTTAGGCAGTCTGCACCAGCCTTACATACTAGTGCATATTAACGATTACTATGGAGATCCTATTACTATAGAGGTATAGATTTTATAACAATTTTTGAAATCTGATTCATATGTAAAATTATTATTAGTTGTTTGCGGCCAGATTTGTATAATGGCAAGTGGCCATATTACAAGTAAACAACATTGGCTCTTTGCCAGTGCCTGATAAGCTCTGAGTAGAGACCACAGAAACAAATGTTGGCAGGAGTTGGGTGGAGGCTGTTCCCCTTGAACTCTAGGAGTGGTTATTTTAGCCAAGCCCTCCATGGTTCTGCAAGCAGGAACAGTAGGAGAAAAAACCAGCACTGGCATATTGAAGACTGCTGGATAGCTACAAAAACAGCAGACCCCCCCCCTCCCCGTGC
Source organism: Zootoca vivipara (assembly GCF_963506605.1). Classification (NCBI taxonomy): domain Eukaryota; kingdom Metazoa; phylum Chordata; class Lepidosauria; order Squamata; family Lacertidae; genus Zootoca; species Zootoca vivipara. The sequence continues at coordinate 53,071,413 of NC_083276.1, read as the reverse complement.
CTCTACATTACAACTCAAAGCTGAAGCTATAGAACTTCAGAAGGCTGCTTGTAGGCTGATAACGTGTTGAGGGCCAGTGTCTTGGAGGAATGAGGAAACTATCGGGAAGTGATAATGTTAAAATGGCTATTTTTATTTTACTCTGATAATGCCTTTTGCTTGTCTGGATAGAGGATAGAGGGAAGTATGTTAGTGTGTGTAGAAACTAGCCTACTGCACAATGGTAAAACTTACATTTGTTGCTCCACTTTTGACTCTGACCCAGGTGGCCCTCAGAAGAATGCATAAAAGGAAAGCGGCCCTTGGGCTGAAAAAGGTTTCCCACTCTTGTCCTCATTTCTCCACGAAATACATTTTTATTCTTCAGGTAATATGCTCATTTGTCCTGCACTTCCAGGCTACTTCCAATGACACTTACTCAAAGTACATTATTCAGCTTAAAGTCAGACTATCTTGTCTTGGGAAGGGGAGTGAAAATAAATCCTGTAACAGATAATGCAGGAGAGATTTTAAAAGTGTACTTATTTACCTTAAATAAGTATTGCATAAAAAGTAGAGTGTATAATAAATGCAAATGAATGACTCAGAGCTTTTTGGCCACACTTGAATACTCTAATGAATTGCCAGAAATAAGAAGCTTAATATCTGCAGGATTTCAAAAGCTGTAGCAAAAAGAAAAGACTAAATGTTGACATAGTCTGTAGAAGCGCCAAGGACCTGGGTCACCCTAACATGCGGGATGTTTGACAAAATCAGTTTTTGGGAATTCTGCTATGACCTGGTCTGGCACCTTCTGGAATAATGCGCAAATTGAAACTTAGATTTCTACCAACTTTTGCAACTTTCCTTTGTTTCCATTCTCAAATCAAAGAAGCATCAGCCATGCCTATTTTGAGACAACATATTTTTTTTTCAAAAATACAATTACATGGAAATAAAAATACAAATTCCGCCGTCCGGTGGGGTCTGCCTCGATCTCCGAGGCAGCCTGTCTTTGCGAGGGGGGGGAAGCAGCGGGGGCGACGCTGCACCCCATAGAGCCCTATATCGAGCGTTATAGGGACGAAAAGCCTCAGCGGAGCCCCAATTCGGACTCCCCAACTCTCTGGTAGGCTCTGATAAGAGCCCCAGAGTGAGGAGGGTTGTAGTCGCGGGGCCATTTTGAGCACCATTGTTGTCTTCGCAAAGAGAAGCTCCGTTCCGGAGGCGGAGAGCGCTGAATACTTCCAAAGAAAAAGGACTCAAAAAATAGATTACCGTGAGTAAGAAGGCTAAAAAATTCTTTTTGGGACTTAAATTTGGAGCGGGAGGAGATTTAAAAAACGGAAGCCGATCTCCCCCATATTGATTGAAAGTGGAAACAGTTAAGAAAATACCCATTGCCAAGTCATTTGTGGATTTGTTATATCTATGCATCTGCAAGAACTGTGCTGAAATCCCCCTTGGTGACAAGGCAGTGGGGAGAGTGTGAGATTTAATAAGAGAGAAGAGTCTCTTACTACTGCTGGAATCGGCGGTCCTGATGGACTCAGCAAGATTTGTGTAATAGGGAGTTTTGAAACAATGTTGATAAACTGAGCTGTAAAAGTTGCTTACGAAAACTCCCTTGAATTACAATTTAGAAACAAGTAATGGATTTTAATTTCTGAATACATTGTAACCAGTTTGGAAAAATGGCGATCGAATGAAAAATACTAACACTTCCTGTGCTCTGGGATTGCACTGTGTCCTTGAGAGGAGTACAAAAATGTCAACATACGATTACACAGTTGGATTTAAAGAAAAAACTCTGAAATTCTTATGGGAACTTACTATTGGAACACACAAACAGATTGCTCAATTAGAGGAAACAAATCGACTTCTTCAAGGGAACAAGGGACAAAAAACGTTGGAACAAGAGAATAAACAAGAAACAGAAGGAAAGCGAGAAACATGTCAGTTTTTGGATCAAGAGGAAGTCTGCAATGAGAAGAAAGAGGAAAAAGTTTTTGAGCACGTGAATCAGGGGAATGACGCTCCCATGGAAGGGGGAGCAGAAATTATGTCTGGACTTCAGAATACCCATAGGGAACAAAGACCGTGGGAGAGGATTACCTACATTGAGTGGATGATACAAACAATAAAGGGGCAACAGCGAGGGAATGGAAAATTTGGACATGTAAAATTTCGCAGAAAGGGAGTGGGGTAAATGGAAAAAGGTTTCTTGTTTAAAGGCTGGCTAAAACGGTTTGAAACTGGTTTATGGACTATGGAGTTTGCTGATCCGAGAAGGGAGGTGCCGTGAACAGGGGGGGAAGAGGCTAAAATTAGAAGATAAGATTTAAAATGGAATAAGAAAATGATATATAGATTTTATAAAAGTATGAAAGTTCTTGCAGGAAAATTTCAGGCAAGGGAGGGAAAGTAGAATAGAGATGTGTGTGCGTTTTTCTTTTTAGATTGGAAAGAAGATTATTAGTATAGCTGGGAAGAATGAATAATGGGATAGCGGGGTTCTCTAATCCTCCTCCCGTGGTCGTCTCCGTTCTGGGGTTCCCTGGTGGCAGAGGGGGACTCCCGGAGTGGGGGGGAGGGGGGAGGGGGAGAACCAGCTGGAAAAAGAGCCATCTCTTCCTATCTTCTGTACCCTGGAGGCTCTCAGTGGCAGGGAGAGTTCTGGGGTGTGGGGAGAAGGAGGGGAATGGAAGGAGATATATAAGTAAACAAATAAAAAAAATTATTGATAATTTGATTAATTGGCTAAATGGACAATTTTAAATTAAATGAGATTAGAATGGTTGGTAAATAGTGAAAACTGTAAAGATGGAGCTGGCAAATGAAAATCAACAAAGGGGGGGATCTGGGGAAGCCCAATAGACAATGTTTAGGAAATTAGATACGCTGTGGCTTTTTTTTTCTTCTGTTTTTTTTCTTTTTTCTTTTTTTGTCTTTATTTTTTTCTTTTTTCTTATCGTTTTTGAATGTTAAAGTTAGACAACAGCTGGGTGGATATTCGCCTGTCCCTATCCTTGCCATCCTGGGACCTCTTGGTGGCAGAGGGAGGTTCGGGGGGGGAGGGGGGAGGTGGATAGAGACCCAACTATAAAATGAACCACATTTGATTGCCTTCCTCTCGGGGGGTTCTCTGGTGGGAGGAGAGAGCTCTGGGAGGGGGGTAGGAGAATGTGAAAAATATGTTATGTATGTGTATGGTCTTTGCTATTATGTAAAATTTTATTATGCAAAATCAATAAAAATTAATTTTAAAAAAAAATACAAATTCTTGTGCAGATTAATGCAGTAACAGTACAGAATGGATTTATGAGTTGAACACATGCAAAAAGACCTAGACCCAATGTAGACTTATCCTTAGATCAGCCCAACAAAATTCCAGAAAGATGTGGTCATGTCAAATGTGAGTATGAAATACAAGTGTGATTAGTAAGTGTGTGAAAAGGCAAGTTTAAATACTAAGAAATTGGTGTGTTTTTCATGTTGCGTGCAGACACATTGGTCATTTTATTTATACCAAATGTCAGTTATGAAATAGGATAATTCTGGACTGGTTAAAGTGACTCTCTACTGACTTGCTATACTCATTTCCAGTATTAAACAAGCCTTCATCTCTCCTTTCCCATACTTGCCCCCTCCTTCCCCAAGAACATATGAAGTCCCTGCTGAACCAGACCAATGGCCCATCTAGCCCAGCATCCTGTTCTCACAGTGGCCAACCAAATACCTACAGAAAGCCCCAGAAAAGTGCATGAGCAACAACAGCAGTCTGCCCACCTGCAGTTCCCAGCAACTGGTATTCAGAGGCATACTTTTTTGTCACGTTGTTTTCCTTCCATTACAAATACAACGTAATGCTACGTTTACACTGCAAGATACAGGCTGTGCCATTCTCAGATCAAGCTACCCTGCAGTTACGTTTTTGAAGGTTGCCTTTGAAATTATGCTGCAACCAAGGACAGGCAGCATGCAAGATCTCAGAAAACAAACTGGGCCTAGCCGAAATAACAAACAACAACAGGTAATTAAAGAAATTGCATTGGCTGCCAACTTGCTGCTGAGTCCAGTTTAAGGTTTTGTTAGTAGTTTTCAAACTCAGACCAGGTTATCTGAAAGAATATGCTTCTTACATTGTCCTGCACATTCACTATGGTAAGGGCTGTGTGGCAGAATTGGGAGAGGACAAGGTGCTAGAATACTTTTTCTTTGTTTGGAATTGCTGGGTTGACAACTGACAACCTGATTTTGAACAGAGTGTAGTACATTTCCTAAGAAAGGAGGTGAAGCTAATTATTTCACCCCTCGGATATTTGGATTCACGGCTCATGTTCAAAATGCAAATGCATACAGCCTATTGTCACGTAACAATGGTGTTTTAAGTGTCTTTGGGCATCATGGCAAAAAGAAAAATCGTTTGGGTCAGCAAAAAAAGGGGGGAGCCTTTCCTCCTTATTCAGCAGAAAGAGAATGAGAGGTGTGTAGTAAACATAATTAGGAGCTATGTCTAACAATTGTGTCCCTAGGAAGAAATGTTTTGAAACAGAAATATTCTGTTTCTTACTAGGCTTCAGACAAGTTGGAAGCAAAACACCTAACAGTTCTAAGGTTAATCCAGGTTAGGTGTGAAATGAGCACTTCTTTTGGCAGCAGATCTGATGGTTCCGACCCATATGAAGAGAAATGATAAACTGGGTATAAAACATGAATAATAATTATTGGCGGGCATCTGTCTCTCTCAAGAGATAACAGAAGGATGCACCTTGAGGGGTGAAGTCAAACCGGTACAGAGTTACAGCATTTGCTGTGGCTGTAGAAACCGATAGGGGAGAGACATGTTTTGTTGCAGCTGGGGCAGATGAAGGCATCTTGCTGTGCTTCTGCAGATGCACCATGGCATTTCTTCTCTCTGCGCTTCTCCCAGTGATCATTCCTCCTATGCTCACTGCTAAGGATACACGACCTGGCCGATTATTGTTAATATTATTATTAGGGCTGGTTCACATCTGAAGGCAGCCCTGTTTAGGGATGTTTTTAATGTTTGATGTTCTATCGTATTTTTAGTATTCTGTTGGCAGCCACCCAGAGTGGCTGGGGAAACCCAGGCAGATGGGCGGGGTAAAAATTTTATATTATTATTATTAGCTTCTTCTTCTGCTGCTGCTGCATGCAGTGCTCCAGTGGCACTCATTTTAACAGTCATAATTGTGAAGACACTCCTACACGTTTTTCAGCTTTAAGATAGGACCACATAAATGAGTGATATCCCAGCATACACTGCACAATAAGGTTATTAGGGTGGCAGCCATTATTTATGACAGAAACTTCTGTGCCTAGTTGCTTGCCTTAAGGACCCTGTTAGCAAAAGGTAAAAGTTCTAATGCTTCAGTTGGCCTTTTGTCATGCAGCTAGTATTTAGAAGGTTACTGTCCCTGACCATAGAGGAAGAGTAAAACCATCATGGCTAGTAGCCATTGATATCCTCCTCCTCCATGAATTTGTCTACAGTAATCCTCTTTTAAAGCCATCCATGTTGATGGCCGTCACTGTCCCCTGCAGGAGTGAGTTCTATAGTTTAACTGTGCTCCCAAATGGAGACTAGAACTTTGCTCTCCCAGCCTACATTGAGTGATGCTATCAAAGGAAATGCATATGTTCCATTAAGCTGTTCTAAAATGGATGCTATTAATTTCTCTGCAATTCAAACAGATGCTCCTTGATGGAAGCTGTAAGGATTAGTTTCAAAATATTTAGCCATCTTAAGAACATGCCCAAATTTGCGGGACACGGGTGGCTCTGTGGTCTAAACCACAGAGCCTAGAACTTGCTGATTCAGAAGGTTGACGGTTCAAATCCCTGCGATGGGGTGAGCTCCCATTGCTTGGTCCCTGCTCCTGCCAACCTAGCAGTTCGAAAGCACATCAAAGTGCAAGTAGATAAATAGGTACCACTCTGATGGGAAGGTAAACAGCATTTCCGTGCACTGCTCTGGTTTCGCCAGAAGCGGCTTAGTTATGCCGGCCACATGACCCGGAAGCTGTACGCTGGCTCCCTTGGCCAGTAAAGCGAGATGAGTGCCGCAACCCCAGAGTCGTTCACGACTGGACCTAATGGTCAGGGGTCCCTTTACCTTTACCCTTTACTGTGCTACAGAACTGAATTTCAATTCCCTATTACATCTGAGGGGCACATCTTAAATTGTTAAGTCTTTTGGGGCAGGATTCAATCACGAATTGCCAAATTCGGGTTACAGTTGGTTTTTGAGCTTTTCTGCAACAAAGCCGCTTCTGCAAAGGACTTTTCGTGATAAGGAAAATGATGAGGCAATGCACTGGAAAGTGTGGGGTAACACTTTCTTTTTTAACCCATCAGAAAAGTGCTACACAAACGTCTGTCCCAGAACTGATGGTGACAGTAGCAATTTTTCAGGAGGCAATATTGAAATGCACATATTGAAAAATAAAAAAATTCCTTCAGTAGCACCTTAAAGACCAACTAAGTTTATATTTTGGTATGAGCTTTCGTGTGCATGCACACTTCTTCAGATACACTAGAAACAGAAGTGTCAGACCCTATATATATACAGAGGGTGGTGGGGTTGGGTGGGAATGGGTGGTGGGCTGATGGGAGTGGTAAACCTGGAGATGGCTGTTAATGGCTGCTGATGGCTGCAATTAGTCCTGGGCTGAGGTGCTAAAGAGAGCTTGATCATGCATAATGAGATAAGAATCCGATGTCTCTATTCATCCCAGGTGCTTCCATGGTTTTAAGCTTGAAAAGTTAGACTTGTGCAATTAAAGTGGATTACAGCTCCCTGTTGACCTAACACTACAAATCCACTTCAAAAAGTAAACAACAACACAAAGCACCAGGATGTTCTTGCGGTTACTAAACTGACAGGGAAAAGTGCTGAAAATTGTGGGATGAATGAATGATTAACAGTAAGACAAATAAACACCCTGCAATCAAATATATGTAAATGCTCATTGTCATAAAACCCCATAGAAAACCGATAAAAATAACAAGGAAAATGGAACTGTCATAGCATTATTATTATTATTATTATTATTATTATTATTATTATTATTATTATTATTTTCCAGCATAAAATGTTGGGACACAGAGAGTTCAAAATCAAGATCAGAGACATCAGTTTGGAGAGATGTGCGTGCAAATAAAATGGAAATAAAGTGGCTGTAGCAGAAATAAAAGCCAATGGGATTTCCCTGGGCAAAAAAGGCCTGTATTAATCCAACATAAAACTTTCAAAGATTCAACAGTCTGACAGAAGGCTTGTTGCTCTAGCAAACAGGAGTGAATGAATGTAACTCAGAACTGGCAGAACTTTCCATGACTTTAACAGCCTGATGAAAGGCTTGCTGCTTCAGAAAATAATACAGTTGGATATGCCAAATGGTGCACCAGCACAAAGAATGCCACACAATTCCCCCTCCAGTGATGTAACACTTCTATTCCAGACAGAAATGGCAGGTATATAAGCTTGGTTAGTGGCATTAGCAGTTATCTAAATTTGTAGTATGTGGCCTGGCTCACTGCCTGAATCTTCTGGAGCTATCTGCATGCCATGTTTGAATCATATCACATATATCATGGATCTCCAACCGGTCAATTGCGATCACCCAACTGACTGGTTGGTTGGTCAATCTCATTATCCTGATATATCATCTCCCTCCCCCCCAAAAAAAACTCAACAACTTTGCTGAAGCCTCCCCAGAAGAAGCTCAACAACTGTGGGTGTTCCCTCCCCCCAAAAAAGCTCAAAAACCTTGGGTCTTCTTCCCTAAAAAAAGCTCAACAACTTTGGTGAAGGCTCCCCCAAAAAAGCTCAACAACATTAGATCACTGCCAGTGTTTTTATAGCGAATGTAGATCACAGACTCTTGGAAGTTGGTCATCCCTGATATACATGATAGCCAGTGCTAGTCATATCCAGAGTAAGCCCAGTGATTTGAGTACATCTACCCTGAGTATGACTTAGTTGGCTATCTATGGGTGGAATTTACCTAATAAGTCCTGGCAGCCCTGCTCAAGGGCTTCCACTTGCACAAAGGGGCTTTCCCCCCTCTTCCACCCCTCAACAACACCCAAGATTAGCTCTAAGGGGGTCAGGAGAACTCCCAGAAAAGCACGTTGTGGGGAGGAGAAGGTTGTCAATCTGGCAAGGTGCAACTTAAAGGCAATGTTCTCCACAGTGTGGGGTTCAGTTCCACCATATATTTCTAACTTTACATGACAATATGTGTCAATTACAAATGTATACCTCACACTGTTAGTATTAAGGCTCATGACATTCTATGGTCAAAGAAATGGTGTGTCCTAGTAATGGTGACAGACCAAGGAAAAGCTGAGCCAAGTCTCGGTGTATGCTAATAGTGGGATAAACTGTACTGTCAGCTGATAATGTTCAATATCATAAATACTCCTCTCCACTTCTAAGGAAGAAGAAAAGCCTTGTCATTTTAAGAAATTTTCCCTCCAGTGCCAGAGAAACATTTCATCTTGCTGCTGCTTCAGACATAGATAATAGCACCGTGCCCTTCATAGTGACATACAAGTGTTAAACACCAATCAAGTTGTGTGTTAACCTATGACAGTTTCGGTAGGGAGCAATTCACTCAGCACTGACGCGTTGCCACTCACAGAGAGAAATGTTGCACCTGTTCATTCTTCTGCAACCAGAAACCAAGCCACTGCAGACATCAGCAGGGTCGAGATGGATTTAACTGTTCTGTTTCCCTACAATAATCAATGGGGATCCTAGTTTTACAGGGCCTGGAACAAAACATTGCAGTTTCTTTTCAGTGTTCCAGCCAGTCAGCCTTACCTGGAATAAGAGCATAGGAGCAGCTGTGTTGTCTCAGGCCTGTGGCCCATCTGGTCTAGCATCCTGTGGCTTCCCAGCAACAGGTATTCAGAAGTACCTTGTTTCCCCTTTTTTAATACGTAGTCATAAAGTAAGCCATGGCAGGGTTTTTAAGCATTTGAGAAATATAAGACATACCCCGAAAATAAGCCATACTTCCGCGCTGCGGAAACCAACCCCAACAGGCACCTCCACTCACAGAGTCACTCTATGCGGCCGGCATTGCAGGAGCGCGATCAGCTGTGAAGTGGCGCTCCAAGAGCACCGCTTTACAGCTGATCGCGCTCCCGCCTTGCTGGCTGCATCCCCGCGCTCCGCCTTCTCGTCCACCGCCGTCTCTGCCGCTTCCGTGCTTGCCACCACCGCTGGGCTCACTGCTTCTTCCTTGCCTGGCCCGGCCAAGGAGCTTGGAGCGCCCTGCAGCGGTGGGCAGAGCGCCTGAGTCAGCGGCCTCCGCCTGGCCCGGCCAAGGACGCCTGCTGCCCTGCCACCTGGAACCAGTGGCAGCTGCAGCGCCGAGCACTCAAGAGAGCCCAGCAGCGCCCTGAGCCGTAAACACCGTACCGGTAAAAAAAAAAAAAAAAGACATCCCACCGAAAGTAAGTCACCCTGTGTATTTTTGAGGAAAAAAAGTTATAAGACGGTGTCTTAAAAAGGGGGGAACACGGGGTATACTGTTTTCAGTGATTGGAGGTACTCCTTGTCCCATCAGGCCCCTGTTGTCTGCTATTTGCAGATACTCATTGATAACCCCAGTGCCACATGGTCATCATCCGATCATCGTTATTTAGAATCTCAAACAGAAAATGTCAGAAGAGCAAGTGCCAAACATCTTTAAGTTTTCAGGACCACTTGAGCTGATCTTGTGAACGTTTGGGAAAGCTTTCAGAAGGATTCCAAAGCCAGCCTTCTGCATAAGAAAACAGAAATATATATCTCCACCTCACATTGTCCCATACTTCATTCAAAGTTTCATTTCCATTAAAAAAAAAATATTTCGGATCTAAACAGAATTTAATTAGACTGCTATAAAATAACTATATTGTGAAATGCATCATTATCTACGCATGGAACGAGGGACTTTTCTCAGGCATGGGCCACATGGACTAGATGACCCTTGGGGTGCCTTCCAACTTTGCAATTCTACAATTCTATTATTCCTTTCTGGGTAACCTTATGAGGGTCACATGGCACTGGTGGGAAAAGTAAAAGGAACAACTAACTTTACCTTTGTAGATTAGGCTTGGTTCCGCATTTGCTCCCACACCCCTCTCTATACCTTATCCAGGAAAGCAAGAGGCAAGATCAGAATTCAAGCGAACCTAGGGTCGCCATATGTCCAGTATTCAGGATTCAGTTCTCAGAAACTTTCCAGGCGAAAATCGCAGAAATGTCTGTTAAAATGGCAGCCCATGTCAGAAGTGTAGATTTTGGGGAAAAAAATCCGTGACATTTTTGCAAAAAAATAAAATAAAATAAAACAACTCTGCAAACAAACAAACAAACAAACACCTCGCTTTCTGAAATATGACGAGCCCTAAGTAAACATTCCAGCCAGCTAAAAAAATACTTGGGGTGTGAAGCAGAGCTGGTGAGCAGTGGGGCCTGGGGAGAGTTGCAAGGGCCAGGTAGAGAAAACTGGGGGCCACAATCTGCCTATGGGGCTAAGGTTCCCCACTCTTGTTCTAGTCTGCATGCTTATTGGACAATTTGAATTATTTAGTGATATGTTCATAATCTAGTCAGTTGTATGAATGAAAAGGCATTGAAGGCAGAGATGTATTTGTATTCTATAAACATTTCCTTTTGGAGCCTGACATTTTGAGAGATGGCATATCAGTGAGACAGAATGACTACTGCACAGCAACTATGGGGGAGAGGGGTGAGACAGAACTTAAAAGTTTGTTTGCCTTTTGGCAGAATGATCCTGTTCACACTCACATCCCATATGCAGTAAATCCCATTCAACATACTTCTTAGCACAGTATTGCAAGTGCAATATTGGCAAAACTGAATCCTTTCTACCATATAATACTACTCTGGGGAACACCTGCAGTTCTGCAGATATCCAATAGAGGGGGAGAAACACTACATTGTGGGGATTAATTTGCATATGAGACTTCATGCTTTAAATAGTGAATGGGCAAGTGAACTATCCAGATGAGGGGGAAATAACACATGTCAGAAGGAAGAGAACAAGCACAGTTTTATTTTTGATGTACCAAGATGGGTTTGGCAGAGAGAGAGAGAGAGAGACCGAGACTGCGCAGGAGAGGCCTGGCTTTGCATGGTCAAGCCTAGAGACGTGATATGTGTATTGTGAAACGGTGAGAGAACATTAAAGCTTAGTAATCAAAACGAATCACCTGTGAGTCTTGGATAAATTACCCACTTCTCAAAGCTATTTGGCACACTCACTCTCAGATATCCATTGCCAGTGCCTGGTGGGACTGGTATTTTATTTTATTTATTGGCCTTTACGCAGCATTCATTACCGAGGTGTCTGAACTCCTTAATGAATTTATCCTCAGCATACATGTCCCTTTGAGGTAGGGGGAAAAGAAATATCCGATAGAAAAACACTGAGCCTAATGTACTAATTGTGCTTTCAAATGTGGCTCCTTGTCTTGCTTCATGGACACCTGGTGTGATAATTGCTCTTCCTAATGCATGGGCCATAAAATGATACGTTGCCCAAATTAGCGATCCATTTAAAATATTTAAGCCAAAAGAAACACCATGCTTAAGAATTAAGGAGAGAGTCAGACTGCTGGATCCTGAGAGGGATTCTGTATCAAAGGCTGAATTCACACCATATCTTTAAAGCACTATGATACCACTTTAAACAATCATGGGAAAAGAATTCTGGGAGCTATGGTTTGTTAAGAGTTGCTTAACAATCTCTCTTCCCAGGGAGCTGAGTGAGGGGAAGAGAGGTTTTCTAATAACTCTCACCAACCTTAACAAATTACAGCTCCCATAATTCTTTGGGAGAGGGGAAGCTTTTAATGTTTGATATTTCTTTTCTTCTCACTTTGTTTTATTTGTCGGAAGCCATCCAGAGTGACTGGGGCAACTCAGTCAGATGGGGGGAGGTATAAGAAATAAATTTGAGGGTGGGCCACATAGTGGATCCCAGAGGTTTCTGGAGGTATGGGGGAAATAGCATGGGTAACTTTTCCAGATGTTTGGCAAGCACTGCCAGGTCTAGCTCAAATTAATCCTAGGTTGGGCAAATTCTTCCCAGTATGCACCAGGTTTGCATAGTCCCTGGGCTCAGTTCAGCACGATAGTGCTGATCAATACAGTCCTGAATCATCCTCTTACAGGTAATCTTTAAGTGTTTTAACAATCTCTCCACTGCAAGAGCAAGATTGTGATTTCATGAGAGGCATTTGTTTTCTCCACTAACTTGTGGCTGTGAACATAATCACAAAACTTGACAAAGCAGCTCTTAAAACAGACTGGTAAGTAATGGTGCCTCTCAAGCATAATCTTGGTCTGTCCCCATAGGGATTATGGTGCTGTGGGCTAGTGTGTTGCACATGTTCTCCCTTTTTAATAATACATATACACATCTATTACACTCACATACCCCTGACTGTTCAGCATGATTGACAAGCAAGGGAAGGATTATTGCATCCCCTTCTGCAGCTGTCACATGCTTCCATTTCTTCATCCATGGGCTCTTTATGTCTTGAACTGAATTGGACTGTTTGCTGGAGGCAAGCCTTCACCTAATGGTTCACCTGTGGTTGGGCGCTCACCAGATGCCCTCCCTGGACAATGTATGCAAGGGAGCAGTAATATCCACTCAGCTGGATTGACTTCTTAGTTGCACTAGAACTGCTGTGATTGATTAACAACACTCTCTGATACCCACACAGGGTTGTATCCAATGGTAGTTGTATTCAGGTAAAGGTAAAGGTAAAGGGACCCCTGACCATTAGGTCCAGTTGTGACCGACTCTGGGGTTGCGCGCTCATCTCGCATTATTGGCCGAGGGAGCCGGCGTATACTTCCAGGTCATGTGGCCAGCATGACAAAGCCGATTCTGGCAAACCAGAGCAGCACATGGAAACGCCGTTTACCTTCCCGCTGTAGCGGTTCCTATTTATCTACTTGCATTTTGACGTGCTTTCGAACTGCTAGGTTGGCAGGAGCTGGGACCGAGCAACGGGAGCTCACCCCATCACAGGGATTCGAACCGCCGACCTTCTGATCAGCAAGCCCTAGGCTCAGTGGTTTAACCACAGCGCCACCTGGGTCCCTATAGTTGTATTCAGAGTAGAAAATAATAAACTTCACCAACTTAGGTCCATTAATTTCATAGGGTTTACTCTGAGTATAACTTCATTGGACACAACTGATAGCTATATTTTTCGTCACCATATTTTACAGTTGGACAGCATGATGGTATCTAGCTAGAGAGATGTGTTAATTAGGGCTGCCATATGTCCAGATTTTCCTGGACGTTACTGGGATTTCAAAGGCAGAATTGACGTCCGGAGGGAATTTATGAAAGGTGGTGCTTTGTGGGTTTGGGGCATTTTTGTATAAAAGAGCTCAACAATTTTGCGGAGTTTCCTAAAAAAAAAAAGCAGCTCAACAATTTTCAGGGTGTCCTGGTTTTTATTTTTTGAAATATGGCAACCCTATTTGAATTATTTAATGGAAAAATGCTTTGACTTTGAGAAATAAATAATAATAATATAGGAGGGGAAAGTACTGTTCTTGTGAGCTTCCCATAAGCATTTAGTTGGCCAATGGAAAAACAAAATGCTAGATAGGCCACTGGCCTAGTCTGGCATGGGCGTCTTTTGTTCTTGGGTTGGGAAAGACTGCCTTACACTTTGCTCTATTCTATTGCATTTTTCATATTTCCATGCTGAATGAGGCTAAGATGCAAATCCTTTTTATTCACTTAATCAAGCTCTAATTTCTGCAAGCAGCTGCATCCTCCTGCATCAGTCCAACTGATGTTATTGACCCTTCATCGCCGCTGTCGTTCAGTCACAAACCAGCTTTCTGTTCAAATACTGGATATGTAGTATGAGTCCTGAGAACAAAAAAAGTAATTTCGTCCTGATTAAAATTTAATGTTAAGGTGATTGGGTTTCCACACTGACAGAGCAGCAAGTCTTCATCAGATCAGCACTACATGGAACGGCTCCAAACAAGCCATCCATCCTGCAAAAGTGACAAGTGCATTTATTAAAATGTCCATGGCTTATAAATCAGAGCAAGAATTGAAAGAAATTTCTGTAGGATTGATATAGAAATATATCAGAGCAGGTGCCCTGAAGGCAGCCACAACTGCAATTATGGAATGTTTCCTTTCCAGGTCCTTGTTTTTAAGCCACTTATTTTATTTCCAGTTTCTTATGCTGGAAGAAACAAGGTGAGGATGCATACAAGGTGATCTCTGCTCCTGTTTATGTTATCATGCACCACCAATATAACAGAAAACTTTTTGGGTTCACAGCATATATCTACAGGAGGAATGGGAACTGATTTGAACTCAGTCCCATTGCACTCAATGGAACTGACATTTTGACACCCCTACGGGTAGTTTTGCTCTATAAGTGCTCTATATGCACATTATTCAAATCTATCTATCTATCTATCTATCTATCTATCTATCTATCTATCTATCTATCTATAAATGTAGAAGGCCCATGTTTGTTAAAGCACACTTTTCTCCAAAACCGCTTACCCGATCGGCCTCAAATTTGGCCACAACCTCACATGTGGCTGCAGGAGTGTTTCCATGCATTTACACTGGACAGAACACACCTAGGGCAGGTAAAAAAACCTGGATTTCTATTAAAAAATTGTGCCCTCCAGTGGACATCAAACTCATCTATGACAAAAATACTACCACAATCCCGCCCACTCCCCATCAACCCCCACCACCCCAGGACCCAGCCCGTCCCAGAGACCACGCCCACCCCAAGAGCGGGCTGATCCCCATCCCAGACTGTCCAGGGAGCAGGCTGCTCCACAGCCCTCACCCGCCCCAGAGATCGCGTCACCGCCAGGGCCCAGGCCGCCCCAAGACCAGGCCACTCCCCATCCCTTGCAGCCCCAGGAGACCACCACCATCCAGGGAGCAGGCCGCTCGTCATCCCGTGCCCACCCCGGAGATCCCACCGCTGCCCCGGAGCAGGCAGCACCGAGAACAGCCCCCTCCCCACCCCACGCCCGCCCCAGAGATCGCCACCGTCCAGGGAGCAGGCCACTCCCCATCCCTCGCCGCCCCAGGAAGCCACCTCCATCCAGGGAGCCAGGCCACTCCAGGCCACGCTGTCACCCAAGACCTAGACCTCCCAGGGAGGCAGGCCTCTCCATAGCCCTCACCACCGCCACCACCATGCCGAATCCTCCTCAAAGTGAGGGACAGACCGGATGAACCTGGCCCACACCTCTGCCTTACCCGCCCCGTGAGTCAGGCCAGACCCCAACGCCGACGCCACTGCCTCCACAACGGAGGCCGGGGATACCCACCTCCTCCCCTACCACCAAGCAGACTGGAGCACACCGACAACCCCACCACCCCCATCAGAGGTAGACTGGACCCTGCCGGGAGTCACAGGGGTGAACCGGGGGGATGCAAGGTGGAGGTGGGGGGAAGTCACAGGGATGAACCAAGGGTTAGGGGAGGAGGGAGAGGGGGTACAGGAAGGGGGATCAAAACAGTCACAGGGATATGCTGGCCGATTGGGGGAGGAGCGACTGCAACGCATGGCAGGGTACAGCTAGTCAAATATGTGTCAAAATCCAGAGATTGACTTAATCATACTGCAAGTGATTCAGATTGACCAGTGGGTATTCTAAGATTCTTTCGGGGGGAAATACATGAATACCAGCTTATCATAACAGGTTTTTTTAAAAAAAATTAAAAACAAACAAACCAAAAATGATACCATGTGTAAGGGGTAATATGAGCAATCTAGACCAGTGGTTCCCAAATGGTGGTCTGTGGACTCCACCCATGGGATCCATGGCACCATTCACAAAACAATAAATCCTGCAGCTTCAGGACTCCCTGTTTGCTGAACTGAAGGGAGAAGCCAACTCATGTAGATGTACTTACACATCTGCCAGGCTTTCCATCTAAGGCAGTTAATTTCTTTAACTGAAAGTATGGCTGCTTCACTGTGATGTTCCATGGAAACTACAGAAAGCTAGTTGTGCAAATCAAGCTGAAGGTACTTGGGTTCTCTGAGAAATTACCCCCACATGTAGCAGATGGTATGAACACTGGGTGAGAATAGCAGTGGGAAATATGTCAGCATGATCACGTTTTTGAAAGGCCTCATCTAATTAGCAGATGCTCAACCTACTGGATGAGTTCCGCATGAAGAAGACTGTACAGTGTTCAGCAAACAAGCCCATCCAAAATGTAATAAGAACTCTTCCAACATACAATACTAAAGTCATGCTGGGCACCTAACTGTCCACAAAATGTTGAATGAAATATGCTAAAAGAATTCTGACACCAAGGCTGACATAATTTCTTTTGAACCCTTCTCATAAATATATTACATCATTGTTTCAGACTAAAGAATTAATTATCTCACTACAATTTTCTACTAAATTAACTTTGCTGATAATCAACTGTGTTACTTACATCTGCCATTCTACACACACATGTCCTAGATTTTTATTAAGGCATGGAAACCAGAAAGGTCATCACATCAGCCTGTGCTAACATGCCACTAAAATAAGAAGCTTGTTTGCACTGAAGTCTCAAACCCTGCACAGATTTCTCCAAAGTTGGCCTGTACAGTTGGATGCAGAATTGGAATAAATCGATCAAAAGCAAGACATGCTGGGAAGAACAATGATTATAAAGTGGGCATAATCAACCAGAGAGTTGAACCAGATCTTTGCAAAGATTTGAAAGATACTAAATTGCCCAATTTCATCATTCACATAAAGCAGGGTAGTCCAACATGTGGCCCTCGGTGCCTTTTTTGGCAACCCCCAGCAACATTTGATACACCCATCCACCTACCCAGCCCTCGTGCTGCTTTCATGAAGCTAGGTTAGCAAGGTGCAGGGCTTTGGAAAGGAGGTGTGACAGGGTCCTAGAGGTCACCCTTTTCCTTCCCGAAGCCTAGTTAGTGCGTTCCCAGATTTGGGAAGGAGGTGGGAGGGCTCTAGGTCCCTGCCATAGCCTCGTGCCTCCATTCCAAAGCCCAGTGTCTCACTCAGGAAGGCAGCCCAAGGGCTGGTGTACGTGTGCCAAATTTTGGGCTTGCTTCCCTCCCTTCCCTCCCTGTGTTGCAAGGCAGTGTGCAGCCCACAGGTTCCATTTTAAAGTGCTCTTGCGGTCCACTTGGTATGTAAAGTTGAAGCATCCTGATAGGGGTGCCAACTTGCCCGTAATGCATCATGTGACACATCACATGACATGTCCTGACCCCACCCAGCAGACTGGGCCAGGCTGCATGGGCGTCCCGCCCCCATGATGCCAGTGCTCATGCACCAGGTGGAGAATGGGGAACAACAACCACAGCAGAGGTTAGAAGGAAAAAAAGAAGCTGCTTTAAGCTGCTTACAAAATGTCAAAAGGAAAGGGCCGTGGCACAAAGGCCATGGCAGGGGATTGGAACCCAAGTCGACTCATCTAAAATGTGTGGCCTTCCAGACCTTGTTGGACTTCCGCCCCCATCAGCCACAGTCAGCATGGACTATAGTCAGAAGCAATAGGAGATGTAGAACAACAATGTAGAACTTCCTTGAACTATGGAGAGGAAGACATGATAGCAGGCATTCTCCGACATGTCCAGGAGCCAGTCAGTTTAGAGCTCTTCTTTGACAATTAATAATCTCAAGTGGAATGTTGTTAACTGAAGTGAATACAGTTTAGGCTGAAGCATCCTGGTGCTTCTCCAATCAGTATGAGTCAAGTCTCCACATTTTGCGAGCCCCCACTGAAAACAAAAGAAAGGGAAGGGGGTAATATTTCATTTGTTGACAATTTGTTCCTGTCAGTGCAGACTGTGCCCTTTTGTAACAGAACAGTTCCACTAAGGGACCAATGGTTTCCTCCCAGGAGGAGATATATTTAGAGGACAGTGTGTATCAGAGTAACTGAAACATTCCTTAAGCCCTTTCAAGCCAGGCATCCAACCCCATCCAAGAAACATTCAGGGGTTCAAAATGGAACTAGACATATGTTCAGTGGCTAGACCAACAAGATTCCCATGCAGGTCAACGTAATTATGGCATAGTTCACAAGTGGGAAAGCGAATCTCTTAGCTGGACTCTAGACAGCACTGGGCTTCCTATTTATATTCCTTTACTCCATGACAGAAAAGCTTGAGTTAGATGCTGGATGGCCTTGCCATAATGAAGCTGTCTGTTAGAATGCGACTCACTCATGTATGACCTACAGATTCACATCACACAGCTAACACTGCATTAGTTGCCATTGATTGTCTCCCAGCTCTTTCCTGAAAGCAGTGGCTAGGAAAACATAGGGCACAGCAGCAGATCACCTCGGAGAGACAGCAAAGGCAAACTGACAGTATCAAAATGCATATGCACAGCCAGGGAACGCATCCTTGGAGATCCAAACCTGTCAGATGTGGTATTTAAATTAAACTGTCATCTCCCCCACTGCACATGCTGACGGGCTTAAAAGTGCCCTTTAGAAAATTGTTTTGAACAACAGCGTAAGGGCTTGATGTCAGCCTGCTGCAAATGGTTCTAATTTGTGCTGGGGAGTATGGAGTGTGTGATGAAGAGAAAATACTTATGCATGCCAACTTTTGAACAATCCAGAAGAGAATGGCTGAGGCTCCTCCCTTGATCTGAAAGCCTCCATCCTCAGTTTTATTTTATCCACAACACACACAATTATAGGGAAACAATGCTTGCTATTTAAATATAGGCTTTTATTCCAGTGATATTTTAAAATGTGAACTAAAAGCAATGGCATTTAAGACCATTTTATACAGTGGTACTTCAAGTTACAAATGCCTCAGGTTACAAATGCTTCAGGTTACAAACTCCACAAACTTGGAAGAGTTACCTCGAGTTGAGAACTTTGCCCACTTTATCACTACCCGAAGGAGTCTCAAAGCGGCTAGCATTCTCCTTTCCCTTCCTCCCCCACAACAAACACTCTGTGAGGTGAGCGGGGCTGAGAGACTTCAGAGAAGTGTGACTAGCCCAAGGTCACCCAGCAGCTGCATGTGGAGGAGTGGAGACGTGAACCTGGTTCACCAGATTACAAGTCTACCGCTCTTAGCCACTACACCACACTTGCTCAAGAAAACTAGCATGACCTCTAGGCCTATTAGATGTATAGAATGGATGGATAAAAATATAGAGTCCCCTCCCCTCCCTCAGTTTCTCTCACTCTGCTATAAATAGACAATGACAGTAGAATGAGCATGTACTCTGCAGAGGTTTGTTTTGGAAGTGGCTAACCTTCTTTGACCCGAGGGTAGCATTATCTTTGCACAACAATCACCCTTCACCAACCATACCACATCCAGTGGTGGATGTGACCAAAAGTGGGTGGCCAATTTCATATACAGAACACATACTGACACAGGACACAACAATACAAAATTGACTAGAACACTCGGCACGGTGGAAACTGCCCAGCAGAGGGAAGCAGCAGTTGCTGCTTCTGGGGTCTTTCTTCTTTTGATGTTTCTTTTCATGCTGCTAATTAGGAGGCTTGCCCCTCCTTGCACTGGTAAGAGGAAAAGAGCTCTGGTCACCACACCAAAGACTCCCCCTAGCTGCAGTAAAGTGGTTTAGAAAGCAGATGCTGGGCATACCACCCTTCAAATGTGTCACTTCCAAAAAAATGTTGGGGAGTGTCCTTTAGAGGCCATCAGAAGTAGCTTCACAGGGGCTGGATCAAACCCCTGGGTTGGGGTTTGTCCCTACTGCTATATATTTAAAGGGATAAAGGTAATGGTAAAGGGCCCCTGACAATTAAGTCCAGTTGCGAACGACTGGGGTTGTGGCGCTCATCTTGCTTTATTGGCAGAGGGAGCCGACGTTTGTCTGCAGACAGTTTTTCCAGGTCATGTGGCCAGCATGACCAAGCTGCTTCTGGTGAAACCAGAGCAGTGCAAAGAAACACCGTTTACCTTCCTGCCGGAGCGATACCTATTTCTCTACTTGCACTGGTGTGTTTTCGACTGCTAGGTGGGCAGGAGCAGGGACCGAACAATGGGAGCTCATCCCGTTGCGGGGATTCGAACTGCTGACCTTCTGATTGGCAAGCCCTAGGCTCAGTGGTTTACACCACAGCGCCACCTGCGTCCCCATTTAAATGGATATCAAAGGACAATTATCTGTTGGGAGGGTTTTTTGGGCCATGTCCAGCTTAAAGATGAAAATGGCAGATCAGAGACTTGGAGGTTGCCCATCAGCATTGGGCACTTGGACAGCAGACAGGTCATCTTTCCCACTATGGTGAGATGCACAGTACTTCTGTTTACAGAATAATAATTGCTGCATTTGCATCTATACATATAAATTAGCATATGCAAATATTGTGCAAATATAGGCCTACTTTTCTTGTTGATGCCTCTCCCATTTTTTTCATGTGGCCACTCTACCGGTAGGTGAGAGCATCTCAGTCACCATCAGCAGGTAGCAGCAGAAAAATGGTTAGAAGCAAGAAAGAAATGGGCAGTGAATTTGACTCCAACACCCACACCCCTATTCTGTGTCTGTTCTAGTGAACTTGACAAATTCATGGAGGGGAAGGCTACCAGGAGCCAGGAGCCACAGTGACTATGTTCTACCATCACTGCCAGGAGCAATAGGCTTCTGAATACTAGTTGCTGGAATTCATTTGAGGGGTGAGAGCACTGGAGCTCTGATCCTGGTTGCAGGTTTACTACAAGCATCTGGGTGGCCGTTCTGAGAACAGGATGCTGGACTAGATGGACTGTTGGCTTAATCCAGCAGGCTGTTTTTATGTACACTAGGCAAAATTACAAAAATAAAACAAAGGCTGTATTAGGAGAAATTCACAGTAAAATTAATTTTCATTGTGACTTCTTTAAAAATAAATAAATCACAAACTGATGTGTGAACTGAAAAATGTGTGAGTTGAAAAATGTGAAACTAAGAGAAATCAGAACTGACAGATTCGCCCATCCCTCCTTCCCAACTCTGTGTATTCTTGTCTAGGCATATTCAGCTTTATACGCTGGCAAATCAGCTAATTAAGAAACTTTGTTAAACATCAGCAGCTGGATTGCTTAAAGCTGGGTAAGTTCTTTTAATAAACCCATAAACATGCTGCAAAGCTTGCAGGACCTGACAGAGAGCTGAGCTGTTTTCAGCAACTTCAGCCCATCTCTTTGTTAAAACACCTTAATTGACTATTAATTACTTAGAAAACCACAACAAAGTTTCCTCCTATAAGAGAGGGGACAGACAGTCGGGGAAGGGAGATTGTTGAGTCTCAAACCAAAACAAGAATTTTGGAAGGTATGAAATAAAGAAACTGCCAGAACACTGTGCATTTAGATATTTATTATTTAAAGCATTTATAACTCCATGGCATGCTATAAAACAAAAACAACCAACCAAATCATAAAATATAAATAACAGCCCATAATAAAATATATCACGAAAACAACAACAGTTCTGGATCTTATATTCTGAGGGCCAAACAGCATGTTATGCTGAAGCAAAACATGCTCCCATCTCTCCCTTTTTACTTTCATTTATTACAGGGATGCATGGATTATCCTTATTCGAAATGCAGCATTCAAGAAGAGAACACATATCTCTTCCATCTCAAGTGAAATTGGATCTAAAACTTTCTCCCTGTACTCCCATGTGGCTGACATGTTTAGGGGAAATCAGCATCAGTGACAATCACCACATCTGCTTGCCAAGTGATGTAAAACCTGTATTGACCGGATTATGTAAGTTGGGAAATGGCTCTTTCCCACTTACTTTTGTCCCACTTTAAGGTTTAGAAATAAGGACAAGCATCACATGACAGGCAAGAGGAAATACGGTAAGTAAATAGGGCGTGATCAGTTCCCCACTGCATCCTCCTCCTAGATGCACTGCCCCACATGTGGGAATTACTTCCCTCCTGCCAATGTCTTCCCAGTCCTCTCATGAGCAGAAAACATGTAGGAGAACCGTACACTTAATTAATCTTGGCCATAGTGGACTCACTGGTTCATTCCCATGTCCTGTTGTCCATTTTTTCAAGAGATTTCTCCTGAAAAAAGGGTTCTATTTTTCTGCCTGTTTCTCGGGGCTCTTTAAAATTCCAGTAGATTGGGGGTGGGTGGGTTTCCAGCTTACTTTATTGTTGCAGGGGAGCTGTGGGTGGCCTGTGTGTCTTCCCACTAAACATTCCGCCAGCCCTCTGCAGCCTCCCTAGCTGCTTGCATTTCTTGACCTGAAAAATCCCCATGCAAAATGTTGCTGACAACTTCCCCTGAACTTTCACTGAAGCACAGGAAGCTGGCTACCAAGCACCTGAGAATGCAATGAAAAACTGTCAAGCACAAGGTAGGCAGCTTTGAAACCCATTTCTGTGCTTACAAGAAAACCTAGCTAAGGGACATCATGGGGTTTTCAGGAAATGTGGGCACCCAGGAAGACTGCAGTGTGAGGAAAACTTGAGAGATGATTTGGTGAATGAAAGAAAGGCACTCACCAACACCCCTTGCCCCCCTTGAATGGAAGTTTGACGTAACAAAAACATTGCACTCTTCAGAATTTCAGTGGCATTTTATCTTCTCCTTCAGAATGTTCAAACACAAATCATTTTCTTGTACGTAAATTGAATGGGATTTTTTTAAAAAAGTTTTTTTTTGGCACTAGTGAGAGCACCCTAAAAGAACCAAAGAAATGCAAGGATACTAAGAGTTTCCTTTCTTATACCTTCCCCGTTCCTTTGCTTCTTTGTACAGCCTATTCACCCCCTCTTTCTCCCTCATACACCATTTATCTACCTGACTCTCCAGCATTTTCCTCTTTCCTCTCTGGCTGCCTTAGCAGAGTACTCACCACGACACCCTTAGGTATCCATATTTGCTTGCAGAGAAAACCAAATACTAGAGGCTGCTTTTACTTTTGGTGCAAAATTATGGCTATCAAGCTATATTTGCATCATCGTTAATTTATTCTGTTCCTTTGTTGGTTCAAAAATAGAAGATCAGCAATTAATCATTGTCACATCATAAAAAAAAACTCCAACCGTCTGCCCTTAATTAATGATTCACTTTGCTAATATTTTTAAGACTTACCAGCTCTTCCCCCCAATGGAGCAAGAAGGAACAAGATTAGGCTCATGTCTTTTACTTCTCCTATTTGATGGGGTCCTGCATCCATTGGCAAGTGGAAGCTTGCATCTGGTGTAGGAGGAAGGAAACCTCAAAGCCCTTATTTATAAGAGTGTATTTGGGCCATAATACACTTGGCAACAGCACCTCAACATTTATAATTGCATCTAGATTGTAATCAGGCTTATTTTGTCCACATGGGCATAGTTGCCTGTGTCTGTGCATTGCAATTCCACTGATGTATGCACCTCCTTTTCTGGAAGGAACATTAAATAAGCTATTAGCAGGAAAAGAAATCAGCAGGCTATTCTTAAAGAGGCAGATTCCAGTGACCTCTTCTCCCTTGTTGTGCCCACTTAGTGGAGGCAGGCAACGCCATTTAAAGAACATCTAAGTCCGCTTTACACCAGTCACCCTACTAGCATTACAAGCACTAAAGAGCATGAAGCTGATGAGTTGTGAAGTGAGCTGATTAGGGATTTTTTGCTATTCACTGCCGCACCTGGCGGAACAAACATGCCCACTGGTGCATTGCCAAGGTATTCACTGGACCTCGGCATTTCGACAATGAAAAAGGGGCTGCCTCAGGAAATGGTATCAAGTGGTATATGCAAATGGAGCTGAATGGCAGAATAAACAGAAATAAATGCAGATGCCATAAGAATAGCAGGTTGTGATTAAAGTGGGGAAATGTTTTCAGCATTTGGAGGGAGGGAGGGAGAATCCTGTGCACACCAGCACTTTCTCCTACATGCAGTCAGTCCAGCTCTGTGACTGGATTGTTGTGGAGAAGGTAAATATATAATGCACCAGGCCTTATATTAGCAGCAATTTCTATGTGTGACATTACTATGGCCATTTGTCATAGTAGGTCATTGTTCAAGAACACAGCTCCATTTCACTATGTGATTGTGGGCCTCTGCAGATGCTCTGGGTGGGGGAAGAGCTCAGTGCTGCTTGTATTGTAGAACTTCCTCTGAGTTGTAAGATACAGATACATCTTTGGGTTACATTGGGTGCATGTTACTTTAATAAAAAACCTTCACCAGCTTTCATGGCTTTTATCTTCCTTTGGCAATCCCCTTTATCAATTCTGAGTTATGTCTATTAGCTTCGTTTGGCACCATAAATAACATTTTCCAGCATGAGATCTAGATAGGATGACCAAATTCAGCACCACGTTCTAACCCTAATGTCAAAACAAAATTTAAAAAATCCTCCCAGTAGCACTTTAGAGACCAACTAAGTTTGTCATTGGTATGAGCTTTCCGTGTGCATTTTGTGTGCAGGTATTTGAAGAAGTGTGCATGCACACGAAAGCTCATACCAATGACAAACTTAGTTGGTCTCTAAGGTGCTACTGGAAGGATTTTTTTATTAATGGGGAAATACATATAGTTGCTTATCACAGATGTACACTTCGTTTCTTTTATGATGGAGCTCAAAGCAGCATATATGGGGTTCCCAGGCAGCCTCTGATCCAAGACACTGACCAGACCCAGACCTGCCTACCTTCACCAAGACTGTATGCATCATGTGGCCTGGAACTTTTAACCTCACTGTTTCCAGAGAAGATTACAGAGTTAAGCAAGAATATTTCCTTCCCCACCACCAGTTGCTAAGAATTATTTTGCATCTTAATGTGGATCCTCCTGCTAGACAGTTCGTTCCAATGCTCTAAGAAATCCCATAACATCCAAATGCATCCCTTTTGGTTCTTGCTCTGTGTCTCAAGAAAATGAAAAGTGCGACATGGATTCATTTGTACTTCATGTATTAAGATTGCAATGCTTGGTATATGAAGTTCATGAAATAAAATAAATCCCGCCTGGAGTTCAACTCAAGATCCTGTTATTTTCAAGGACAATTTCATATTCATAATTGTGGACAATGGTACAGCTTAAGCCGAAATGCCTGAATATTCACTATATGCTGTGGAGGAAGTTGACACTAGCTGGCAAAACCACAAACATCTAAATGCACTAGGCATGAGTAACTTAAGCAAACATTTGTAATTCTGTGTATGCACGTGGTTAAATAATATTTTTCAGTGAAGGTTAAAGTATTACATATACTTGCAAAGTTCAATGTACCAATTGTTTTATTTATAAAAGAAATCAGTTTGTAAAAACTCAGATACAAAGCCCCACTGCCTCTAGCTCGGGGAGTATGTTATAATTGAATATCATTTGACATCGTGCTGCCAATGACCAGCTCCAAAAGAACAGCTCCCAGATGTATGTATAACTTACCCCTGCTGTCTAACAACCAACACAAAGGTAACTTGCAACTCATACTACACCCAAATCCACAGGTCTTCTAAAGTGCTGAACTCAAAAGCAGTCAGATTGGTTCTGCGGTGTTCAACACAATATTAACCAATATTAAGTGTGGATTGGTAGAATTGAAATGAGAGAGTGCAAAACATGTGAGAGGGTATAAAATGTGTGTCTGAAGTGAGAGGTTGTCTTTGAGCATGCTTTGCCTCCTGTCCCAGGACCTTGATAGTCCCTAAGACAGCGGTTCTCAACCTGTGGGTAGCAACCCCTTTGGGGGTCGAACGTCCCTTTCACAGGGGTCGCCTAAGACCATCGGAAAACACATATTTCTGATGGTCTTAGGAACCAAGACACCGCTCCTCTATCCGTCTCCAGGTGGGTCCACCCACATGCAGATACGCCTACAGTCTAGTCTCTTCCAGTGCCCCCCGTGCCAGTAAACAGATCCGCTTACTCCAAGCCTTCTCAAGTGCAAACCGTCCTTTGCTTTCTGCATTGCGCAACCCCCTGTTAGGATCTCCTACTCTCGAGTAGGACCCTGGCAGAGACACATGCCCGACTGGCATGTTCCCTCCTTCCTGGTCAATCATTCGGGAGCTTCAAAAGCTTTCTCCAGCCTGAACATCACAGCGACTGATGCGAACTGACATCAGCACACTCAGGGATCCTCAGAGTGTTTGCAATTGTGTATCAGACCTCAGCAACTCAGCATTTGGCTAATTTACTTTTATTTACATAAAAACACACACAGAGCACTGCAACATGGCTCCCTCTCTCTAGCATCAGACAGCAAAGAGAAAGAACAAAGGATAATAGTCTCAATTCAGGAAACACAGTAACACAAACATCCTGTCTTCGTTACTTCCCACTGTGGAATGAAAACATATACCATCACGTGATAGACAACAATCCCATGACAGCAGACACAGGGAATGAATCTCCAACACGCCCACCCCCACCTGCATGTGCGAAGCCAGATTAATGTTTACATCTAAAGCGATTTTGGGAGCAATTTAAAGAGCGGTCGGAGGGGGAGGGGAGAAAGTGGCAGCTGATGATCAGTATATTGCATGGGGTGGGGAGAGAGCGAACAACTGAAGAGGAATTGCTTAGGAAAGGAGAAAGAGAGGGAGGGAGCGAAGGCAGGAAATAAAAAAGCAGCAGCAGACAACGACAATGACTTTAAAGGGGAGGGATGGACGCTGGTGGGCTGCGGAAAGCGTGGCGGCTTTGCTTCGGATCCCTTCTCCCACGTTGCAGGTTCTCGCGGGCCCCGCCGTTTCCAGCTTGCATGCAACTGCAATGGTGCGGGAGAGGGGAGGGCTGGCGAGCAGGGGGGTGGGGGAATGTTACGAGCCACAAATTGCAAAGCAGCTGCAGGATCCTCAATAGGGGCCTGTGCGTGTGGGTGGAATGGAACACTTGGCGGGGCCTGACGCCAGCTCTGCCCCTGGATCCTGGCACGGTTCGAGGTAGATTTAGAAAAACTAAAACCAAAAATCCCCCTTTCCATTGCATCAAGCACAACTCAAACCGCTCCCCTCCCCGCAAAGAAAGAAAGAAAGATCAGCTGCAACTTCTCTCCCCCTCCCTTACCATGGTGCCTGACTTAAGGAAAGTTTGGCCCTTCGGTATAGTATTTCTTTTATTCATGCACAATATGCCCATTCATAGTACAGGTATACAAACCATACTTTGTAGGGAATGTTTGATGGGCTCAGGGATATACAGTATTTTTAATAAAGAAAATAAATAAATAAATCACTCCTGTGATTAACGAACTAGTTTCTGTTTATGTGTCACCAATGCCCTCTAATAGTGGGAACTGGAAGTATGACTCGTGTGCCTCAAGCCCATATACAGCACTCTCGCCTTGGCTCTGGGGCAGGGAGCGCTCCACGCTGGCATTGTGGGGTAGGAGGGTTCCTCTGACGGCGGTGTGCACGCCCACCCCCCTGTCGCCTCAGATGAAGCGTTCAATTTGTAACAATGAAAATACATCCTGTATATCAGATATTTACATTACGATTCATAACAGTGGCAAAATTACAGTTATGAGGTAGCAACGAAAATAATTTTATGGTTGGGGGGTCACCACAACATGAGGAACTGTGTTAAAGGGTCACGGCATTAGGGAGGTTGAGAACCACTGCCCTAAGAGTACGGAAGAGCTCTGATCTTGTGCGTGCAATTAGAGACATTGCCTGGATTTTCTTGGCCTGGCACAATATTTGTATTCAGCCCACCCACCCTTCCTTTTGAACATGTGTTTGAAGGATTGCTAACTAGTGATGCCAAGTTGTTAGAAATCTAGCAACCACTGCTCTGTGACCTATTGGGAATTGTAGTCCCTTCATCTAGAGTTTGCCTTGGTGTGAACATGAAAGTAAACCGCATATCCCAGAAGACATTTCCCTCTTGTGATGTAGTGCAATAACAAAGAAAAAAAAGAAGCCCAGCTTCCAGCCTTCCTATTCTGACATCTGGCTAGGAGGAGAAGAAACTGAGGGAGGGCTGCTCTTTCTAGCCCCTGGGTCCACTCCCAAGAGCTGCGAAGCCCTCACTCAGTGTCTGAAGCCTTAGCCTTAGATCTGGTTTATACATTTCCTAAACTGACTAATGTGCACAGTTAACTGCCTGAATGACTGATCTAGTCATCTAAGCAGTGTCACATAGGAGGAGATGAGGGATTTCCAGGTTTAAAGCACTGCCTGCCCTTGGATGCTTATCTGCATATGTACCATATGAAGCAGACCTTGTATTATGCATTTTTGATACTCATACCAACCATAGCCAAGTAGGATTGGGTTATGTATTTTTAATTCCCATGCATGACACTTGAAGGTTATTAAACTAATGGACACCTAACCTTGAAACATAACCTTCTTGCAGATTGGATTCTTTTGCTGCTGTAGTTTCAGGAAGAAAAAGACTTGAGTCCTTCAATTGTTACAAAATTGGCAGATTAATATATTCCCCTGTTCATTTTTGTCTTTGATAAAATGCAAAACAAGAAAAAAACAATAGGTAAGGACATCTATTTCCCTGACACATTTGTGCATCGAGTCCTGGCATGTCCAGAGTGCTCGGCCCACATCACCTTGCAGCACTATTTCAGGGCTCAGCAGATGTTACCCCTATGCTTCTGGGGTCCATGCTTGCTTTCCATATGCTCTACTTGCGTAAGTGCAAATGAACAGATGCTACAAAGATACCAGAAATCTCCAGTGCTCCCTTCCTTACACACACACACACACACAAAAACCATTTCCTTCTAAAGCTCCCTGTGGGATTTACTCTACTATCTGGAGAGCTCAGAAGTGCAAAACAGTCGACTGTGGCTGAGGCAAAAGCTCCTTGGATAGTCTTAGCTAGCAGCCCTCTCTGTGCCACTTAAATCTACACTTCCCTCCACTGTGCAGTCAAATTTAATGGCAGCTTCATCTCAGGGCATAGGGGAAGGGTTAAAAAGCCAACATTGATCATCTCTGCCTTTGCTTGGTCTGTAGCCTCTTGCTCCTTTCGCGTGGAATTTATAACTGTCAAAGGCAGGGCTGTGAATTACACAAGAATCAATATAGTTATAGGTAAGAAAAATGTGAAGTCCCCTTACTGCAAATCCCACACAGTTAATGGATGGTGTTTTACAATTGGGAGTTTGGGTGTGTATGTGTGGGGGGAGAGATTAAAGAGAAACAGAAACACTCCAGAATCCCCCCCACCCCAAGATCTGGTAAAGAAAAGAGGAACACAGTATGGCACAACGAATGAAATACTATCTTTGTGCATAAATTGATCCCTGGTGCTTGTGGAGCATGTGGCGGAAGATCTAAGCACTGCCTCCCATTCCCCACTTCCACGTTGCAAATTATCCTCCTGCAGTGAGTTAGGGAGTCCAGACCTATGCTTTACACCTCCAGTGTAGTCCCATCAGAAAACATGCTAGGAAGGTATGGGCGTCTTATTTGGTGGATTTTGAGTTGGGAAAGTTATCTAAACTAATGCTAAATTAATTTACAGCTGAAGCTAACTGGACCATTATTCTAGTAAAAGGAAAAGGAAAACTACTAAGCTTGCAGAGAACAGCAATGATGCAAAAATGCTTAAGCAAGCTCTCACACTTTGGACTACAGGAAACTCTGAGTTGCTGCATCAGATCTCTTTACAAAACCTCAGGTATTTTGCATAATAATTAAAATCCATTTCCTCGTGGGATTAGGGCATGTTTGAAGGGGGTTCTCCCTTAGGTGTACCTTGGAGACAAGTGTCTCTGTTAGCTTCCAGCCTCATCTCCCTCACCTTCTTGTCAGTCCCTGAATATGTGTAACCCGTTACAATAAAACCACCATCAGTGAACCATCCTTTATGAAGGTGAGGATATTTACACTCTGTCTTCTCCCTTCACTTTTAATGAGAAGATGCTCTGGGGCAAAGTCTGTGACAATCCTCTGTGGACACATCCAGAGTGGGAGTTATTTTCACCTGTCTCCAGCATGACAGGTGAGAAGGTGGTACTCACTTACACAGCAGGGCACCTGCTGTAAATTGTCTAGTTTATTAGAATACAGCCAAAGGCAACACTTTCTTCTGTATTAAAATTTTCTCTTCTGCCTGGTGTTTTGGTAAAATGAAAGCTCCTCTGCTTCCCTCCAGCAGGGAGGGACAGCTCCAGATTCATGGGAAACTGTCATATTTGACTTATTTGCTTCTACCCCTGAACTGCCTGCTTAACTAAACCAGCCTGAAATATTTGGTACCAAGCCAGGCAAAATCAGTAATGTCCCATGAAACTGATAGAACATGCTAGCCATGATTAACTTAAGTCTTACAGTTACTGCTTTCGATGGAAGTCAACACTGCAACTCTGTGAAGAGCAGTTAATGATCAACAGTCAGCAGTTAATGCTCAACAAGTTCAGTGGGATTTACTTTCCGACAAGTGCGTTGAAAGTTGCAGCCTTAGTCATGATGCACTGCAGATGGGCTTGGGCCATTATCTTGAAAGTGCTTAGATTCAGGTGTACAGAGATCCTTATCAGATAATAAGGGCCATAACTTAGTCATAGAGCATTGGTTTTCATGCAGAACCAGGTTCAATCTTTAGTATCTCCAAATAGGACTGGGAATGTCTGAAATCCTGGAAGGCCATTGTCAATTTTTGTAGACAATATTGAAATAGATTAACTCAATGGTCTAACTCATTACAAGGCAGTTTCATCCATTCCTAAATGCTAAATGTAGAATAAATATTTGGATGTGGCTTCACCTATGTACGCCTAATAATACTTCAGGCCCTTCAAACACTCCCCAAATCCTGGTTTTCCTCCAAAACTCAACCACAAGTCAGTCAGAAGAAGCTGAGGTGATAAAAAAAAAGATGGTAGAATCAAGATGCTTAGGAGAAGAGCAATTGTGGTTAGTTAACTTTCTGTCAACCTGTTACACCATGGTTAGCCCAAGCAGTGCCTTCTGGATGTTTTGGACCGCAGCTTCCATTATCCTTGGCTGTTGGCCACACTGGTTGGGGCTAATGGGAGTCCAAAACTTCTGAAGGGCACCAAGTTGGCTTGTCCTGTGTTACGCAATAATATTTTTACAAGCAGATGGCTGCTTAGTAGAGGCAGAGCAAAGGAAGGAAACTTCCCTCTTCTACTCCACCAGTGCTGAGAGACCAACAACAGAACAGGGGAAGCAGTGCAGTTCCACTTTCTTGATCTTTGGCACTACCAACAGATGCAAGAACCAAAGAAAAAGAAGGGGGAAAGAGTAGCCTGTATGAATGATACATGAAGCCCTTCAAAAGAGTCAGCAAAGACAACTTGGAAAGAAAATGGGGGGGGGGAATCAGCTTGTGATTTCAAGAGCACCAGAATAAAATAAGGCAAAGTTACTTTGACATAGCACAGCAGGTGCTAAAAGCAGAAGACTAACTCTCACATCAGAGGCTGAAACTATGTGAGCCAGGTCTGGCTGATATTGTCAGCATGTGTTTCTACGAGAACGGCTTCGTGGGACTTGCTCTTTTCCAAGTGCTGCTTTACCAAATCTCTCTTGTAGATAGCTTCCCAACTACTCCTTAAACAAAACAAAGCAGTGGGGGGGGCAGGGGGGAGATACTCTGTCAGCTTCAAAGAGGCGAGGGACTATTTAAAATCTGTACAAAAGTTTAATCGATTTCTAAATAATATATCAACTCCGGTTGCTCTTAATAATCTTTGTGTAACACATTTCAATCCAGATGCATTACTTATTATTTATCTTTAATGAATAATAAATGGGACACTGATATTGACTGAAGAAGTGATTAAATATTCCATCAGTAACAGACCACAGAAATCATTTTCAATTATTAATAAGCTATGCATTCCACCTGTCAGGTGCAATAGTCTTTTGACATGAATGGCTTATTTCCAACACCATTTTCCTAAGGCAGGTGAGTTCTGTCAGTTAGGCCAAATATTGTGTATGGTGCACACTATTTTTACCATTCAAGGTGCAAAGTCCGAAGGTCTTTATGAAGATGGGACTGATCACCCCAAAGAAGTTTTCAGGCATACAGTCATACCTCAGGTTACAGCCGCTTCAGGTTGCGTCTTTTCGGGTTATGCTCCGCGCCGAACCCGGAAGTACAGGTGGATTTCGGCACATGCACATGCACAGAAGCACGCACTTTGCACATGTGCAGAAGCACTGAATCATGACCCGCGCGTGCACAGACACAGGTTGCGAACGCTGCAGGTTGCGAACATGCCTGCCGCACAGATCACGTTCGCAACCCGAGCGTCCACTGTATACAGCAAAACATACAGATTGACAGAATATGTTGATATTAATGCTTAAAGTGTGGGACCTGTAGTACAAAACCATCCGGATGACTACAGTTTCTCCACTCCTGCTTAAGGAAATCACCTGGGCTAGTGGGACGATCAGCTCATATTCACATGCAAGGTAAAGGTAAAGGGACTTCTGACCATTAGGCCCAGTCGTGACCGACACTGGGGTTACGGTGCTCATCTCGCGTTATTGGCTGAGGGAGCCAGCGTACAGCTTCCAGGTCATGTGGCAAGCACGACAAAGCCGCTTCTGGCAAACCAGAGCAGCACACGGAAATGCCATTTACCTTCCTGGTGGAGCGGTACCTATTTATCTACTTGCACTTTGACGTGCTTTCGAACTGCTAGGTTGGCAGGAGCTGGGACCGAGCAACGGGAGCTCACCCCGTCGCGGGGATTCGAACCGCCGACCTTCTGATCGGCAAGCCGTTTAATCCGCTGTTTAATCCACAGCGCCGCTGTTTAATCCACAGCGCCACCTGCGTCCCGTCAGTGAGTATAGACAATACTAAACTAGATGGACCAATGGTCTGACTCAGCAAAAGGCAGCTTTCTTTGTTCCTATGCAGCCTTCATCCACACCCACAGTGCCACCTGTGTTCACATGCAAAAGTGACATTAAATAAAAAATGGTGTTTAGCTGGCAACCTAGATTAGGACTGTGGGATTGAGAGGTGTCCTGAATCCCTAACCTACCTGGCAGCAAGCCAGTATGTCAAGTCCCCAGTCCAGGGTAGATCCATGTGTCTAAAGCAAAGCACAGTCCCACAGAGATCCTGGAACATCCAAGCTGAGGTCCATCAACATGGGCAGTTGAGCTGACACAACGCCCTTTTATACTTCGCCCACTGTTTGCAGCATCTGGGCTTGATGAGGCATGGGACCCTCCCCTGTTCTAAGCCTACTCTGGAATCACACACCTCTTCCCACAGCTTTGAGATCACCTAGCCAGCTAAAAAAATATATCTCACATGTTGAAAGCCTTGGTAAAAATGGGTGTACTTGCCCTTTGCTGAGGGGCTGCCACAGAGAATGCCCTCACCTGGGCCACTGCTAACCCTCTGAGCTTCTGAGGGCAATTGATCTTAGCACCTGAGAGGGACTTTAGGGAGGAGATAGCCTTTCGGGTATTTGTGTAGTTTGCACTAACATGAGCACATTAAATTGAAATAGGGATATAGTTTGAAGTCTGTTGCAAATAAACAGTGGGGGAAATGTCCTGAATAATTCCTAGTATAGAAAATCAGATCCAAAACATCTGAAATTATTGTCAACATTGAAGGTTGGGTTTGCATGCATGCTTCCTCCCCCTCCCCCCATGTCTAAGTATTAAAGTTCTTCCCATGAGTCATTTAGTTTATGCAGATGACATTTCACAAATTGCTGATCACAACCTACTCTCATCCTCATGAATGCTATAAACTCACAGATTGAGGGCATAAGGAAAAAGGTCATCTGCTTCTCATGTCTGTCCCTGGAGATCTTTTATAGTGTTTAGAATACAATTGTTGTTGTTGTTGTTGTTGTTTTAACTGTGTTAAATATTTTGAGTAGAAATATATCAGTAAGATCAGGAAACTAATTTACCAGAACACGTTATCAAAATAATGCCCTGTATCATCTCTATCCCATTTTGATATGGGGAATAGAGGGCGGGAAGAAATTCATCCAGTTCGCATTTTAATGTGAATCTACCTGATTCACATTAGCATCCCCAACCAATGCTCAAACCAAAGTGAAGTTCTCCTTCAAAATGTATACTTCTCCAAAATTTGTGATGCATTTCTCCAACCAAAAACTGGATATGTTAGGCAAAAGTGTACAAAAAACATAGATATTAGTGAGAACAATGAAAAAAATGCATCACATTAACAAAAAGTGCTTGCTGTGTGTGTGTGTGTGTGTGTGTGTGTGTGTGTGTGAATTTCATACAAAAATATGTGTAAATTAGGAAAAATGAACATGAAAATATGCATAAATTTTCAAGCAATTTTTCTTTTTAAAAGCTGGAAAGTACAACATGGATGGGATGAACTCCTCTTAAAATTTGGGGGGGGGGGTGAAAAGCAAAGAAGCTGGTTAATCCATTCCTAATGGGAAGCATTCATGTCAAAATACATTACAATAGAGAACTGAGAATGTGTAAAATTATGATTAATCCCTTTATATACCTAACTACAAGAGAATTTAACAAGTCTTGTGTAGGGATGGATTCATCTTTCAGTTTAGTCTGAGTTTCTCATTTCTCATTTATCTACTCCTAAATTTGGTTCTCCACATTTCCCCCATAGTTTACAAGGTCTTTTCTTAAGTCCTCATGAAAATTCATCATCATCTTTCCTAATAGACACATTTTTAATGCAATGTTGACTAATATACACATTTCCGCAAGCAATTTTCCTTAACGTAACACATCTTTGTATGCTATTTTCACTAATACATTTTTATGCATACATCATATAGGTTGAGAACTGCACTGCAAAATCCGGAGTGCTGCGAATTTTGAAGGATGCCTGCATTTCAGTTTGCGTATTGTTTGAAGAAGTGCATATTACGTAGATTTGCACACATCCGAGCACAATTCAAAGTGCTTGCTCCCATCACCCAAATGTTCCTACCTATTTTTGTCTCCTGATTAAGGGACAGCAAAATACACAGAGGTGGGTGTCAGATGCAGGTCAGCACTAAAATGCAGAGACAGGCAGGAAATTTAAGTCTTTATTCAAGAAAACAGCAAGGCAGGACCAGCTTCCATAGCACAGTTGCCTGGACTGACAGTTCTTGTTTCCTACTTCCCCTTAAGTCCCCTCCTCTGGAGGTTGCCCACGTAGGCATAAACTATGGTGGGAGGGAGCCCTTGCTCATTGTTCTGCCACATGCCAACCATTCTTCCCCTCACTTTATCCTCTGACTTTTCTTCAGTGTTCTACCACCACTCCCTGGGCTCTGAAACTTTCTCCTCTGATGCTTCCCTAGGGGGTTCGCTAGCTGGTGCCTCCTACCACTCCTTGCCATCCAGCCAGTCCCTGACACTATCAATCGTACATTTTATCCAAAAAAATATCTCCCAAATTAGAATCACCACAATATATGGCAGAATGTATATAAAAACAGAGGGGTGTGGATGAAGGCTGCATAGGAACAAAGAAAGCTGCCTTTTGCTGAGTCAGACCATTGGTCCATCTAGTTTAGTATTGTCTATACTCACTGACGGGACGCAGGTGACGCTGTGGATTAAACCACTGAGCCTAGGGCTTGCCGATCAGAAGGCCGGCGGTTCGAATCCCCGCGACGGGGTGAGCTCCCGTTGCTCGGTCCCAGCTCCTGCCAACCTAGCAGTTCGAAAGCACGTCAAAGTGCAAGTAGATAAATAGGTACCGCTCCAGCGGGAAGGTAAACGGCGTTTCCGTGTGCTGCTCTGGTTCGCCAGAAGCAACTTTGTCAGGCTGGCCACATGACCTGGAAGCTGTACGCCGGCTCCCTTGGCCAATAACTCGAGATGAGCGCCGCAACCCCAGAGTCGGTCACGACTGGACCTAATGGTCAGACCTTTACCTTCACCTTTATGCTCACTGATAGCAACTCTCCAGGAATTCAGGAAGGAGTTTCTCTCAACCCCACCTGGCAATGCCGGGGGGGGTGAGTTTTGCAGGGCAGACACTCTGCCAGTGAGCTCTGGCACTTCCCCAAGCCAGTATATGAAGCCCACTCCAGCTGGACTCTCCCTTATCCCCTATAGGTCTGTGCTACTACCATCTACCCAATGAGAAAGTTCCTTATGTTTTCCATTACCTTTTTTTTTTCAAAGTAGTCTAGTGTTTATTGCAAACCACCTTAAAGCATTTGTCTTTTGAAAGATGGGATTTTTTAAAAAATTATTTTTTGTTTAATGACTTACTTAATTCATTCCAACATGTAATCAAATATAAATATAAAAATGCCCTAATTATGTATTAAGTACCCCCCAAAAATTCAATCATTTCAATTTTGCAATCATTTAAAAACCAAATTAATATACTTTACCCAGTCATTGCAATAGACAAGAGCTATTTAATTCTTCAGTCCTCAACTTTTTTTTTTTTTACATTTTCCAAATTTCAGAAAGATTGGACAAAGGAGCAACTTTTAAAGGGCTTTGACACAGCTTGACTCATTTTTAAACTAATAAAGCTTTCATTGCTCGCCTTTCCACACTCCTTGGAATCTTTCTGTAACCTATTCAGGAATCATTCAAAATAAAGATTTCTACACTTTCACTTTCATTGCTCTGTCTTTCTTATCCCTATGATCTTTGTGTGAGCTGTACACTTAGTCCAGACTATATTGAATGTAAATAAGCCCCAATAATGCAAAACTATCAAAAATAAGGAAAATGAAATGGATTGGTATTTTTATTTTGCTTTACCTGGTCATCTTTTTTTCTCTATACATTTTCAATATAAAATGGAATGGGGTGCAACTGTTTTATTTTTCTTTCAGCTACAAAATGAGAGCACATTCATACTCCTGTTCCTAAATTATATCTAAAATAAATAAATTCAGATCATGTTCCTAAGACACCAGTGATACACCCATAATCACACATTGATGAAAATCATGGGACCTTCCTTCCATAGCTGATTCCAGCATGAGACCTCAACTGGCTTTTATTGGGCTCTGCTTCAGGCTATGCCTTAATTGTCCAGGAACCCATATCAGTCTGCATGTATGCATGCAGAAAATATTACAGTATCAGCACCCTGGACAGCACATCTGTATGGCTCATATGACTCAGAGGAGCCTG
Source organism: Zootoca vivipara (assembly GCF_963506605.1). Classification (NCBI taxonomy): domain Eukaryota; kingdom Metazoa; phylum Chordata; class Lepidosauria; order Squamata; family Lacertidae; genus Zootoca; species Zootoca vivipara. The sequence continues at coordinate 53,034,344 of NC_083276.1, read as the reverse complement.
CATTTCCAAGTAATTGGGGCCACTGCATGAAGTCAAATAGTTTCTCCTTTAATTTTGCTCTAGTTGAGCATTTCTCCTGACCAAAGTGTTTAATGCATACATATTTTCTTTTGTGTTCTACTATTTATAATAATAGTGATGGATAATGGTCCATTGTAGTGAGATTTTGTTTAAAAATGGACACAAGTAATGGAGTGTACATGTGCTCCATTCTTCAGTTTGGTAAATTTCCTTTCTGCATTTAAGGAAACTGAGTGAAATGGTGAGTGAAATGGACAGAACTCGTGAGACTGAAGAGGCAAGGAGCACTACTTCAGCCCAAATAGGCATAACAATGCTTCCCTTCCATTTTTATTTAGTTCAGCAGCCTGATCTGCCTGACATATCCTATGATAGTGCCCAAGAATGCAAGGCAGGCTAGCCTGCTGTAGCTTATTTGACTCCTTATCCCCCAAATGCTGAGATGAATCTATTATTTGTTTGCATTGCATCAATAGTATTCCGAAAACAATTTACTCAATGGATCTGCAGGAATGCAGGACTTCACCTTTCCTGACCTTATTCCTTCCCAACAATAGCTCCTTGTGCTATGGTGACCTTTAACAAGGCTTTCAGAGTGCTGGGGTAGTTCCTAACCCAATGCTTTGAAATGACTTGCTATTATACACAGGAAAAGGCCATTTTATACTGTGTAACTGCTTAAATGGAGAAAGTGCTGCTTGGTTAATTTATCCAACATATGTATTTAGTCCTTGGTGCTGCCTGACCACTAAAGATGGCAGAGAAACCTACTTGAGTTTGCATTATTCAAGTCACACTTCTCCGAGTTTTGCTATGCAGTTTTCCAACTACAAAAAGTGTAGGAAAGTGCATGTATTTGAAGAACGCATAAAACTCCATATATTAGTGGAAATATTATACTATCACATATTAAATTGGGCGGGGGGGAGTACTTACAGAAATGTGTTTTAGACAAAAAACACCATACAAAAATATGTATACTGGGAGAAATACTCAGTAAAATGCTAACAAATTTTCATGAGGACTTCATAAAGAAAGAAAGAAATGCAATCTGATGTGGAAATATGGCAAACTGAATTTAATATTGGGGGGAAATGAGAAAGAGGGAGGAACTGTCATTGGCACATTTGTCCATCCCTGCTGGCTACAGAAGAAGAAGAAGAAGAAGAAGAAGAAGAAGAAGAAGAAGAAGAAGAGGAGGAGGAGGAGGAGGAGGAGGAGGAGGAGGAGGAGGAGGAGGAGGAGGAGGAGGAGGAGGAGGAGTTTGGATTTAATATCCCGCTTTATCACTACCCGAAGGAGTCTCAAAGCGGCTCACAATCTCCTTTTCCCTTCCTCCCCCACAACAAACACTCTGTGAGGTGAGTGGGGCTGAGAGACTTCAAAGAAGTGTGACTAGCCAAGGTCACCCAACAGCTGCATGTGGAGGAGCGGAGACGCGAACCTGGTTCCCCAGATTACGAGTTTATCGCTCTTAACCACTACACCACACTGGTTCTGAGTCTTTCTAACCACATGAAGACTTGAAAAGTTGGAGTTTCCAATCCAAGGCTGACTCTCTTTCCACAGCCCCAGTCCTGAAGATTTATGGAAGTATGTAGAAAGCTGTTTTTCATGGGCTTCTGACTATTAAGGAACAGAATGGTTTCCCAGCTGCTGCTGCTGCTGCCGCTACTATTCTTCAGTGTGCCTTAATGTGACCGGAGCAGCAGCCTTTCCAGAAGTGCCTTCTGGCTTCTCCAGTGGCAATTCCTTTTTGTCCATAGCTCCCATTCTGGAGAATGCCACAAACAGCTGTTCACATCCTACTAAAGCAAAAAGTACTGGCTTTAGAAGAAGTAGAAAAACCCACAGATCTACAATGCAGAAATGTTACTGTTTGAAAGTACAGTCTACATTTGTCACTTGCCAATAATTTAAATTCCCTTTATGCATCTGTTCCAGAAATAATTAGGATTTTAAGCTGCAGTAAATATGCTTGTTCAACCATTGAAGCAAAACAGAATATTAATTCATCACCATGAGCATCAGAACTATAGGACTATATAGTTACAAAACTAACAGTCACAGCTGAGCTGCCTACAATACTTCAATAAGTTGGTTTTTTTATTTTTTATTTTTAAAAACGTGTAGCTGAAAACAATTCTCTACCCAACTAGGAAATAGCTGTCCAATTCCATTTGTTGGAGCTATCATCAATTAATAAACAGATGTAACCAGAAACAGTAAGGCCAGTCAGTTTCTTTAAAATTGCCATATTAAGGCCGGTAAAGCTTATGACTACCTTTAAATAGCATTATGACCACAACTAGGTCAAATTGGTTTTTTGGTTATATAATGGCTGATGGCCACAGTTTATGATGTCCCCTTTTTGATTTCTTGCCACGGTTTGCCTGTATTTTGAGTTTCTTGGATGTTTTGTATCAAGTCCCCCAGCCATCAACAGAGATCCATACAAACAGGCAAAACAAAATTTAAAAATTTCTTCCAGCAGCACCTGAGGATTCTCTCTCTCTTTTTAAGGAAGGAGGAAGAGGAAAAGATTCTGCACACACCTCAGCAAACATAACTTTAAATCATTAGAGTAAGTGTTCAACTTCCCAACCCACCTGGTACCTTCAAATTTCCCCAATGCTGTGAAGAAGGAAGAAGAATTTCTGCTGCAAAGAGTTTCATGAAATCAGTAGGTAGAGTATAGCACAGCACTAGATATAATCTAACGACTCACAATTTAATGGATTGCAGCACTGTTCCAGGTTATTTGAGGGGTACTTGCAGACACACTAGACCTCCTTGATAGCTCAGTTAGTAGCACATAAGATTCTTAATTTCAGGGTTGTGTTTTCGAGCCCCACACTGGGCAAAAAGATTCCTGCAATACAGGGGGTTTGACTATATGGCCCACATGGTCTCTTCCAGCTCTATAATTCTATGATTCTATATTATTTGAGCCGCACACTAAATATGTGAACAAAAATTCCTGTCAGAGCCCACAGCCCAAGATATTATGTCCCCTGAAATGTGCTGCATCTGTGTATACCTGCAACTGTGTATACCCAGTGATGCCTTGCACTTAGCTAATGACTGACAGCCACAGGTTGTGTACACACGCATAGTGATTGATTATGGAACACTTTCCAGCTCTCTAAATCCAGGATGGAGTTTTTCATTAAACAGAACCCATCCATGCAGAACTTCTCCCTGGCTACAATATGATGCATTATGCATCACAGATAGAAAGAACACTTATAAAATAAAACTTAGGGTGTTGTTGTTGTTGTTGTTGTTGTTGTTGTTGTTGTTTTTTGCAAAACGAAATCACTTTGGACGAGTGGACAAAATACAAAACAAACAAATAAATAAACCTTATTTGGGCTCTGCATTTATGAGTCACCATCAGCTGAGCAGCTGTCATGACATATGCAAACACAAATCACTGTGGAGGAAAGAAGTGTTCGTAGGGAAATTGCCGGTGATGACAGAAAGACACTATTAGCTCCAGTGGTCTCAGACTTAACAGCACTGCACATTCATTCTGAAAAATTGCCTACGGTAGTCCAATCAATGTTAATGAGGCAGGGAAAAATAAATAAATAAAACAAATTCCTCACAGACAGTTAGAGGAATGCCATGATGAGGTTCATTATGCATTCATGCAGCATACCATGAGTTGGCTTCAAAAGATGATTAGACAGATTCATGAAAGATAAGGCTATCAGTGACTAGTAGCTGCAATTATTATGTTCTCTTTCAGAGACAGTATGCCTTTAAATAACAGCTGCTAGGAAACACAGGTGGGGAGAACACTTTCACACTTGTGTCCTCCTTATGGACATCTGTTTGGCCACTGTGAGAACAGAATAGTGGACTAGATGGACTTTGGCCTAATCTAACAAACTCTTCATCTCTTTTTCTGTTCATCCAGATTTTAACTTGGAAATTTACAGAAACCTTTGTTGAAAGACATACCCTTCCATTTACCCCTTTAGGTAAGGACAGATGGGGAGGGCTGTGTTGACAACACCAGACAAATATATCCAAATAAGGCATTCCCTGGCAGACAATGGGAAGGGAGCTAGAGTGACAGGGGGAAATGGGAGGTGGGAGAAATGGAGTGGCAATTGGGGGAGAGTGAAGGGGATAGAGCATCTCAACCAACAGAATAGGAGTCGGAAAGGGTCTTGTGAGCTATCTAAACCAGTTTCCTGCTCCATGCCTGAAATCCACAGCTACATCATCTCAAACACAGGCTGCCCAGATGCTGCTTGAAGACCTCAAGCAAAGGAATTGCTTCCATTATCAAACTGTTCTTATTACTGAGTACTTTCTTCTAATGTTCAACTCTTGGGCCGCTCACCCAGCACACATTCCTAGCCACCTGCCGCCAGCGTGGAGAGCGTCAGGAGGGGTGCCGCTAGTCGCCCATGTGGCGAGCAAGGAGGAGGCATTGCTAGCTGCCCACCGCAGCATCATCCCTAGCAGTCCACCACCCATGCAGTGAGCGTCCGGGGCACCACCCACACAGTGTGGGTGGGTGGGGGGGTGCGGTGATGTCACCCGCCCTCGTGGCTGACAGCCAGTGAGGAGCGCACACACACCCTGCATCCGCCTTCCTCTGCCAGTGCTCTTGGGCTGCAATATTATTTAGGGAGGTTTGTTTGAGTTTTTTCTTGCTGTTCTTCATATTAATCTCTGTATCTTTTTGATATTATTATTATTTATCATTTATGTGGAAATAGTTAAGTTTCGTTGTGTACTTTTTGGCATGTTTTATTTATTGTTCATTACTACTTTTGTAATTATGTAAATCTTTTCATGCTGCTATAAGTTTTTAGGGGGATCTCCCCAAACCCTAGAAATGAATAAATGGTAGGATTTTATTCATTTCTGAATAATTTATTTATATTTATTTTGAAAAAGTAATTTTGAATATATTTATTCTGAAGAAGTGTGCATGCACACGAAAGCGCATACCAACAACAAACTTAGTTGGTCTCTAAGGTGCTGCTGGAAGGAATTATTATTTTTTTGTTTCGACTATGGCAGACCAACATGGCTACCTACCTGTAACTGGTAGGTTTTGATTATTTGGATATGAAGGGAATATGCAAGCTGCAGAGGAATTCCTATGCAAAATGTTCTGGCCAAGCTTGGGCCATTAAGAAACAATACAGGGCTTTTGAGGGCCATTGGCAATGCAAAAGAACTGTTCTTCCCCCCTGCCTTGAAGTGTGAGCAGAGACTGGGGATTTGGAAGGTTGCCAAGGTAACTCTGTGGTGGTGACAGGAAAAGAGTGACTTGAACAAGGCAGAGAGAGAAAAGGACAAAGATGTTTCTTTAGCAGGCTAGCTGAAGGGAGGCTGGGAGAGATGCCTTGGGCTCCAGTTCTATACTGCTGTGAGAAATAATCCCCTCTTGAGTTGAGCATGCTGTAACTTCATCTAAATTCATGGGTAAATATGTGAATACTGTAAATCATATCCCTTAAAACTACAGCAGCCTCTGCTGCGTCTACATTTCTCTAAAGGGTCACAGGCTGAAGGCCAATACCCCTGGAATTCCGTGCACGGTTCAGCAGGGATTGGGGTGGCCTGTAACAATATTGTAAGCTGCCTTGAGAATAGTTTTAACTATGGAAAGGCAGCATACAAATAAAAATGATTGTGTTTTTGGGGTGGGGGCAAGGAAGAGGTGGAGCTGGGCCAGCCAAGGGTCTGCAGGATCCTAAGCTAATGCAGCCGCTGGGCCTCTCTGCTACATGAGCTTGGAGCTGGCACCCCAACATGGGATGAAAATGCACTGATCAGCATGGATGATAGGGCTTCTGATATGTAGGTGGTTCTGCTGTTTGGTTCAAACCCACCACTCCCAGTTAACATTGCTCCTTTAACTATTTGCTATTGCAACATATAATAAAGGGATGGGAGAGCACTGGTTTCAGTCCCTGGCATCTTCTGTTACATCTTTAAAAGACTCCTCCTTGAAACCCTGGAAAGCCCCTACCCATCCCCGTTGTCAATATTGAGTGAGATAGACTTGTAGTCTGGCACAGGATAAGGTAGACTCCTGTGCCTCTATGTGACTTCTACAAAATTAAGTAGGCACTGTTTTATCAACCATAAAACACCATGTGAAGCTGAAATTGTACATTGAACAGAAACGATATATTTCAAAATCATGATTGTATGTAACCATTTGTAGTATTCAATTAATGAATGGCTTATAGACCCTGCCACAGACCTCGACTTCTTTTACTACCACCAATTGCTACTCAAAATTATACCCCATAGATATTGTCTTTCCTTCAACGCTTTATTGATCTTCTGATTCAACTGTACAGAGTCAAATGTTTTAGTGGAAATGCTTCATAACTGGACTGATATCAGAATTGGTTTCATTGTACGTTGAAGGAGACCTATATGTCTGCTAATTAAAAGTACAGTTCTCCTGGAACACCTCCAGGCTTGGAACGATTCAGAAGCCATAAGCAGTTATTGCCGCTCAAGGTGCATAGTTTCTATTTAAGTGACTCTGATGAATTACCAACTCTTTCAAATGCTAAAACCAATTATTCAGGGCTCAAGACAAACCACTGCCTCAATCATTCTCACTAGGAAATATAGAGCTAACAGTAAATATCACAAAATGTAGTGTGGGGGGGCATCTTAAGAGGAAAGCAGAGAATCAGCTATACTATTTCAAGAAACATGATTGGTAAATTGGCCATGAATATGGATCTCCCGAAGAGTCAGACACGACTAAACGACTAAACAAATGGATCTCCCATATCAAAATCCCAACAAAGCTTAGACACACTTGCTGGGGAGTTAGCTCCATTGAACACAATAGGAAATCAGATTCCATGGCTTTCTGTGTCACCTTTGTGTTGATCACACCCAGCTGTACCCATTAACTTCCCTTCCAACCAAGCCAGCACCTCCAACTGTCTAATATTTCTGTTTTAAATGCATCACTAGCAAATTAGGCTCAATATGTCAAAGAATATCCGCTTTCCTCTTAGTCCTTTTTCTCATCTGATACTGATGCATCCACTGTGCTGATCAGCCACAAATCCTTGGCTTTTTATGATTGAACTCTATATCCAGAATGCCTGCCACCAAAGCAACTGACTATTGCTCTCAAAGGAGAAAAAGGAATCTCAGTGCCCGCGTCCAAAGTAGCACGAAGAGCTTAGGTTCCCTTTTTCTTTGTTCTTCTTCTTCTTCCTCCTCTTTTTAAAGAGCCACTAGCTGACTCCAGAGCTTGGCTGAGCAGCATTGTCATACAACTCTTATATAACTGTTTTCAACCTTCTTAGAAGAGAAGGGGAAAATTCAGTCAAGTCAATGTGAGTCAAAGATGTGCAAGATTTTCTCACTCTCCCTGCTTCTTGCTTACATGATAGAATGTGTGTCTTTTTGCTTCCCACTTTGTTTTTGAAAGGAAGGTTCTAAAAAAGTGAAAGACCTGGGGTACAAACCTTCCCTCCCTCCCTGCCACCCCACTGTGAAATGGTCAGCGGAAATCAGTGCAATTCTTCTAGCCGTTGTGTTCCATGATACTGATCTTCTGCCTGTCATGGGCCAGGGGTCGGCTTCACCTGATGAGCAGCAGCCTGAAGGAGCAGAAGGCGAAGTGATTCTACCTGCTGCTGATCAGCCTTCTTGCTCCTGATGAGAACCAGCTTTCTTAAGCAGGGATTCCAGCCTCAGTCAGTTGCTGGAAACAAACATTCGTTGTTCCTGGCCAGACCTTGCTGCATCTTGCTTCCTGTGGCTTTGGGCGATTGGACTTCTTGATCAGAGGCATAAGAAGGTCAGGTGGTACCCGGTGCGAAAAAATCCTTCTCAACACCCCCCCCCCAATTGAAATTATTAAAAGAAGGAAAAATAAGATACAGTCGCAAGTGTTATTTTCTGGTTTATTTACTGAACATTGTGAGCATAAGCAGCGTTGGCTTAGCGGTCTAAGAGGTTGTCCGTGGCACCCGTGTGCCCCGGAGTCCAACTGCTGTTGGCCTCGGCCTCCAGAGGCGCCTCAGGCACCCTCAGCCTCCATGGTGCCCGCTGGGCTCTGCGGGCGGCCTTGGCCTCTGCGGGCCGCTGCTTCCTCGGCAGGCGCCACAACGACCCAAAAAACCCAACCGCTGCTGGCGGGGTGCTTAGGAAGTCAGCCTCGGCAACATCAGCCCTTTCCCTGCCTTCGCCCCACCCCCAGCCTGTAGCCGATTGGCCAGCTGGGTTGGGGGCGCAGTGAAGGTCCCAAGGCAAGGAGGGTGGCATCTGGGACCCAGGAAGCTCTGCCCACCTCTCGGAGAGGAGCTTCAATGAGGTTTTTTTTTTAAAAAAATAAAAAATACTTATTTTCCCCCAGTTTGTCACCCCCACAGTGGTGACACCCGGGGTGACCCGCCCCTACCGCACTCCCCTTCCTCCGTCACTGCCCTGGATCATCTGACTTCATGAACACTTTGCGCTAGCTGCAAGTTCTGGGCCTAATTCAGAGCCAGCCCACATAGAGTGCATTAAAGCAATCCAGTCTGGAGGCTACCAGAGCATTGGCGACAGTACTCAGCCTATCCTTCTCTTTCTTTCTACTCCATACTTTACTTTCCCTTTTCTAATTTTGTCTCTTTTTTGGTCTTTTGCCTTGGCTTCTTTTATGGATCATGCTGCTTGGCTCTTTGCATGAACCAGAGCAATTATATATGACTCTGTAATAGCCGAAAGGTTGGAGACCCTGCTGTACATGGGGAACAATGTGCTAGCACAGCATTATAAAGGAGTGTGGAAACATACAGTATAATGTAGAATTAATTTATGAGAGCGCTATAACACAAGATAAGGTGATGAGAGAGAAAATGGAAAAAATGATAATTCCATATTTTAGAAAATGCAATGTGATAGAAAATCAATAATACATTGAAGCCCATTTAGACAAATGTCTTGTAATAATAAACCTGTTCAAAGAATAAATGCAATGTGTGCCAGTAATTTCTTCTTCTTTTAATTTTTACTTTGGAGCAAAATTTCTTTTAAATGAATATATTATGATTTAGTTTATGGGGCTCTATTTAAAGAGGAACAAAAAGCTTTTAAATGTGTATTAAAAAGTTCAAGAGCATTGCCAACAAATGTAATATATGCTAGTAGGAGGGAGAAGGGTGGGCATAGTCAAGTCACCAAGTCTGAAAACCCCTAAGGCGTTCTGCAACATGGTAGTTGGCGAATGTAGGACAGGTTGCAGAATAAAGAGAGGCCATGTAATCCAGTGGGTATGTAGTTTAAGGTCTTGGTTAAAATCCCATCTCAGCTGTGAACTGTTTGAGGGTAATTATTTGAAAGCTCAACTCCCCCATCCATGAAATCTGACGAAAAGTGTTCTGTCTTGTAGCTTTCTTGTAGAGCTTGAATTAATTATGAAAACATTCACTCACTAGGGCTAAAACTCAGAATGGCTCGTTCTGCTGATCAGGTCTACCAGCTCTGCACACCCTCCTCCATCTTCAATTTCTTTTGCTGCTTTGAGCTGACAGGGATAGTGATAGTGAGATAGTGAGGCAAGTGAGTTCTGAGCTATTACCTAACAGGGCTAGAATTCAGCCTGGAGTCTGCTTTAAGCAACATGCCTGAGTTCGAGAATGGTGTGTTGACTTGATCTTCAGTCCTGGCTTGCTTCTCAGGCCCATCTCAGGCTACTTCTTTCACTCTGACTGATCCTATGACCCTGATTACTGGTTTGTTCCATGGCCTCTGCTCTGGGCTCAATGAGTCTGTTGCCTGACAGGTGACTGCCCCAGAGCCACTGTTTATGACTGACCCGGGCATCTCTTAACTTGATTCTGACCTCACAATCCTAGCACTCCAACCAGTGCCAAGTGGCTGCATCTAGCCATCCTTTTAATTTTCCAAAATGCCCTGACCTTGTGATGATCTCCATGCTGACCAACCTTCTCAGGTTCTGCAACAAACTTTCCCCATCCTCGGCTGGCAGCCCTGTAACTTATGAAGCTCCACTTCTACAGAGGGGTTTCTAGCATCTTCATTGTGTTCCTGTGTTATGGTCCACTCAGAATGGTTTTGTGTGTTCTATTATTGTAATGGTTTCATTAAAAATAAATACATGTTTTATTGTTATAATCCACCCCAGGACATTATGGTAACAAATCCTAGAATCCTAGAATTGGATGGAACTCTAACGGTCATCTAGACCAATGCCCTGCAATGCAAAAATCTCAACTAATGCATCCATGACAGATGGCTAACCAGCCTCTGCTTAGAAACCTCCCTTTTTCTCCCTCAACACCTTCAGCACACCAGTTTTCCCCAGGCCATCTTCAGTCACCTCAGGAAGTGGCAGTGGAGGAGGAGGTAACAACTGGTGGGTGGCAGAGAAGATGCTCCATTTTCTGTTTTGCCTCAAGTGGCAAAGTGTCTTGAGCTGGCCCTGTGCCACATGCTCCCTCAAACAAGGATCTGACCATGCAGTCATAGCCCCTTCACAGGACCTGTGCATTGCAGTGGTCTCATGAATTATCTGTGAAACTGGAACTTGAATCACTAAAGAATATTATGTCGTTTTCCTTCCCCGCTGAACTTGTTTGCTGTCTTGACCCCAGTTTGTGGAACTCCCCTCGCCATTCTTGTCCAGGGCCTGTGTACAGTGGTACCTCTACTTACGAATTTAATGCGTTCTGAATGCACATTCGTAAGTCGAAAAAAATGGTAAGTCGAATCCCATAGGAATGCATTGGGAGAAAAAAAATCGTAAGTAGAAGCAACCCTATATAAAAATTCGTAAGTAGAAAACATCCTATCTAAACAGCATCCAAGATGGCGGACGGAGCTCCATTCGTAAGTAGAAACATTCGTAAGTAGAGTTATTCGTAAGTAGAGGTACCACTGTATTTCAAATTGCTTTTAAGCTCAGTCATAATTTAGAAAACATTTTAATTAAGCATAAGTCACTTTGGCTTTCATGCATTTGCCTCTGATGTGTCGACATCGACGTGCGTGTCAAAACAAGTGTATATAAAAATGAGAGCATAATGGGGAAAAGTCCCCCCTTTGGTTTTCCTTCTCTGTGCACACAACTGCAAAGGTGCTAGCTCCACACCTTTTTGGGAGTGCTCTGTGGGAGGTGTGATTAGCCCCGCCAAAGTGTTTGCTGCCTGCTGAGCTCAGCAGCTTAAAGGAACAATTGCAATGGTAAATGGCCAGCATTTAAAAGCCATGAGCTAACAGTTCAGAAACATTCAGCTGCCAAGGGGCTTCTAGTGACAACCTTCCTATGAAATATTGAAACCAGGCTGAAACATTGCATGTTCAACAGAGAATGGAAACAAAAGCTTCCCCCACCCTCCACTGCAAGTCTTTCTGAGAACCCAGCAGAATGCAATGCCTTCTGGTACAAATTCTGAGTGATAAAGCTGTTTAAAATCTTAACTTTACCATGAATGGCTTTGGAGTCATGAAATAATGCATTGACTTGCTAACTTACACATAATGCAGCCTATGACACAATGTATACTTGTCTCACACCTGCATTTGCCATGTCCCGGTCTCCTCAATCTCCCCTCCTCCCTCCACTTTGGGTAGAAACAAAACAAGAGTGTGCACTCTTGGCAGATGAAAAATAAACAAGCAGGTCTTGGGCACCTAGCCTGTTTTCTTTAGAGAACGGAAAGCTGGTCTCTACGTCTGGCCACATTGTAAATGTCTGTGCCAGTTTATAATCTATTTCCTTTTCCTTTTCAGAATCCATCTCCTATAATTTTACTCTCAAGCCTCATCTGCAAAACTCACAATATATTTTCACCTTCACTTACCCCCAATATGTAGGTTTGAACTCCTGCAAGAATTTGTAAGATCAAGCAGCACAATATTGTGCAAACATAATCTATAACAGGGGGAGGATGTTTGCTCTCACTAACACCTCCACTCCAAGCCTTCATAACTTTTCACTTATTGTCAGCTTCCTTGAAGGCCAGTTGGAAAAGTGGAATATATATTATGATGCACTCTGTATATTACTTACTTACTTACTTGTATTTATATTCTACTTTTTCTGCAATGAGCTCAAGGTTGTGTGCTGGTTCACCCCTTCCTCATTTATTCTCTACAGCAACCCTGTGGGGTAGGTTAGGCTGAGAGGCACTGATTGGCCCGAAGTAACCCAATGAGCTTCATGGCTGAGTGGGATTTGAACCCTGGTCTCTTAGGCCCTGATCTAACGCACTAACTTCTGAACTGTCCCTGGCATAGCTGCCAAGTTTTCCCTTTTCTCGCGAGGAAGCCTATTCAGCATAATGGAAAATCCCTTTAAAAAAGGGATAACTTGGCAGCTATGGTCCCTGGCTTAGCTCCAGAAAGGTCTTGCATCAAGCAGAGGCTCTTGCCAATGAAAGAGGCTGAAGCAGTGATCCCCCCGCCCCAATTTCCCTTTCTACCTGCACTCCCCACAGCACTCCTATGCTGTTTTGAAGGATCCCACCCCACCCCACCCCGCAAAAAAAATCTGGAGCCTATATTTGAGGTATGCAGAGGCTAGAAGTTCTGCTCAAGGGATCACTTGATCCAGGGGCTAACTAATGTGTTGCCCTCCAAATGTTGCTGGACTACAACTCCATCAGCCTTCTCACCATTTTCCACTTTGGCTGGAGCTGATGGGAGTTGAGACCAACAACACTTGGAGGACAACAGTTTGCTTACCTTGAGATAAAGTGATATCCCACCCCTGCATGATACTGGGAGCTGATGGTGGTTTACTTTTCTTTTGTTTATTTTCCTTAAAGCAAATAAAATGAAGCACATCAACTTTTCCTCTGCTCTTCTGCTTGACTTCTGCAGGCTTCTCTTCCACTCTCCTGCTACTCAGGCAAAATAATTCCCTACCCTTTCTGCTTGCTTATCTAGCTCTGTGCACTTTTTTAACCTTGGTTTTTCTCATTTTCTTCAAGAGCCTAAAGCATCGCTCAAAATCTCCCAGAGTTCATCTCCACAGTGGTGTTACAAGCTCACTCTGTCAGTGCCGTAATGTGGGGAGGGGGGTGGATATCTTCTGTCAGCCTTACATGTAAGGATATCTGATGCATTTCTCTTTAAATCTCACCTCACTATTTCTCATTATGTCTCCTGAATTCTGCTGATTTGAGACACCAAGGAGAAATTCCAAGGCATTAAAGAAGATCTATTTCAGCAATAAAGGAGATGCAATCTCTTCCATTTCTCCAAGAGCTAAAGAAGGAAAGGATGAGAGAGAGAATATTTCTTTATGGGGTTGACAAAAAAGGGGGAGCTAATTAAACATTTTTTATGAGAATTACAGCAGTCAGACTTTGCACTTCCTCGTCTGTTATGTGTTCTCCTGGGCAAAATGGCATAGAATAAAACAGTCCCTGTAGCAAAATACGCCTGCTATTTAGTCAAAAAGGCATGCTGCTTCAACATGCTGTCAGATTTATCTTAATTTCTAGGCCTTCTCATAGGGCTCAGTGTGTACTGCAGTTTTTTTCCAAATGAAACCATCCAAAATAACACTTTTTCAAAACAACCCTATCTATCTCAGGAAAAATGCTGTGTTATGGTATAATATTGCACTTTTTTAAAACAAAACATGATTATGAACATTAAAAACAGCCCAAATGCAGATTTTTTTGGGGGGGGGGAGTCATTGAGCAGTTTATAGGTAATGAAAAGAACTAGTTCTCTGGAAAAGAAAGTCCAAACTTGTAGGCAGACTTGCCCCAGGGAAATCCTTCCTGTCCAGTCTTGGGACCTGGGTATAATATTCATCAGGGCATTAACTTTCTTCTTCTTTGGCGATCACTCGTAGCCGAGTAAGATTGTCTTCCATAAACACGGTTTTAACAGTGAGTCCGCAAGTGACTGTGGAGGCCAATTCTGGATCTGCACGTCCTTAAACAGCAGGGACATTGGTTTCTGGGCAGGAGTTGATCACAGTGTGGATTTGCCAAGTGTGCCTTCCTCTTAGCATGTTTCTCCCTTGTGTCCTGAGTTTGAGTGTCTTCAAAACCCATGACACCTTTGGTAAAGGCTGTTCTCTGATTGGAGTGCTTGCAGGCCAGTGTTTCCCAGTTGTCAGTGTTTATACTACATTTTTTTTTTTTAGATTTGCCTTGAGACAGTCTTTAAACCTCTTTTGTTGACCACCAGCATTACGCTTTCCATTTTTAAGTTCGGAATAGAGTAGTTGCTTTGGAAGACGGTCATCAGGCATCTGCACATGACCAGTCCAATGAAATGGATGTTGAAGAATCATTGCTTCAACAATGGTGATCTCTGCTTCTTCCAGTAAACTGATATTAGTTCACCTGTCTTCCCAAGTGATGTGTAAAAATTTTCGGAGACACCGTTGATGGAATCTTTCGAGGAGTTGGAGATGGCGTTTATAAGTGGTCCATGTTTCACAAGCATATAGTAAGGTTGGTAGTACAATAGCTTTGTAAACAAGCATTTTGGTTTCCCTGCACATGTCCCAGTCCTCAAACACTCTGCACTTCAATTGGGAGAAAGCCGCACTCGCAGAGCTCAGGCGATGCTGGATTTCGGCATCAGTGTTGGCCCTTGTGGAAAGGTAACTGCCTAGGTAGGAGAAGTGATTGACATTTTCCAATGTTACACCATTGAGTTGGATTTGTGGTGCTGCAAAGGGGTTATTTTGTACTTGTTGGTGCAGCACTTTGGTTTTTTGGGTGTTGAGTGACAGGCCAAGCTTTTCGTAAGCTTCTGCAAAGATATTTAGGATGGTTTGGAGGTCATCCTCTGAGCATATGCACACTATGTTGTCATCAGCATACTGAAGCTCTATGACAGAAGTTTCGGTACCTTACTCTTTGCTTCCAGCCTGCTCAGATTGAAGAGCTTTCCATCTGTTCAATATATGATTTCTACTCCGGTGGGGAGTTTCCCTTTGACAAAGTGTAGGATCATGGCAATGAAAATAATGAATAGAGTTGGGGCAATAACATAACCCTGTTTAACACCTGATCCCACTGTGAATGGTTCGCTTTGAGAGCCATTGTTATTGAGAAGTCCTCAACGGCAGAACAGGCATTAACTTTACATCAAGAGTGACAAGAGGAAGGCTATAGAGCGTCAGAAACTGTATGTCTTCAAATCTATATGTATGTGGATATTTGCTCGAACCATCTAATTTCTGTTGTTTTGTTAGTCTTGGATTAGCCTTGGACCTGTCAAGGGGTGGGCAGCTGGTCAATGGCATGTGGAATTGAGGGAAAGGCTGTTTTTCAATGTGGGTGCAATTCAGTACACTCTGAATAACACCAGAAGAAAGTGCCTCAGAGCTTCAGGAACTGACGTACTGATGTTATTCTGGCAGGGTGAGTTGCTACTTATTAGCATGATTTAGGGTTTTTATTTTATTATCTTCAAAATATCAGCCATTAATGGGTCTTAAGGGAAGATACGAATAAAAGTAAAAATTATCCCAGGTCATCTGCTTAATCTATCTCTTTGGGGGGGGCAGGTGGGTTGAGGGAAAAACTGCATCAATTATATTAAAGACACATGATATATATATAGCACTTCTGAAGCTGTGTAATTGTGACAGTGCAGTGGAACAATCTGGGTTTTTTAATTACCTCTCCCACCAGCAGCAGACCGATATTTTTTTAAAAAAATCACCAACCCTAGTTCAATGAATCTGTAAATGCCTTATATTCTTAAATAACAAGTACAAATATATTTGCAGTGATTGTGCTTTTAAGCATGAGGAGGTGCAGAGTGTTGCTGCACTTTTTGTGGGTTGCTTTTAATTGGATGAATATCTGGAACACATTTGAATGTATATTTCATAATGACTCTTAAACCCTCAGCTAGATTGAATTTTTACCTGTAACTGTTTATCCTTTATTTTCCCCCAGTAAAATGCAAATTTGACAGAATCAAAGCTAAGGAGGGATGAAGATAACGGGGCACAGCAGCAGAACCTAAATATCTGGATCAGAAATCAAACCTATCCAATTACTGTCTGATCATACCTGCAACTCCATTGCATCCCCTATCGAGAAATATCCATTAGTGAAAATGGAGGGTTATGGGTGAAAGCAATGTTGTCGTTTCAAATTTCTTCATCATTTCCTGACTGGATGCCAGATCGTGAATCCTGGCTGGAGGCCAGATATGAAACCACAAGAGGAAATAATGGAACTTATCTGGATAAGATACTACATTTTAATCACTTCAGCAAACATTTTTGATGAACTGATTAAAGCTCAATTGAAGCAAAACCTCCTCTACGGTTCTTCAAAGGTATATAAGCCAAATATTTGTTCAGTCTTTTGAGAAGGGGACAAAGCAGGTGCTTTGGGAATCGATAGGTAATAGATAACAGGAGGGTTTTTTTTTGGGGGGGGGTTGCATGGTGATGGGGCAAATTAATAATTCCAAAATCAATATTGGGGAAATAGCTTCATTGCACAATCAAAATGTCACAAAATGGCAGTAACTGTAAGTGGTAAAGTTTAGGCAGGGCCACTGAGTGACACTGTCAACAGGGCCATCTTAGACATTAGGTTTAGTGGCGCCCTGCGCCAGGGCGCCTGCCCATCAGGGGTGCCCAGCAGCGGGAGTCGAGGACTGACTGGGAACAGCTGTGAGGGCATGCTGAGTGGCGGCGGTGGCTCTTCCTATGGCCAGCCACGGTCTCTCACTTCCTGCCTGGGAGAGGAGGCAGCGGCAGTGCAAAGCTATGCAGCACCCTTCTCCCTCTTGCCTGCCCCGCAGCAGTAGTGGGACTGCTAGGGAAGCCCACGCAGCAAGCGAGCCTCGATTTGTGCAGGGGGCGGGGAGGAGGGAGAGGGGGAGGGGCTCCACATCAAGGGAAAAGGTGGGAGAGGGATTCATTCAGATTTGAGGTGGTGGGAGGGGAAAGCTGGGGGGGCGCACTACCATTAGGACTCAGTTTGGAGGTAAGGATGGACTCAAGAGCATGCTCTCCATGCAGTTAGTGGTTAAAAACAAACAAACAAACAAACAACAAAAAGTCCTTTAAAGACGGGCGCGTTTTTAGTGAGGAATAAGCTTTCGTGAGCTGCAGCCCATTTTGTTCTCTTAAGCATGTGCAGAGTGCCTTGATCTACCCACAGCTGCCAATGGTGCATTCAAAGAAGAGCTGAAATGAGCTTGAAAGTTGCCACGAATTTCAAGTCTAAACTACGTTTTATTTACAATATATACAGAGGATCCATAAGCACGTCTGTGTTCTCCAGCTCCAGCAGAACAAGACCTAAAACACACACTACCGTTCCCACACTCTTCTCACACAACTCATGTGATTCACACCAATCACACTACTCTGCATCGGATACACAAAATCCTAACAGGAGGTACAAGTCACAAGTAGTTTAAGATTTATTCAGTGGCAATGAACCCTTGAGTTTGCCTGAAGTCACAAACCAGCTAAGGGTACTTGATACATTTTCATCCAAGTGCCCAGAACACAGCTGACAACCACTCTAAGTCAGAAGGCCTTTTATACCTTAAGAAGAGGACACTTTTCATTGATTGCTCTCTAGTTTGTTCCATTTTATAATGGCACTCATCATATTGGGCTTGCCTGACGTCCTTCACATTTGGTTTTCACTCATTCATGAAAAGTTACCTCTGTTTTTTGCAGGCTCCCTCATTTCTTGAAATAACGCAAGAAAAAGGATATCATGATAGCATTTCTTTTAAAATTGTTGTGTACTAGTCAGTCACGCAACTTGGGTTTAGTTCCCTGCTCAACCAAGAAGACTTTGACCAGCTAGTCTCTTATAGCCCAAGCTGAAGTCCAGCCTACCTCACTGAGTTCTGCAGTCAGGCAGCCACATAAGTAGAAGGCTCCCAAATATTTGTAATGGTGAAAATGAAAAATCCAAGAGGATGAATAGTCACTTACATGCCAAATGTGAAAGGAACAGAGCATTGTCAGCTAAACTAGCCTCCTATTGACTGCCACTGATGCCCCATTCCATCTGCTAAATGTATAGCTGGATGGGAGATCCACTGGTGCCATCCCCACCAGCAGGAAGCCCTGAACAAGGATGTTCTGTGGGTGGGACTGAGCTGGCCCGAGATCCCTTGGATGCCAAGCAGGTCTCGCTGCCACAGCTGGCCACACCAGGTCTGATCCAAACCATATCCCTGTGGCAGCTTGGAGATGGTCATGGGCGTAGGCAGGGGGGCAGGAGGGGGCAATTGCCCCCCCTAGAAGCAGGGCCACTGGCCAGCCTGCCCCACTGCCCGCCCGGTGCCGTCTCCCTTCTCCCTGGCTGGCTGTGGGGCGGGCGGCGGGAAAGCACCAGAGCCGCGCAAAGCGTTTGGCTGGCTTTCCCTCCCTCCGCCCCACAGCCAGCAAGGGAGAAGGGAGACGTCCCTTCTAGCCGGCTGGCTGTGGGGCGGGCGGAGGGAAAGCCAGGCAACCGCTTTGCGCGGCTCTGGGGCTTTCCCTCCACCTGCCCCAGCGATTGCAGAGGGGGAGGAGGGGATCGGAGCAGCCCGATTTCGGGCTGATCCTGGCTCCCCCTCGTCCCTTCCTATCGCGGAGGGGGAGGAGGGAGTCGGAGCAGCCCGATTTCGGGCTGATCCTGGCTCCCCCTCGTCCCTTCCTATCGCGGAGGGGGAGGAGGAAGTCGGAGCAGCCCGATTTCGGGCTGATCCTGGCTCCCCCTCGTCCCTTCCTATCGCGGAGGGGGAGGAGGGAGTCGGAGCAGCCCGATTTCGGGCTGATCCTGGCTCCCTCTCGTCCCTTCCGATCGTGGAGGGGGAGGAGGGAGTCGGAGCAGCCCGATTTCGGGCTGATCCTGGCTCCCCCTTGTCCCTTCCTATCGCGGAGGGGGAGGAGGGAGTCGGAGCAGCCCGATTTCGGGCTGCTCCGATGTGGCCCCGCCCCCGCCCCTTGGCCCCGCCCTTGGCCCCGCCCCTTGCTCCCCGCCCCCCCCTGATTTTCATCCTGGCTACGCCCCTGGAGATGGTTCAGGAATCTGGACCCATTGTCCTACTCATCCCTCACTTCCCTTGCACACCCTCTATTGTCATTATTAACAGCCAGGCTGCGGACGTGGTGGCGGCTCCACCTCTCAGCAAAGCTGGTTAAAATGTGGGCTTAGGACTACAGCCTAAGCTACAGCCTTTGTTTAAGTAAGTACAAATCCAAACAATTTTTTCTACAATAACAATTAAAAAAACAAGCCTGGCTTCACAGGTACATTGATAGGATATGGAATGGCTGGGAGGAAGAGTCCTGAAAAAGCTTCTAGGCCTGTCAAATAAGTAAGAGAGGATTTTATGACTTGAAGATGAAGACATTTGTTATATAGATGGGAACTGATATCCCATTTCACAAAACCTTGAATTATCTCCATAAGGAGCCCTTAATTATCTATACCACCATGAATGTTCCCCAGAGGTCAAATGTGTTCTTCACCTATAGCATAATCCAGCACTTTTGTACAATGTAGCCTATGCAAAAAAGTTTTAGGAAAGCAGCACTCCATAGCATATTGGTTTCCAGTAATTCCTGCCAGATAGTTAGAAGCTAGAGGATAGTAAAAAGGTAAAGGACCCATAGATAGTTAAGTCCAGTCAAAGGTGACTATGGGCTTCCTTCAGGCTGAAGGAGCTGGTGTTTGTCACAGACAGCTTTTCTGGGTCATATGGCCATCATGACTAAACTGCTTCTGGTACAACGGAACACCGTGATGGAAGCCACAGTGCACAGAAATGCTGTTTACCTTCCCACCACAGTGATACCTATTTATCTACTTGTACTGGTGTGTTTTGAACTGCTAGGTTGGCAGAAGCTGGGACAGAATAACGGCAGCCCCATTGCACAGATTCAACTGCTTGGAGGACGGTAATGATATTAGACATCATGTCTGCCTTCAAATTAGTGTGGCAAAATTAAGATGTCATGTGGAAATCATATCTTCTTTTGAAACAGTGTTCCATGCATGTGACTTTCTAGCTTTGAAATTCTCCTACCGCATGTACAATCCTTCAGGATTATTTAAGTCTTGAACTGCTGCCAGGACAGCTTGTGTTCACTACCTAAGTGCTGTGGATGTCAGCACAAGGGCTGATTAATTAAAGCAGGAAGAAATTAAGTGTTGAAGTCAAGAGGGTTTAACAGGCCATTGCTGTTGAACAAAGTTTTATAGAATGGATGGCTGCATTGACTAAGCATCTTCATTTCTATCCAGATGGCTTGCTGGTCTCATAAGGTCAGAATTCCAGAGCACAATTCTTAGAGATCATGCGTTTTCTGGATATGGTATGCTGACAAAGATACTTTTAAATCAAGGTGTTGCAAAGTTATTAGCAATGAATAAATCCTGTGCAAACACAGCCCTGGCAAAATAAATATGCTTCAACTATGCTTCAACTTCAACTATGGTCTTGGCATCACCTGCATATATCCCATTTTACTCACATCCAGCAAATGTGCCAGGCCTATTGTTACGAAATGAGCACAGGAAAGGCAAACTGTATGACACACAGACAGAAAATTGGGTCCTTGATTAAAGACTACCTGTTGTGTCCAGGGTGGAAAGTGGCAGCTCTGCACTATAAGGTATAGTTTCTTCTATTGGTGGCAGAGAACCCAGACTTGGCTTTTGCTGCAACAAAAGAATTATTTGCCAAGGTATAGAGTCCAGCCTCATAGTTAGCATAACATGATCTCCCTCTGCCCCCCGCCCCCGGGTTCGGGGTGTCAGAAAAAGGACGCTTTGCCTATATCAGTGGGCCAGATGTTGCTTGAGAAATCACATGAGACATTTTCTCGCTACAATATGATAACATTGCTTGAGGTTAAAAGAATCCCGCAGCCATTTGTTAGAAGCAGTTGGTTTTATTGGGATGGTTTTTGCCTTAGGTGCTTTTTGTTTACGGAAATCAAACAAAATGGTAAGTGACTGAAATTTGGAGACATTGTTTAGTACTGCACAGGTGACAATATTTCAGAAGGATTATGTTGCAGATCTACTTCTGTGAAAATTCTGCAATGAAAAGTGCACCCAGCGTTAATTTCAACCCAATTCTTCATATTCACACACACAGTTACAGAAAAGAAAGTCTTTTGCAGATTATCCAGGTCTTTTCTCAAACACACTAGAAGTATTTGGAAGATTACGCTCTCTCTCTCTGTCTTCACCCTATCATCCATATTCTAGTCAACGCTCTGGTGCATGCACACCATAGAAGGCAACAGAAAATGCAGCTCCATGTTCAGTAAGTTTCAAAATTTTAATGAAGTTTCTGTCTAAGTCATACTGAATTGTGCTAGTTATGGTGGAATTTTTTCTGCCCAGTTCAGGAAATCCTAGTTACCAAGGGGACTATTGTATAAATGTGAAGGCATTCCTCTGACTCCTTTGACATCTATCACTCTATGCAAGTTCTCCAGGGATGCTTGAGCACTAATAGGTCACTTTCTAGAACGTAAATTAAATGCTGTCTGTATGGTTTGCGCTGATTCTTTAATTACAAATTAATTATCTCCATCTGCTCTACAATTTTCTAGTTAATAGGGTTGTGCATGTGCAAATCAATTTGTTTGTGACCAAGGTCAGGCTATGCTAAAGACGCCAACAATTGCCTTGTAAAGTAGTGTGTATACGTCCACTGCCCTGTGTATACGTTCCTGGCCAAAAAGTTTCTAGGCCAAAACTAAATGCCTTAGTTTGCAATAGGTGCTCTTGTTTCATTTATTTCTCTTGGCTATGCCTGGTGCTGATTAATGGGAGTAATTTTTAAAACGAGAGGTGTTTTATTCTTATTTTTTAATTTAAGATTGACTGACTGTTTGATTAAACTTCCTCCAGCTGGGTTTTCATATTGATGAAGTATCTTTGCTACACTACCTGGTATAAACGGTTACAGGTAGGTAGCCGTGTTGGTCTGGATCGAAGTAAAATAAAAAAATTCCTTCAGTAGCACCTTAAAGACCAACTAAGTTTTTATTTTGGTATGAGCTTTCGTGTGCATGCACACTTCCAAAATAAAATATGAAAGCTCATACCAAAATAAAAACTTAGTTGGTCTTTAAGGTGCTACTGAAGGAATTTTTTTATTTTGGTATAAACGGGTGAGGGAGAAAGAGTCTAAATTGCCTGGACATAAATACCTGGCAATATAAAAAAGCTCTGCTGACAAGACAAGCACAACAGCACCCCCCCCCAAATCCTATGATTCCAAGCAAGTGGTATTCAGAAGCATTGCTCCCTCCAACTGTGGAGGCAATGCATAGCTATCATGGCTAGCAGCTACTGATAAACTTATCTTCCACCAATCCTCCTCTTCGAAAGCCACCAAAGTTGGATTTCAAGTGCCCTAGACAAGTTAACACCCCACTCAGGCTGGGGTGGTAGTGAGGCAGGGGGCTGGGACCCAGCAATGCTACACTGGAGGTCCATGCATTCTTTGAAGCATGGAAAGCTATAACCCCGTCTTCAGTGATGGGAGACCTGAGCAACACTGCTGAATTCAAACCACATGTACAAAAACTGGGGCAAACCCACTGATGTGTTTTCTGATAGAGCCACAGTGCACACATATTTCAGTTGCACAAAAGAAAAATTGAAAAATTGAAAGGGCAATTTACTCACCTGGATTCCTGAAACATATTTGGGAAAACCATGTCTTTCTCAGGGAAATGGGGACTGTTGAAACATATGTGTATCTATTTATTATTATGTAAACATTTTGCATTTACACATAGCCTTAGGGAATTAATCTTTTCTCTACAGTACACTGAATTGTAAATTTACCCAGGAAGCTGTCGCTCTGAAGTCTGATGCAACCAATCTGTTTAGTTTCTCTTTCAGTTTCTCTCTTAAGGCAAGAGGTGGAATTTCAATGGTGGGAGAATAAAATTCAATCAACCTTCAGTCGACAGCTTCCTTATACCTTGAAATACACCAGGGGATTGGCCGTCTATGGTACTTACGACTTGCTGCTCAACAGCATATACTGTTTGAATTAAATTCTGGGTTTTGCAGGCATTTCATCCAATAACAGATACTTTCTTCCCCTGGAAGAATTACAGACTGAGCTATTATAATATTTCCCTTGTGTCTAATTTCTAATTCACAGATGCCCGTAGTTGGAATGAGATCCTCAGTCCATTTTCAGAGCTTAGTTTTGGGGTTTTTTAATTCTCTGAATACACATCCTTAATTTTCATTTCACCAAGAATGAATTTAAGTATGATATTAACTTGTGCCCCAGCATCTAGTTTGTCATTTTGGATTATTTGACTGGATTCTAGCAAAACATTGCATCATTTTGGACTTACATCTTTCCAATGAGGAATCCTGTCACCAGCATTGTGTAAAGCAGGGGGAGCCATTTGGTGAGGGCAGGGGGGCAGCAAGCAAATCTGGCTGTGGCCACCGGTTATGAAATGGCTGCCATGGAGATGTGGAACAGCACAAAATGGCTGCAACATCTAAAAGAGCAGAAAGATAGACTGAACTTCAAAAAGGCGCAGGCTTGCCCTCCATCAATATAAAAAGGCACTTATACTAGCCTCCGCTGTGCTTGCTCACAGGAAGAAGCTCTTTGCATCTCTCCCCGTTCCAAATGGAGAGTGCTCAATCCTGGCATCCACTGACATGTGGACATCTCTGAGGGGGCATGTTCCATGTAAAAGAGGATAGGTAGTCTCTGTACTGCATTATACACCTGTGATGTTGTCCTCTCCATGCCCACTAGGTCTGGCTTATCTTGCAGCATTGCAGTATTTACAGGTAGGTTGCCGCGTTGGTTTGCCGCAGTCGAAACAAAATAAAAAAATTCCTTTCAGTAGGTGGCGCTGTGGTTAAACCACTGAGCCTAGGACTTGCTGATCAGAAGGTCGGTGGTTCGAATCCCTGTGACGGGGTGAGCTCCCGTTGCTTGGTCCCAGCTCCTGCCAACCTAGCAGTTTGAAAGCACGTCAAAATGCAAGTAGATAAATAGGAACCGCTACAGCGGGAAGGTAAACGGTGTTTCCATGTGCTGCTCTGGTTTGCCAGAAGCGGCTTTGTCATGCTGGCCACATGACCTGGAAGCTGTACGCCGGCTCCCTCGGCCAGTAAAGCGAGATGAGTGCCACAACCCCAAAGTCGGTCACGACTGGACCTAATGGTCAGGGGTCCCTTTACCTACCTAGCCGTGTTGGTCTGCCGCAGTCGAAACAAAATAAAAAAATTCCTTTCAGTAGCACCTTAGAGACCAACTAAGTTTGTCATTGCTATGAGCTTTTGTGTGCATGCACACTTCTTCACTGAAACAGAAGTCACCAGACCCTTATACAGTCATACCTCGGTTTAAGTACACTTCGGTTTGAGTACTTTGAGTTTAAGTACTCCGCGGACCCGTCTGGAACAGATTAATCCACTTTCCATTACTTTCAATGGGAAAGTTTGCTTCAGGTTAAGTACACTTCAGTTTAAGCACTCCACGGACCAGGGGCGTACCCAGGATCAAAATTGGGGGGGGCAAGGGTGGGGGCAAGGGGCAGGAGGGGAGGGGCCACAGTGAGAATGTGGGCGGGGCTATGTTGCCTGCGCCGCCCAGCTCTTCCGAGGAGGCGGCCCCAGGCTCCCACTCCCGGCGCGAAGCTCCAGAGGCACGCGGGGAATGCAAGCCTGTGGCTGCCTCCTCCGCGCCTCCCCGGTCTTCCGAGGAGGCGGCCCCAGGCTCCTGCTCCCGGCGCGAAGCTCCAGAGGCGCGCAGGGAATGCGAGCCTGTGGCTGCCTCCTCCGTTTACGCTCCCCGCTCCTGCTTAGCGCTCCTCCGCTTACGCTCCCTGCGCGCCTCTGGAGCTTCGCGCCGGGAGCGGAAGCCTGGGGCTGCCATGCCTGCGCCCCTCAGCCTTTTGCTTCTGGGGGGGCAATTGCCCCCTCCTGCCCCCCTGCCTACGCCCATGCCATGGACCATCTGGAACGGATTAATCCACTTTCCATTACTTTCAATGGGAAAGTTCACTTCAGGTTAAGTACGCTTCAGGTTAAGTACAGACTTCTGGAACCAATTGTGTACTTAAACTGAGGCACCACTGTATATAGTGAGAGGGTGGGGAGGGGTATTACTCAGAAGGGTGGTGGGAATGGGTGATTGGCTGATAGGTGTGGTAAACCTGTGGAAGACTGTTAACGACTGCAATTGGTCTTACAGGAAAAAGCAAGGGGTGAGATGGCTAAAAATAGCTTTATCATTCCAATATTGTATTCCACCCCAGAATTTTGGCTAATGCTGAGTTCATTTCCCAATAGTACGTTTTGTCTCTGATCATGGTACCATGATGCCAATTACAAGTGCCACTAAGTCTCCCACCTCTAACTCCCTCAGCTTTCTGTAACTGCAGTTATGACACAGCACTGTAAAAAAGTCTCTTATATCTTTAAAATCTGCCTTCATTTTAATATACCTTCTTCAAACTACCTAGTCATTATATCATCGCTTTCCTGTTAAACGTAGTAAGGGCTTTCTGAGCAGTAATTTCTGGGAAAGAAAATAGCTTGGCTCTCATGGCATTCCTCCAAGAAATATAAAGAATTGCAGTTTTGTGAGGAGCGGAAAATAAGGATATCTGACACAGGATTCAGAGTACTCTTACATATCTACAATTCTTATTTATTTATTTCGGGAATTTCTTACACATCCTTCATCCTAAGGTCCCTGGGTAAGTTAACAGAGCTTTGACTGGCCTCTGCTATAAACTGGGCATTTAGGGTCACTCGTCCCATGGTGTGGAACACTCTTCCAGCAGAGATTTGGCAGGCAGCCTCACTTTTGACTTTCAGGCGTCTCTTGAAGACTTTTTTTATGCCAACAGGCCTATGAAGCTGTTTATAATTTTCTTGAGTAGCCTGCCATTTTAATTATTGTTCTGTACGGTTTGTGGTGTTTGGTTGTTGTTTTTTAATAGTGTTTTACATTGCTGTCTAGTGCCCTGATATTTTGTGAGAGGGCAGTATATATATGTGTGTGTGTGTATGCTTTTATAAACAAAGAAAGAGAAAGAAAAGTAGTGTCACAATGAATAATTAACAAACGTAAAAGTACAACTAAAAATCTATACTTTAATGGTCAGGTAAGTAGGTGAGTTTTAAGTAACTGCTGAAAGATGCCAATTTTTGATGCTCTATACAGAGCGAGTGCCACAGTGTGGGGGCCACCACTAAGAAGGCCTATAGGACATTGAGGGAAATCAAATACTTTAAAATGTACTTTAAAATCAAATAGTTTACCCAACAGAATATTTTGTGCTGTAGTTCCCTAAATATGTGTAGAACTGATGCTTTGGAAGTGGAGACAAGACAAAGAAAATATTAAATTGTTCATGTTTCCTTATGAAGAGTTATGTTCAACATAATCCCAAGACTCTTTCAGAAAATAGTACTTGGAGTGCCAGGAGAAGGAAGGAAGGAAGGAAGGAAGGAAGGAAGGAAGGAAGGAAGGAAGGAAGGAAGGAAGGAAGGGAGGGAGGGAGGGAGGGAGGGAGGGAGGGAGGGAAACAGCAGAATGTCATCATTATAACAGATTAAGTACCATGCACATTGAAACCTATAATCCTCTCTAATAACAGAATCATAGAATCATAGAGTTGGAAGAGACCACAAGGGCCATCCAGTCCAACCCCCTGCCAAGCAGGAAACACCATCAAAGCATTCTTGACATATGCCTGTCAAGCCTCTGCTTAAAGACCTCCAGAGAAGGAGACTCCACCACACTCCTTGGTAGCAAATTCCACTGCCGAACAGCTCTTACTGTCAGGAAGTTCTTCCTAATGTTTAGGTGGAATCGTCTTTCTTGAAGTTTGAATCCATTGCTCCGTGTCCGCTTCTCTGGAGCAGCAGAAAACAATCTTTCTCCCTTCTCCATATGACATCCTTTCATATATTTGAACAAACTCAGGTGGTGGTAGTTTCTATTTGAGGAACTTCCTGAGTATGCAGAACTATAGAGGCTTGTAAATTAAATGAAATCCCAAAATGAACTGACAACAATTTGGGAGCTTCCAGCTTCGAGGACATAAAAATAAGACTAGAGTAGATCATCTCCCTGTAGACTGATCTATTAGTTTGACACTGAATGCCAAAAATGCTGTTTTTGATGCTACTTTGGGGAGTGGGGTAGGGTAGGAGCAGGCTTTTATCCAATCCCGGCTGCACTAAAATCCTCATTTCCAACCTGGATTGGAATTGGTGTGTGTGTTCAGGAACAAAAGTTTGGCAGGGCACAACCCTATGCGGGTATTACAATCCAGTGCAAGGAATCACATGCTAGCTCCATTTTGCTCTGTTGCCAATTCAGTTGCCTTCCATGAACTGGCAGTTGTAAAATTCACACTGCATTCGAACCACCAACCTTCTGATCGCCAAGCCCTAGGCTCTGTGGTTTAACCCACAGTGCCACCCTAGGATGTCCCTAGATATAGATATATAGTAGATTGCTTTTCAAGCAATTTTTTTTACCAAGGCGATTTACGAAAAACATACAGCAAGAAATAAAGCATAATGCAGTTTTTAAAGTAGGCGAAAAGCAGACTGTTCGGTACAGTACAAGATGCTACTTTAACTGCCTCTTTTACCCTTCTTAAGTACAACTGTGATATTCCCCACACAAGCAGTTCTGTGTGTTAGTCTGGGCTCAATGATTCTCCTAACCTGGAACTTATCTTCAGAACCATTAAAAAGCAGTATATGATGTACAGTAGTGCCTCAGGTTACAAACACCTCGGGTTACAAGCACTTCGGGTTACAGACTCCACTAACCCAACCCGGAAGTCGTACCTTGGGTTAAGAACTTTAGCTCAGGGTGAGAACAGAAATCGTGCAGCAGTGGCACGGTGGCGGCAGGGGGAGGCCCCATTAGTTAAAGTGGTACCTTGGGTTAAGAAAAAAATAATGGAGAGGGAACAAAAAAAAAAAAAGAACGGACCTCTGGAACGAATTAAGTTCGTAACCAGAGGTACTACTGTATTGATTAGCGGTGCTCAGTGATGTGTTAACACAACACATTTTTCTCTTATCTGGTTTAAGAAACAGGTGGTGTTCTTTCATCTTCTTCTGCAGGCTTCTTCTAAACAGATCACACTCAGGGGAAAGCAGAACAAAATAAAATACTGTCTTGAATCAGTGCTAATAGTTGGTAGTCTTCATCTCTGAGGAGTGCCTTCCAACACAGCCTACAGCTGTAAAAAGCTGATCCCAGGATTCCTTTTAATGAACAATTTCAGAAAGATTTATTTGGTGCTTATATTTTTCAGAGAAGGTTAACAGAGGATTTTTCCCTCTCATAGAATGAGGCCTCTTGTGTTGTTCTTCTTGTCTGTCACATGTTCAAGGGACTGAAAAAAATGCATTTCCAGGGGAGCTAAAATGCACTGGAGTCTCTGATTCTATCGCCTCAGTGATAACAAAATATCTCCAAAGAGAGAGAAAGAAAGAGATTGGGGTCTCAGCAAAACCCAGGAGGCATAGGGATGAAGTGATGATAAAAGCAGCAAAATGTTACCTGGAGATTTGAAGTGGATATACAGATTAAAACTAAACTAAAATAAAAAAGCCTTCACATAATAAACTTCAGTGGGAGCTTCAATAAAACTTTGAACTCTTCTGTGAGAGCTAAAGCTTTGCCGCTTATCATTTTAAGCAAAAATCCTGGTCCTCGTACTGTACACAGAAAGAATAACATTGTCAGTTGGGCAAAAATAATGTGCCATCTTTCACATCTGCTCAAATACTTCTACAGCTTCTGAACAGCTAAAAGCATTTGAGAATCCATACCTGGGAAAGTTGTGTTCAAATTTAGAGAGGCCTGGTAGAGGATTTCATGTTTCACTACCACCGACTCCTCGTAAATGTTGACACAAAACTGCACACATACAGGTTTTCCACTCTTATATAGACTGTGATGGACCAGGGATCCAATCTCAAGCACACATTCCCTTTATATGCTTCATGGGCTATTCTAATGGTGTACCTCAGTGAACAGGAGTAAAAATTTCCCCTACAAACATCAAAGTGTGATGGCAGTAATGCCCTCCCTGAGTCACACCAGGGTCTCCACAAAACCCAGCGTCATTCTGTCACTCTGTGCAATTTAGCTCTACGTTTTCCAAGGTCTCTTCATTTCTTTTTTCTTTCTTTTATTTTATCTTATTATTTGTCCATGCATAAAATCAATGCCTTGTCCTGAAATTCTAGTTTCTCTTTTTACATATTGAGTTACTGAACTCCATCTATTAATAATGTCTCTAAAATTGTCTCTAAGCATCACTGATAATTAAAAACATTAAACTGCTCCCATGATTTTCTAGCTTGTTGGGTTTATAATTGTTTCTAGAAACTTAGTTATTTGTTTCTCAAGGTCCATGGGCTTTCAAAGAAGAAAGGTTCTCCAAAATGTTTCCTGTGTAGAGGACTGAAAACCTCTGGAATTATTATTATTATTATTATTATTATTATTATTATTATTATTATTATTATCACAACAGTAAATGTATTTTTCTTTTTTAAAAAAGTTGAAAGTGTAATTTAAGCTGTTTTTTAATTTAAAAAATCCTTCATTGTTCTGCTTTAACGTAAGTATAGTGTTTAGACCAAGGAATGTAATAGTACCACTCTATTTTGCCTTGGTCAGACCACACCTGTACTGTGTTCATTTCTGGACGCCACAATTTGAGAAGGATATTGACAAGCTGGAATGTGTGCAGAGGAGGGTGGTAAAGGTTCAAGTAAATGCATGTTAAACTATTCACAGCTTGTATTAAGAATCTACTTAACCAACGTGTTTAGCATAATAAATGTATGCTGTGTTAGTTAAACAGAAAACTGAACAATCCTTGTGTCTCCAGTGGCAGCCTTTGTAAGATGTTGACTGTAACACCAAGAAATGCCTAAGGGAAAGACATATTTGGGAGGAGAGATAATGGGAATGAGGTTTTTGAAACCTGAGAGCCTTTCTGTGGCATAAGGGAGTTGATTCAATCTGTCAATCTAGCCATAACAATTTAATGCCCTTGTTAGAGGGGTAAAAGAGGCAGTTAACATGTTGGATAAGTAGATTCTTAATACAAGATGTGAATAGCTTAACATGCATTTACCTAGGGCTTTTTTCAGCTAGAACTCACTGGAACTCAGTTCTGGCACCTCTCAGGTGGGAGCAATTGCCATTATAAGAGAACAAGGGAAGCGTTCATGGTGAGTTCCAGCACCTGTTTTTCTAGAAAAATAGCACTGCATTTACCTGAATCTAATGAAGAGCACGTCTGTTGTAGAGTTCTTGAAAGCTATACTTGTCCACCTGCAACTGAGGTGATATAAAAAGTGTGTTCTGTTATGTTAACTGGTGCAACATTCAGTCTAAAGAGTTATGCCCCTTTGTGAAGTAAACATCTTAGTTTGCCTTGCAAATATTTGATATTGTAAATAGTTTGGTTTATCAGTAAAGAGGAAACCAATCTACTTGAAATATATTCCAAATGAAGACCAAAGGAGGTTCATGGAACAAGTGGTCACAGTAATCAAACACCAGGAGATGATGCAGGTACAACCAAGATAATGTTGCATATCTATACTCACTCATACTTCCAGCTGTTTAATATTCCCACCCGTCTAGTTTTTAGAGGATACTGAATGTCACTGTTTCAATTTTCTATTCAGAGAGTTAAAAATGTTCAAAATGCTTTGAAAATTGCCCGAGCAGAAATGTCCTTCCTATCAGCTCTGATAAAACAGTTTGAAGCAATATCCTTTTCGTCTCTAAATGTGAAAGTTATTTCAAATTGCTGATAAATCATTTTGTTTGCTATACTCTGTGGGGTGAAAATGATAAAATATGTGCTGGATCTTCCCCCCGCCCCGGAAGAGTGTGGGTTTCAACATTTGGAAGCAGAGGAAAATGTTTTTATTTGCATAAAATACTCAAGTGCTTCATCTTGGCATAAAGTTATTTTTAGGCAATCTGGTGTTGCCACTAAATAATTTCTGAAATAATATGTTCAAAAATATACATTCGTCTACAATTCATTCACCTTCATTCATTCACTACAATTCATTTAATTCATTCCACAATCCATTCACTTTCAAATCCCATATAGTTCCACACTTTTCGTGCCACACATAATCCTATCAAACACTGCAATAATAAAAGTAACAACACAGGGCCATGCAAGTAGAGGCCAATTGCACAACAGCACTTCTGTTTCCTCTCCTCCCTCGGGGCTCCTCCAAAATCTTCTGTGGAGAGCTCCCCAAATTTCCAGAGCTGATTTAGAGAGCACATAGAGGAGAAAAGAGAAGGGGGAAATTCCATTGCTTTGCGCTATCAGAACAGGAGCATTGGATACAGTGGAACCTCGGTTTATGAATACCTCGGTTTACGAATTTTCGGTTTACGAACGCCGTGGACCCATCTGGAACAGATTAATCCACTTCCCATTACTTTCAATGGGAAAGTTCGCTTCAGTTTATGAACGCTTCAGTTTATGAACAGACTTCCGGAACCAATTGTGTTCATAAACCGAGGTACCACTGTACTGCCACAGACTCAACAGGTGATCAGACTGAACATTGAAGGGCAAAAAAAAAAAAAAAAGTGTTTGGGAAGAGGAATCCATGCTGCCTCTGCCTTCAGTGTCTCATGTGCAAAGGATGTGCCTACTCCACAACCAGCCTTCCCATGTTGAGTGAGAAAAACTGAAAGGGACTTCTACGTCGGCTTTCCTGAATGCTCTTAGAAGACTCCTCACAACTGGAGAGGGTGATGGTATTGTTCACCATTAATCGTGTCCTCCCTAAATGAGGGCACGTGTTGTGGTGAGACCTAGAGACTGACCTCCTGGTTGTGGGTGGGTCTATTGGACAGCCACAACACCCAATTGGTAGGTCCCTCATTGCTGGGTGTAATCTGGCCAATGGGTGCAGTGTAAAATGATCGAGGGACCTATATAAACCTATGCATGTGACCCAGAGCTTCCTCTTTCAGCTTGTGCATCGGAACACCCGCCCACCTCTCCCTACTTTTAGGGAATTTTGTGCTTGACTTTGCTATGCTGGCGTGTGTCATTGGGACAGGGGCACAGCAGGAATTTTCCCCACTTGGCTGATTGGCTGTGGCCATTTGGGTTTCGCCTGCTGCGTAGCAGTTCATCACAACTTGTAAGGTTGTGGATACGCACTGGTTCCTGTGATAGGGATGGGGAAATGGTCTCGCCATCCCTATGTGAAGGGTATTCCATTAAAGGAATCCAGGGACTCATTTGGTTTGGTCAACCCCCGAGAGGGGGTTGTGCCTGTGCCTGAATCCAGGGGAGCGAACGGAGTCTGTTCCCAGGCTTTTCACCTACCTCAGGTGTTTGCCCTTGGCTGATCTATGATAGAGTTCTGGGTCAGCGCTACCTCAAGGGTGTAGGGAGCTAGCCAAACCAGAGCCTACGCAACCACTCACTTTTCTGTAATCAATAAAGTTGTGGCCGAAAATCTGCCAAAATCCAAAACTAAAATTTGAGCCAAATGTGTCTTTATTTAAGGGGGAGGTCTCTGGGTCTGAACACACAAAACATATTCATAGACCATTTCACAGCATAAAGCCATCAAAGGGATGTACACAATCCAAACAGAATAAAACACAAGCTCTTAAAACGAAATCAAGTCAACACTAAAGTCAGTTCAAGATCCTGATAAGACACTTCAACGCTTTTAAGAATGTGTTCAGCAGAATGTTCTTAGAAGCTCACTTCAGATCTTCACACTCAATAAGTTCAAATGCCAGAAGCACTCCAGCCCCTTACTTACTTTTTAATCTCATGTGTTAAGGCTGAGAGCCTAAATTTATCCATGAATTCTAGTGTTTTTTGGGGGGAATCACCCCCCTTTTCATAGCATGCATCATTTCATAAACTTCTATCAAGTCAACTCTACCTTTTTTCTAAACCCCAAAGGCCCAAACATTGCAATCTTTCCTCGTAAGGGAATTCCTCTACCTCCTTGATCATTTCTATTGCCCTTTTCTAAATCTTTTCCAACTCAACAATATCTTTTTTGAGATGTGGTGACCAGAATTATATAGCTAGATGCAGATCAGCATTGTATTGATCAGGCACAGGCAAACTCAGCCCTCCAGATGTTTTGGGACTACAACTCCCATTATTCCTGACCACTGGTCCTATGCCTCGTATTGATGGCATGAATTCCATTCAGGGCCTTTAGTTGCTGCCTGACTAGTTGCCCATGACTTGGATTGCATGCATGGCCAACTCTAAGGAAGACCCTTCTCCCACATGATCACCCTTAGCCCCCTATATAATCTTGTGCAAATATCTATCCTAGAGAAACCTGTACACAAAATATGACAAGCGGTCTCTCTGGCATTTTGGCTCCAGGCCATTATCTGCTTTAACATCCAAATACAGCATCTTCAAATGTGACCCAAGGCTGGATAAAGTCAGCGCAAATGCTACAGTACCAGTGCTTTTGCCGAGCCAACTCATGCAAGACTGTGCAGTGAATAGTTAAAGGGGGTAAAGGGGCCCCTGACCATCAGGTCCAGTTGTGTCCTACTCTGGGGTTGCAGCGCTCATCTCGCTCTATAGGCCGAGGGAGCTAGAGTTTGTCCGCAGACAGCTTCCGGGTCATGTGGCCAGCATGACAAAGCCGCT
The DNA here is from genome assembly GCF_963506605.1 of Zootoca vivipara. NCBI lineage: Eukaryota > Metazoa > Chordata > Lepidosauria > Squamata > Lacertidae > Zootoca > Zootoca vivipara. The sequence continues at coordinate 53,000,647 of NC_083276.1, read as the reverse complement.
TCTGGCGAACCAGAGCAGTGCACAGAAACACCGTTTACCTTCCCGCCGGAGCGGTCCCTATTTATCTACTTGCACTTTGATGTGGTTTCGAACTGCTAGGTGGGCAGGAGCTGGGACCGAGCAAGGGGAGCTCACCCCACTGCAGGGATTCGAACCGCTGACCTTCTGATCAGCAAGCTCTAGACTCTGTGATTTAACCCACAGCGCCACCTGGGTCCCAGTGAATAGTTATCAAGGACCAATCCTGCATAGAGCACTTTTCAATGCTGGGGCTAGTTGCCACTGCAGCCTGGAGCTTTAAAAGAAGTGAGGCTGGACTCACTGACAATGGGAATCTTTGTTTCTCCACAATCACAAGATTTGCTGGCCATCGTTATCTGCTGTAGACTGAAATTGATGCATTTGCTTTATAGAATAGCTTATTCCCAAAGTTCAGGTCAAGTAAAAATGCTAAAGCCACAAAGCTCCACTATGCTTATTCAAATCATCATCCTCTCACCTCATCCTAATCTATCAATGGCCAACTAAAACATTTTATACTGCTTTCAGGGTTAGGGGTCGGAATGCTAGACCAAGGCTTTGGGTATTCCACAGCAGAAGAACATACATGAATAATGCTTCTTTGAATGCCCTTACAGTCTTCATGAGACATATTGATGCTAAACTAGTGTGTGGATTACTGTTCCACTTGATCAAAGTGATCATTGAGTGGTTGATAAAGTCATTACTGGAAGCTTACATTGAAGATAATAGGACAGGTGAGCCATGACATAACCCTCCTGCAATGACACACCTCTGTCAGAAGGTGAGCTGCGGCTCTTTGCAACATCTGAAAGTATCACCAAGGGCAGCCTCACTTAGCATAATAGTCCATTGCCAATGGGAAAAAATGCATGTTTCTGAAACAAAGCTCACTAAGGAGAAAACACCATTTACAATGACCAGCAACTGGCAAATGTTGCAGTACCATCCGTCTAGGACAGTGGTTCCCAACAGGTGGTCCGGGGACCCCCAGGGGTCCGCGAGCTATGCCAGAGGGGTCCGCAAGATGCTATTAGAATAAAAAATATATTAAATATATTTCGTATGATAACAGATTTTTTGTTTTGGCCGCTTCCTGCATGAGCAGAGTCTAGCGCAAAACTAGAATTAGATAGAGGCAGTAGTTCTGCTGTATGCCGTTAGGTGGCGCTTTACAAACACTACTGTTTTGCAAAGAGGCAGTGCGCACATTCTACTAACGCTCACCTCCCCAAGATGCTTTGCGCGTGTCGGCTTCATTTGTGCGCTACTGCGCAGGTACCCTGTCTTCTCCATTCCCCTCCCTCCTCCCTAGCGCGCGCTGCCTCTTTGCAAAACAGTAGTGTTTGTAAACAAAGCGTTGTTTTTCGCGGAAGCTACAGTTCGCGTAGTTAAAAATGGACCGTTGGTTAAAAAGTGGTTCGTTAAAACGACAAAGGCCTACAGATGAAGAGGAAGAACTGTAAAAAACGTATAAATATAAAATATAAAAAGACTCTTAATTTGGCTCTCACTTTTTAATTTTAGGATTAGGAATTAATGGGGGTCCTTGTCACAATAGCGGCTCGATGAGGGGTCCTTGAGAAAATTTTGTTGGGAACCCCTGGTCTAGGAGACAGCTGGTTTTTTTGGTGTGTGTGTTTTTAAGCACTTGCTTCTTAATATTCCAAGATAAGGCAGATATTTATCTCTGCTGCATCCAACTTCCCTAAAGTGAAATAATATAATTTATGCATGTATTAAAATATGCAACTGATCGGATCCTAATTTTGCTTGCATTGCTAACTACCTTGGCCGGTTGCTTTAATTAGAAATGGTCTTGGGCAGCTATAAATTCTCCAATGATCGTGTGAGGCTGTCAGTCATATATATGTGCTTTATACCATGTCACTCTCTAGGGCTATAATCCCTGCATCACTTATTCAACAGTAATCTAATTGAAGTTAACGAGACCATTTCAATATCAGTGACTTGGGGGTAGTTGCCTATCACCTACTTGGAATTTAAGTACCACATTGGCTCCTATATGGCAAATGTAGGACAACTGGAGGGGGAGGGCATTGCACACTGACAAAAGTGTGTGTAGTGAAGAGAGACAAAGGGAGAGAGATGGCTGATACACTCTACCAGGCCAGATCCATTCCTTCAAAGGTGATGTATGGCCTCATATGAGAAAACTCACCAACAGTTTAAACTTTTCCCTTGTATCTGCAGTTTTTATCTAGAAGTAATTTTCAACCAAGGAGGAGAAAGATAACATCTTTTAATCTTGCCACGCTCCCTTTAGCAAAGCTGGTTCTGGTGTCCCAAATACACCCAACAATTTTCTTTCTTTCTTCTTTTTTTTAAAAAAGCAAAATAATTATAAATTAATACCACCCATTTATAAAGCCCTTTTCGTCATGATCAAAAGTCATGGCACAGCCAAGGCTATCACTTGCTGGTGATAGAGCTGCAAATGTATACTAAGGAAAAAAATCACTTTATCGGCTATAGAAATGTAACTGTTTACGTGGGGAAAACAAAAATGGTTTAATAGACTGCAACAATGCCACACAACAATTTAAGAAAAGACGCAGCTGAAGAATAGAGAAGTTAAAGAAGCATGTGGGAGATTATACAGAAGCAGAAGGTAAAATATCCCAAATTGCTTCTGCTGCTTTCTTAAGATTTACCTCTGAGACATGTTTAACCTTACGGAGAAAATTATGAATATGCAAATCGGTTTTTAGTTAAATAATGATGTTGGCTTGGTTTCCAAAGAACGCTTGCAACAAATACATTTTCTCACTCACTAATTGCATATAACCCATATTTTCTAAGGTGAATTGCACAAGCCAATTTAATAGCTTGTTTTTTTGCTCCTGAAATTTGTTGCATAATCGTGTGACATCATGTATTGAGCTTTTTTTTAAAAAATAACAACCTGGAAACGACATGAAAAGGAATGATAACAAATCTTGATAGGCTGAAGAAATACAGGCTTGTGCAAATAGTCGGCGTAAATACAATGGATTCTGTAACAAAAATGTTGTCTAAAGGCTCAATCTCAATAGCCTGATTTTAAGCCCATTTTCATAAGTGTCACCCAAAGATGTCCAGGCAGTTGCACAATGGAAATCTGCTTGAACAATAGGACTTCTGGTTCTGTCCCCAAAATTTGCTCTCAAGAGTCCCCCAACATTCTGGAGCAGAGAATAATAATAATAATAATAATAATAATAATAATAATAATAATAATAATAATAATAATTTATAATAATTTATACCTCACCCATCTGGCTGAGTTTCCCCAGCTACTCTGGGCGGCTCCCAATTGAGTGTTAAAAAAAGAAGAATGGGAACCATTTATAGCATACTTGAAGAAACAAAGGAAGAATATTGACTTGATGGCAGGATTTAAATAAACATTCACATCTTTATTAACAAAGAACATTTAAAACAATATAAGAAACGATATAGTAGACTTTTAAGAAACAGCAGTATGTAACAAGAGGGAAACAAACCAGAAGTGGAAGTTGGGGGAAGCCCAGGAGGGGGAGGGAAGATGGGATGAAACATAATGTTATTGATATGAGATGCATCAATGATAGAAAAAGAAAAGTGAATAAAAATTTAATAAAGAGAGAGAGAGAGAGAGAGAGAGAGAGAGAGAGAGAGAGAGAGAGAGAGAGAGAAGGCCCTTTGTCTGGTTCCTTGTAACCTTACTTCTCGCAATGAGGGAACCACCGGAAGGCCCTCGGCGCTGGATCTCAGTGTCCGGGCTGAATGATGGGGGTGGAGACGCTCCTTCAGGTATACTGGACCGAGGCCATTTAGGGCTTTAAAGGTCAGCACCAACACTTTGAATTGTGTTTGGAAACGTACTGGGAGCCAATGTAGATCTCTCAGGACCGGTGTTATGTGGTCCCGGCGACCACTCCCAGTCATTAGTCTAGCTGCCACATTCTGGATTAATTGCAGTTTCCAGGTCACCTTCAAAGGTAGCACCACATAGAGCGCATTGCAGTAGTCCAAGCGGGAGATAACCAGAGCATGCACCACTCTGGCAAGACAGTCCGCAGGCAGGTAGGGTCTCAGCCTGCGTACCAGATGGAGCTGGTAGACAGCCACCCTGGACACAGAATTAACCTGCACCTCCATGGGCAGCTGTGAGTCCAAAATGACCCCCAGGCTGCGCACCTGGTCCTTCAGGGGCACAGTGACCCCATTCAGGACCAGGGAGTCCCCCACACCCACCCGCCCCCCTGTCCTCCAAAAACAGTACTTCTGTCTTGTCAGGATTCAACCTCAATCTGTTAGCCGCCATCCATCCTCCAACCACCTCCAGGCATTCACAGGACGTGATGGAGAGGGAAGAAGGTGGAAGAAGAGGCAGAAGTACTAATAGGCAAGTGGATACCTACCTGCATTATGTTGGTTCTCATGCCATGACGTCTTCATATTGGTTGTCAGACTGTGGGTGGGAATGGCATGACTAAGGCTACAATCCAAACACTCCCACCCAGTGCATGGCTTTGTGGAGCAATGGGGCCATCTGCAGTCCAGGTGTGCACAGTGTCCAGGGCAAGAAGCAGGAGGTGGTAAGATGGTTGTATCAGCCTGGAACTGCTGCAGTGATCAGATCCTGCAGTAGTTTGGGATCCAACCAATCTCAGGCCTGCTCAGCCCCTTCCCACCTCTGGAATTCACTGTTTTGGGTTTTTCACTGGGTACTGCCAGTAGATATTCTACCGGTAGTGCTCCCACCCACCCATATGTTCAGCAGGTTGGCAGACGGGAGAGTCCTGCATTGATCAAGTGAGTCTTAGCAGAGAGAGCTTTGTGGAGGGATGCATCCGCCTAGTCCAAACAACACCTTCACCAGTTTAGCACAATGGGGAGTTTAGATTCCATAATAAAGTCGAAAATATCAAAATGTATGTCAATATGTTCCTTTGACATGCTTCCAAGTACTTTTCTCAGGGAACTGAAAACATATAAGAAAACATTTTTTTTCAACAATATGAATGTTATCTCTCATTGGAAAGAAATAATATATTGGAGTATGGAAAGGTTTATATGCATTCAATTCTAAAACTGCTTATTTTAAAACAGCAGAATAATTTCAAAATGTCCCCGGCTTGTAGGAGTTCAGGCTTTTTGTAGGGGATGACCAAATACTTTCACCATAGGTATTTATTTAACAGAATAAAAAGGGGAATGCATTCTAGTAAGAGAGGTATTCTGTATTTGGTGTCTTCCTAATATGTTAATCCCAACTCCCACTCAGAAAAGTAAGCATTCAAATATCAAATCCTCTACCTGCAATCCAAAATAGTACAGTTCTGGAAGAGTATTAGCACATAAACCTATGTTTATATGGGATATGAGAAGAAGTTATACCTGCTTCGATAGAAATCCCATTTCAGCAGCCTATTAATGTGAAAAGCTGCTGTCAGTTAGCACACACATTTTCCATTGTTTTGTTTCTTTTATTAATCCTACTGAGGCCTGCTGAGATCAGCCAATCATTCATTCTTTCCCTACATATTTATACTCACCCTTAAAATACTTGTAGAGCATCATTCCACTCCACCTCACATCAACATCTAATTTATTAAACTCTTTCATCTTGCCGAGGGTTTTGTTTGCTTCTCTCTGCCTTAACCATAGGGACACAAAGGGTTTTGTTTCAGAAGATAATTTCTGAAGGAAAATAACATTTGCCTTCTGCATTCTTTTAAAGGTGTTTTATTTATCATTAACTAGAAATGACAGCATTTTAAGAAAACACACCTCAGACAGCAGGATGAGAAACTGCTGGCTGAAAGAAACAGAAGGAGGATGTCAAAAATGAAAAAGAGAGAACATCTGGGAATTTCCTTACTGATGAGGCTGGCTCTCCAACATAAGGCATTTAGCATGGTGTTCATATTTTAAGCCTTGTTTTGTGGATTCATTTTTTCAGGCAGATCAGATTAGCCAACTATCATGAAATATATTTTTCACTTATTTTGTGTGGTGTTTTTCCAGCTCCCTCAAAGTGCTTACACACGATAAAGTTCCTTTCCTAAAAAATATTAAAATTGGGGAAAAGGTTAGAAGAAGTGTAGGAAGATAAACTAATACTATCATGTCATCCAGTTCAGGGCGTATTACTCCCATTAAGGTTCCCCCCCTTTTTGGGGGGGGCAGCAATATTAAACAGCAGCATCACTATGCCCCTTCTCAGTAAACTCAAGATCCCCCATTCCCCAGTGTGTCCCTTTCACACACACAGCCCTCCAAAATGTGTACAATGCAGGCAGGGGACATTTTAGATATTGATTACAGGTATGCCTATTGAAAACAATCCAAAGGCAACCTATATGAAGGCTCATTGGTAATCATGGGAGCTGTAAATGCCTATTGACATAGCAGGGCTCCATGGAAATGAATGAAAGTGTGAATGCTAAATGGGGTGAAAACCTGGAGAAACATCAAATGCCAACATGAAACAACTTTTCCATTGTTTTCAAGGAGAATGGCTGTTCCACGTAAAACACTTTCTCTGTTGGAGGGCTCCAAAATAGTTCAATGCAGTAGGCATAGCTGCCAAGTTCTCCCCCTTTTTAAGGGAAATTCCCTTACGCTGAATAGGCTTCCTCGCGATAAAAGGGAAAACTTGGCAGCTATGGCAGTAGGTTGGCTGAGGTTGATGGCTACTGGAGTTCAGCAAGAGCTGGAAGACAGCACATTGATGACTCCTGCTTTCAACTGTTGCATAATTGCTGCTTTATGTAGAGAGTTGGAACTTCTGCTTAACATGGTAGAGTTCAACCAGTGGAGTTGCCACTATTTGAATGTTTTATTGTGCCCTACGGGGATTTTTCTCTCTGTACACATGTACCTGACTCCGCAAAAGCAATTTTATCATCTATTACAGTTTGTTGGGAGATGCCTATTAAAAAACAACAACAAACCATGGCAGTAAAATGACAGCAGTCAGTGTTTATGGTGCGTTAAGTTCACATTGAGCAACACTAAAGCTCAAAAGGGAGTCACTCCTGAAACTTGGGGCCTTAGAGTGCCTCATTCTCCAACTGAGAGTCAGCCTTGTGCTTCTTCACAGAGAACTTTGTGTGACTTGAAAAGCCATGGCAGGTATTAGGAAACTTTGATTTCCCCTTCCTTTTTCCTAATGCTCCATTAACCTCCAACATCTGTTCCCTCTCTGCACAGTCAGCAGCTCCACTAATCTCTCCCTGCGCTCTCTTCCTTCTTCACCGAAACAGTCATCTTTAATAAAATGGTGCTCCTCTCTGCGGCTCCCCCTTGTTGCACTCAGCCCAGCCACAGGGAATCCATAGTGCTGTCCAGGCAATAGGTTTTCTTTTGTCTCAGCAGTTTAGGGGCCTAAATGCACTCACAGGTCCATTAGAAACTAATGCACAGACTTCTGCATCCCACTGTTATGCATTAAGCTCCTTTACTTTTTGTAAATAGCAGCTATGTGGTCTAAGCTCCCTGCGATTTGCAAATGGGAACTAGATGAGTTCTTGTCTTCTCAGGAGGTTTGCATTCAGATAGGTATTATATGTGGTTTATGGTGAACCGTCACCATGCACTAGTACGGTTTGGAGGTTAGAGTGTTGGACTGTGACCTGGAAGAATAGGGTTCAAATACCTATGGATATTCCTGGGCAACCTGGGAGCAGCCTCAGTCTCTCTCGGCCTAACCTATCTCACAGGGCTGCTCTGAGAATAAATTGGAGATGAGAAAGGTGAAATATAAATTTAACAATAATATAAAATAAAAATACTGAGCTTTGGACTGTATACAGATGCTCAGGTCAGTATTGTTCATAACCAAAGGTTTATCACAGAGATATGGTAAATCACAGGTATGTAGAAGTTGATGAAGTGACAGAACTGTAATAAGTGACGGGGGAGGGAGGCAGATCTGTCACACTCTGTCCAGTGAAAGTATGCTTTGATCAAGGCTTCAAGAATTGTGCTAGTTCCTTTTTTGTCTTCTGTCAAAGCTAGGTATGGAGAAATTCAATTCAGTTTGCATTTAAAGGTGAATTTACCAAGTCCACATTTTCTGAAAAAAAAATATGCAAACCGAAACATAGCCCTTATTCAAAATGTATATTTCTTTGACTCAAAGTGTTATACTGGGTCCCAAGGCTCCCACTTACAGACCAGAATAAAACTTCAGACAGATCAATTTCAAAGTTATAAAAACAGGTTTATTGGTTCTGTCAGACAAAATCAATAGGTGCAGCAGATGGCAAACTGCACACCTTCAGGTGGTTGTGCAGTGGGTTAAATACATTTTCCAAAGAGCAAAACGCAGCCCCTCCCCACCCCTTGGCAGTATTTCTTTAGCCAATCAGAATGGTGTCTGACTTATCAATTTCAAGCTGCAAAGCCCTTTTGCCTACTCCACTAGGTGGAGCTGTATAACTATTATTGCATCTAAGTAATTGGTAAGTTCCAGGTGCAGGTCCTTTGCATGCGGTCAAGCCAGTTTCGTTTAGGCCAGTTTTGAGTCGGCTAAGGGGAATTCCCAACCATCAGCACAACAGGTGTTTTCGGCTTTTTGGCTTGTGTGCAACGAGAAATTTGCATACTATTTCGGAACCAAGCTGAAGAGATGCAGCCTGTCCTTTCTCTGACATCTAAGCTGCATAGGTAAAATGGAGGTTTGCACTAAGACGGGATTTGACCAAACTTTGGTCAAGCCTAGCACTTGGTCAGTGTGGCTCAGATGCCACAAAAGAAAGTGTGTGCAGTGTGGTTCTCCAGCCAAGTAATGCATACCAAAATGCATATGCTGAGAGAAAGTATGCAGCAAAGTGCATATCAGGGTAAATAGCATAAAATGTGTTATATTGAGGGAATTGCTTTTCAGGAATGTGTACGTTAGACGTAATTGCATAGAAAAATGTGTAGGAGAAAATTGCACTAATATACTCCTTTTTTGCATGCATTCCCCTAAGGCATACATTTTTTGTAAACAGAAATACTTGCAGAATATCACAAAATATTGGGAAGTGCAAATTTCAAAGGACATCAATGTTTCTGTTGACATGTTTCTTTCAGAAAATTAGAATTTGGGAGTTTTGCATTAAAATGCAAACTGAATGAAATTTCTCCCCATCCTTTGCTGTCTGTACTATTTCATGCAGAACTGCTTCTTACAGATAAACCAAAAGCACATTTTTTTAAAGGAGTCTTCATATTTTACATTAACAAAAAAGCCCAAGAAATAGCCAAGGATGCATTGATTTGAGTCATAATGTTTTAGGAAGAAAGCCAGAAAAAATGGATGAATAATAGATCCTGCAGAGGCATTGGAAGCCAAAGTCATATTGGAAATGCCTGATCAAACTTTATTTGATCAAAAAGGAGGCCAAACAGCATAGGCGCAATCCCTGGATGCCATAGATAATGAATGAAACTTCTAACGTTCTTTATTATGATGATAGTTCCACCTCGTTGACTTTTCTGGTTGCAGGAACATCTCCCCACCCACCCCTCAATTGCTCTGTGAAATAGCAACATATCTATGGTTGTCTCTCTCCAGAACAGGGAGAAGTTCCTGGGGCAAAAGTCTCCACATTTGGCTTCATCTGGAATGAGAGGCTGATGAAAACTCATGGTGTTTCACATGGGCATACCCAGCGAGGGGCAGGGGGGAAGCTGCCCCCCCTAGAAGCGAAAAGAAATTACCGTATTTTACAGACCATAACCCACACTTTTTCCCTCCGAAAACTGAAGGGGAAAAGTCACTGTGCGTTATGGAAATCGGTCTGTTTCCGCCCCCTCCGCGGCTGCAGCCAGCGACACGAACGTGGGGGGGGGGAGAAGCAGCCTGAAATCGGGCTGTTTTCGCCCCCTCCGCGGCTGCAGCCAGTGACAGGAACGTGGGAGGGGGGAGGAGCAGCCTGAGCTGGGGGGGGGGTGAGGGCTCCATCCTTCCTCCCCCTCTTTCTTTCTTCCTTTTTCTCTCTCTCTCCCTCCCTCCCTTCTCTCTCTCTCACCCCTTCCTTCCTTCCTTCCTTCTCTCTCTTCCTTCCTTCCTCCTCTCTCTTCCCTCCCTCCCTCCTTCCTCCCCCCCCCCGTTTTGATCTTGGGTTCGCCCCTGGTGTTTCAGAACATTTCGGTTGAGTAAAGATGGAGAAAAACAGCTTTGCATTTGTACAAGCAGCAAATCCACTGCTCTACGTCCCTTTCCTGACTGGAAGAGGTACGAAAAGTGCCTTCTGGCCTACAGGTCTCAGTTCATCTCTTCCTCTGCAAGTATCAAAAACTACACTTTCTTCTTCATTGTTCCAGAACCTGCTTCCCTTGGTTCTTATCCAGCAAGAGCAGCAGTTCATTTCTGTGATGTGGGCTCACTTTTTCAGAATGGGTAGATTTCTCCATTTGGAACATTCCCAAGAAATCTCCAATTCTTTCCTTGTCATTTTGGGCCTTTTGCCTACATTTAGTTTTCACAAAGATGCATGACACCATGTTTCTGCAGTGTTGACCATTAGATGGTATAGCCAGCATGGCAGACAGTCAGAATACTACAATTGTGAGAGACAATGGACACACCCGGGCAACCTGTTTCTTAAGCATTCATCCCATTTTGTTTGCAGGGAGGTTAGACAACATTGGCTATTTTTAAAGAGCATTGTTTGTGGGGCGGTTATATGATTTTGGTTCAAAGCAAGTGTTATTTCACACTTCTCGGGGCATTTTCCTGTCACTTTCTTTATTGCAAGAAGTCTGATCTTTGGGGAAATGGGTTTGTTGCTCAAGACTTTTCAGCCAACTTAATTGTGCAAGCTGCATTTTCATTATGGGACTGAATCCTACCAGTAAATAGCAACAGTCTGGAAACACCCAAAGGAGAAGGGCTGGGTGAAGTGGCACCAAATTAATTTAATCAGTATACAGTGGTACCTCGGGTTACAAATGCTTCAGGTTACAAACTCCGCAGTAAGAACTTTGCTTTAGGATGAGAACAGAAATCATACTCTGGCGGCACGGCAGCAGCAGGAGGTCCCATTAGCTAAATTGGTGCTTCAGGTTAAGAATAGTTTCAGGTTAAGAACGGACCTCCGTAACGAATTAAGTTCTTAACCCGAGGTACCACTGTACTTGATCTCACAGGAGGCCTTTCTTGCCCTGAAAGGAAAACAGAAGTATTTATTATTAAATTTATATGCCACTTCTTCCAATCGTGGGATAGTCTGAGAAGTTTCCTATATAACTTTGTCTTAATGCTTTTGCTGGTATAAAGGAGAGCTGACAGTCTCTAGGGTATGTAGGGCTGTGAAAAGAATGGGCAATCCATTGTATGACAATGTCACTATCAAGAATCAGCAACACTTTGGCGACCGAAATTAAGTAATAAATTCAAAAGGGAATTAAGACAAAAGCAAGAGTTGCTTTTTGAAGCCTTATGAGGAAAGTGGATGTGCCAGGGGTTTTTTTGTGTTTTGTTTTTCGGTTTTTTAAAGCAGCTTCAGCCAAATTAGTAAAGAGCAAAAAAAGTGCTGAGTTTTTGCATGAATTTTGGATCACTTTTCAAATTAGCTACAAATTACTCTGACTGCTGTGTTGCATAATTGTGATACTTTAATAAATTGATGTTCTTAATACTTGCTCAGTATTTACTTAACATCCAATCACTATTTTATTAGCTCTAAATGAAGTGCCGTATGAAGTAGGGCACTTAATATAAAGTGCTGATCATAACTACTGGTTACTGAAAGCAAACAAAGCTTGCCTTCTGTGTAGATTGGATATCTTGGCTACTTTCTCTGGCATATGCATCAGCTCCCGAGGTAAGATATATTACTGTATAGTCTGCCTTGGAGGTTTTTCAGAAACCAAACCCCACAACTACTTTGCAGCATAAATCATCATCATCATCTAATTAAAAAAATAAGAATGTGAATTATTCTTAATTAACCAATCTTGAGCCATTTCTAAGATGTTATCAAGCTTTAATCCAGAAATATATTATTTTATGGAGCGGTGGATTCAATTACTTCCCAGTTTGTGATACTACAGTCTCCAGCTTATTACTAGTAATTGAATATACTGCCTACCTCCATTACATTATTATTATTATTACTACTACTACTACTAGTAGTAGTAGTAAGATCTAGAGTTCTCAAAGCAGCTAGCAACATTACACACACACACACACACACACACACACACACACACACACACACACAGAGAGAGAGAGAGAGAGAGAGAGAGAGAGACATCAAGAACAACATAGAAAGGAACCAGCCCCATAGTAGCTTATCACAGGGCAAATGGAGTCAGTTGACCCTGTGATGAAGTGGGGACTCTGTGGTGAACTGGGGAGCAGGCCTTGATGTTCCTTTACCTACCGTATTTTACCTTCCCACAGGGCAGATGGAGCGAACCTTGATGTATGCTAGTTCCACATATTCTGCCTGCTTCCATTATATCATTGATCTGCCTTGTGAGCTTTTATTGACCCAAGTCAATACGTACATTTAATAAACAAATCCAACTAAATATTCAATCTCCACTCAGCGAAAGCAACTCTTTAGAATAACATTATTTAACTGTGTCTGATTTGGGACACAACTTTGACTTCATTGGGCAATGTGGACAACGGCTTATATTTATGTTTTGCTCTTCAAGCAACTCCCCCCCACATCTGTCTTCGACCTTTTCTATACTAGTCAGACTGTTTCCACACTATGTGTTTTATCCAGAACCGCAATCCTTTTCTTCACTTGCTTTTTATTTAGCCACTTTCCTTAAAAACAGTCAAACCAAATGCAATCCTGCTAAGATTAAGTCATCAAACTCTCACAGAGAGTCCACACCTATACCTGGTTACAACATCGTTATTCTTCCCAATGAAGACAATTTTTCTTGCTGGTTCGTTTTTATCCTGGGTAGATATTCATAATACTCTCACAAAAGAGTATTCATAATACTCTCACTTCTTCTATCTGAAGAAGTGTGCATGCACACGAAAGCTCATACCAAAATAAAAACTTAGTTGGTCTTTAAGGTGCTACTGAAGGAATTTTTTTATTTTACTCTCACAAAATTTAGCTTTGCTGGCATAGAAATGACTGTTGCCTGATCAAGTCAATTTTAGCTAAAAGACCCCACTGAGTTAAGTGTAGCTTTTTCATTCAAGGTTTGCCATCTTTGGGCATGTTCAATGGGAAAATCCATTTCTTAAGAGGCTCTCTCTGTGCAGTACTTGGCCTTATTAAGGAATTCAGTCGTTAGGGATGGGAAGAAAAACAGAAAGCCAAGGAGAGCAAGGCAGTGTTCAGAGCTAGCGGGCAGGCTTTTCTTTTTGTCATCATCCTTCATATTTTAGAAGGGAATGAGGCACTGCATGAGTGGGCTTTATGATGCCATCTAAGGTTACGTAAGTTAGTGTGCATTCCCGGAGAGAAATAGCTTTTTAGCACCCTTTATATATAAATTATGTAAAGCTAACCTGAATTGCTTCCTAACATCCTGACTGCTCTACAGCTGGACTCCCAGGACTTGTCGTCCACAAAACTGTTCCCATCCTGGTTGGCACTGTGCTACACACACAGAAGTACAGTTGCAGCTCAAGGAAAGGTGTGTCTACACACACACACACACACACACACACACACACACACACACACCACTTGATAAAACATGAGAAGGCCACTATCAAGAATCTGCTGATTCCTGGAAATTGTGTGGACTATCAGGGCTAAAGTATTGTCTAAGAATATAAGAAAAACCCTGCTTGATCAGACCAAAGACCTAGCCCAGCTAAAACTTTTTTATATCAGCTTGTGATTTTGACGTGTAATTTTAGTATGTTTTAAAATTACTGATCTTGTTTTAGTGGGGGGGGGGTTAGGTCTGTTTTTAAAAAAAATTCCTGGGATTTTAAATGAGTCATTTAGACTGCCCTGTAAACCACTTCGATGGTCTTTTGTCATAGGTGCCAACTCCCAGATTGAAAAATCCGGGATCGGCTGCAGCGCGGCAGTGGAAGTCGGGCTGCGGCCATTTTGGAACTGGGCAGAGCAGCACTGGAAGTTGCTTCTATGCATGCTCTGCCCATTTCCAAAATGGCCACAGCTCCAGAAGTCGTTCTGCGGCCATTTTGGAACTGGGCAGAGCAGCACCGGAAGTCGCTTCTACTCATGCTCTGCCCATTTCCAAAATGGCCACAGCACCAGAAATCGCTTCTGGCATGTCCAGAGACTCCAGACATGTGCAGAAGGAGCCTCCCCAGCCCGGTAAGAATCTGGGGGATTTACGGGGTTTTTTAAATCCGGGCTGCCAGCGGGAAATGGCTGGAAAAACGGGGGTTTCCCGGGGAATATGGGAGACTTGGCAGCTATGTCTTTTGTTCCAGTTCATGTTACTTTGCTAGTTAACCACATTGCAAAACTCAGAGATGTATGAATTTCAAAGCATGGCTGCATTTCAGTTTGTGTGTTGTGTTGAAAAATGTAAACTAGGTAAGGTAAAGGGACCCCAGACCATTAGGTCCAGTTGTGACCGACTCTGGGGTTGCGACACTCATCTCGCGTTATTGGCCAAGGGAGCCAGCGTACAGCTTCTAGGTCATGTGGCCAGCATGACAAAGCCGCTTCTGGCGAACCAGAGCAGCACACGGAAACGCCGTTTACCTTACCTTACTTTACCTTCCCTATTTATCTACAGTGGTGCCTCGTCTTACGAATTTAATCCGTTCCGAAAGCACCTTTGTAAGTCAAAAAATTCGTAAGTCGAAAAACGCCATTGGAAATGCGATTTCCCATAGGAATGCATTGAAAACGGAAAAATTCATAAGTCGAAGCAACCCTATCTAAAAATCCGTAAGTCGGAAAATCCCAATCTAAAACCACTGTGGTTTTTTTCCAGATGTTGAGACATTCGTAAGCGCGCGACCATTGCCCCCATTTGTAAGTCGAAAAATTCAGTTGTTGAGTCGTTCGTAAGTCGAGGTACCACTGTACTTGCACTTTGACGTGCTTTCAAACTGCTAGGTTGGCAGGAGCAGGGACCAAGCAATGGGAGCTCACCCCGCCATGGGGATTCAAACCACTGACCTTCTGATCGGCTAGCCCTAGGCTCTGTGGTTTAACCCACAGCACCACCCACGTCCCGGGTAGGCTCACTCTTAAATGCAATCTGAATCATATTTCTTTGCTATTTGTATCTGCATGGCTGCTTTTTATGCAGAATGTTGTTGTTTAGTCATTTAGTCGTGTCCGACTCTTCGTGACCCCATGGACCATAGCACGCCAGGCACTCCTGTCTTGCACTGCCTCCCGCAGTTGGGTCAAACTCATGTTTGTAGCTTCGAGAACACTGTCCAACCATCTCGTCCTCTGTCGTCCCCTTCTCCTAGTGCCCTCAATCTTTCCCAACATCAGGGTCTTTTCCAGGGAGTCTTCCAGGGAGTCTTCTCATGAGGTGGCCAAAGTATTGGAGCCTCAGCTTTATGCAGAATGAAGTGGCCCATTTAAGCTCACTCCCCCCCCCCCCCCCCGCAAAAAAGTGTGAATACCATAATCTGCAGTTGGACTGTCAGTGGGATTCACTGCTGAGTAAAAAATATGTACGATCAGGCCATGCAGCATCAACAGAGAGACCAAAATTTGAGGAAGCTTTAACATTTTGTTTGAAAGTAATTTTGGCTGCTATTTGCCTGCACTGATAGAAAAGGAAGTAAGTTTTCTACGAACAAAAATATCCCCCACCCCCCACTGAAACCCACCCCACCCCACCCCACGAACAATTTTTCAATGGATGGTTTTGAAAGTCTAAAAAATTAAAAAGGCCTTCTTTGAACCATTTATCTTAATCTTCTCTCCTCTCATGAACTTCTGTCTTCTTTCTCCTTATCGCCGAATCCTCAGTGTTCAAGAAACGTACTCATTTTATACAAAATCCCATTATGCCTTTGTGCTGTGAAGGTCAAGGGTGAACGTTCCTTGTTAATGTTGTGCCAAAAAGGAGATTGGTTTTTTGGGACTCTTTTTATTGGGCTGTTATTTTCTATTGTCGGATGCAGCATTTAAACAGGCGAAAATGCTGGATTATCCAGCTGGCACCCCTTTATTTAAAGGAAGCCACGCAATGAGCCTCTTTTTATTGCTCACATGCAGGCAAACACTGCCCTGATGTCGCACTCTACAATTTGAGCCACCACTTGCAGCATCCCATTCAGAAGTACAGTCATACCTTGGTTTAAGTACGCTTCAGTTTGAGTACTTTCAGTTTAAGTACTCTGCGGACCCGTATGGAACGGATTAATCCACTTTCCATTACCGGTACTTTCAATGGGAAAGTTCGCTTCAGGTTAAGTACGCTTCAGGTTACCGGTAAGTACGGACTTTCAGAACCAATTACACTCATACTTTGGGTTAAGTACGCTTCAGGTTGAGTACTCCGTGGACCCGTCTGGAATGAATTAATCCACTTTCCATTACTTTCAATGGGAAGGTTCACTTCAGGTTAAGTACGCTTCAGGTTAAGAACAGACTTCCAAAACCAATTGTGTACTTAAACCGAGGTACCACTGTACAATATGAACACCAAGAGAAGGAGGCCTGTATGCATGAAGCATGGCCCCGCTTCTAGCTCACACCCTAATCCAGGTGTCCTCAAACTAAGGCCTGGGGGCCGGATGCGGCCCAATTGCCTTCTAAATCTGCGCCGCGGACGATCCAGGAATCAGCATGTTTTTAAGTAGAATGTGTCCTTTTATTTAAAATGCATCTCTGGGTTATTTGTGGGGCCTGCCTGGTGCATGGCCTTTGGCTTATGATGGCTTATGATGGGTAGGCAAACTAAGGCCCCGGGGCGCCGGATCAGGCCCAATCGCCTTCTCAATCCGGCCCACGGACAGTCTGGGAATCAGGGTGTTTTTTACATGAGTGTTTTTATTTAAAATGCATCTCTGGGTTATTTGTGGGGCATAGGAATTCGTTCATATTTTTTCCCCAAAATATAGTCTGCCCCCCCCCAAGGTCTGAGGGACAGTGGACCGGCCCCCTGCTGAAAAAGTTTGCTGACCCCTGCCCTAATCCAATGTCTGAGAAACACTTCTGAAGGAGGTAAATAGCTTTTTGTGGCTTGTGGCAGCTTTGCAGACCCTAGTGCTCTTTACATGTTCTGGGCTGCAACTCCCACCAGTCCAACCCACTACAGGTGTGCTGCTTGGGCTTCGGGGAGTTGTAGTCGAACACATGTGGAGGGCACTAGGTTGAGAAAGCCTTACAAATGGAACATATGTGTTTAAAAGCCTCACCATGCGAACATTTCTATTCATCACGTTGAAATGTAAACTGTGATTTGTTAAATTTGTTCCAAGATCTAAATGGTTTCAGTTGGGGAGGGGGGGGGAACCAACCCTATAAATGGAGCTCCAATCACTTTAAGTGGCAGCAGAGACTCATTAAGAATGACAAGTGGAGTACTTTTATAGTATATTTAGAGAAGTCTTGAGTGCTGATGAGACCCTTCAGCCTGTGAAACTGCTAAGCATTGCTGATGACGCTGGATGCAATACACTCTTCCTCAGTGAAGTATTTCAAGAACACAGCCTCTTTGTCTGCTTGGAAGTATTGACTTTGCTGTAAATGCAATGACAGAAAAGGGTTGCGGGTATTCTTGGGTTTGTTTGTTTGTTTGTTTGTTTTTGTGGCCAGACTTTAGCCTATTCTACTTTGATAAGTAGCAGTTACACACATTAAGAATGTTTCTGTCTTGATGTCTGAATCACTGTCTGTACCAATGTAACATTGCAGGCCTAGGCTTGCATGCACAAGGCTTAATTACTGAAAGCTTTCTTTGTTTCATGTGTCATTTGTTAAAACATTGTTTGTTTTTGTGATTTCAGTCATTAGCACTCCGCTTATATCAGAGCTCACAGTTATCTGTGTGTTTCCCCGACCCATTTTATCATTATTTTGTACTAATTTTCACCATTGTCTCTGGTAGTGCCAACAGCAAAATAAACATTAGCAGCCCCTCCTAGCAGTGACCATTTTCTTTCTCTCCAGAATCCACTGGACATCCTCTACCCACCCTAATGCTCCATAATACAGTGGTACCTTGGTTTTCAAATGCCTTGGTTCTCAAATGCTTTGGTTCTCAAATTCCGAAAACCCGGAAGTAAGTGTACCGGTTTTTGAACATTTTTCAGAAGCTGAACATCCAATGCAGCTCTCAGCTATTATTTCCAGGGCACCTGCATCAATCAGAAGCTGTGCCATGGTTTTCGAACATTTCGGAACTCAAACAGACTTCCGGAACTGATAAAGTTTGGCGCTTTTGTTTTTGCTATTTATTTAGTGTTTTTGTTTTTGAGGCTTTTTTGATTAATTTGTTTTTGTGACTGTGTGGAACCCAGTTCAGCTACTGATTGACTGATTGTGTGACTGCGGAAATGGATAAAAGCCCCCCATCCAAACAATGACTATCATCAGTGCACGTAAGGAAAAAAAATATTTTATTTTTTTATCATCTACAATACTGTCTTATTTATTTCATAGTATAGTACATTGATTATTGCTTTCATTTTATGGATCGATGGTCTCGTTAGATAGGAAAATTCATGTTAAATTGCTGTTTTAGGGGTTGTTTTCAAAAGTCTGGAATGTATTAATTCATTTTGCATTACTTTCTATGAGAAAGCGCACCTTGGTTTGGAATGCTTTGGTTTTGGAATGGACTTCCGGAATGGATTAAGTTTGAGAACCAAGGTAACACTGAAGAAGTATCTGAAGAAGTGTGCATGCACACGAAAGCTCATACCAAAATATAAACTTAGTTGGTCTTTAAGGTGCTACTAAGGAATTTTCTTATTTTGCTTCGACTCAGACCAACACGGCTACCTACCTGTAACAAGGTAACACTGTAATGCAGCAGCGAAGACAAATAAAATAGCCGCCACAACTGCCACTGTGGCTGTTGAAGGCAGCTCCTGCTGCCACTACCGTACTAAAGAAAATACCCCCCTTACCCCAAAATGTAATGAATGAGGAATGCACAGAACTTCCATTCACTTGCCTTTTCATTCATTTTTGGTCAAGTGGAGATTGAACTGAATAGGCTCCATCTACACAGCAGCAAACATTTCAGAAATCCTGAAATTAAAGCGCACTTTTGCAATATAGACCAGGTGCATCTTTCATGATCCAAGCCATGCTCTGAAGAACCGCAGACCTAGATCTGAGTGTCAAGGTAGGTTCTTTCCTTTCTTTTTCCAACCACCTTTTAGGTGTTTCTCTCCACAGGATATTGTGTGGTCTGTACATGCTTGCACCACCTCCTTTGTCAGGCCCTGCAGCAGCCCACCCTCACACAGCGCTACCCAAATGTTGGGGAACGGTTTGAAGAGAGGGAAGCCTTCCAAATGTGTGTGCAATGTCCCCAAGAGATGAAACTCTCCACACTCACGAGAACAACCCATGCTGGGAGGCTTTCCCCTTTGAGACCGCCGCTTGGGCACCTAGGGTGGTGCACCCAGGGGCAGGGCAAGTTGCTCATATGGGTAGGGGGCAGGCAAGCTGCCCATAGGGGTGGGGTGCATCACAGGGCCTCCGGTGTCTGCCTGCCTCCTCCCACTCAGGTGCCCTACAGCTGAGGGGGGAGGCAGCGGGCAGACCATTTGGGCAGTGCGGAGCCTGCATGCACCCAAGCCACCACATCTCTCCTGTAGGCCCTGCAGTGAGTGCTGCCCGGCATTTTGTCACCCCCCTCAGTGGTGACACACGGGGCAGACCACACCCACCACACACCCCTTCCTCTGCCCCTGGCTCTCATGTCTAGAGGGGGGGCAGTGCAGGGTACAATAGTGGAGGCCAGATGAATGAGGAATTCATTTCTCAGAGGTCATCATTAGAGTCTTTCTGAATGGAAACAAGAATATGGTACTGAAAAATATGTTCCAAGTAGTTTTTTTCATTTTATGATGCCATTTGATCCACTGTGCTATGTGGATATTGCTCTTTTTCTTGGGTGTTGTTAGATTCTGATCTTATTCATAAAGAACTTGGACTGCTTATTTCTCTGTTTGAAACCTGTTTGAATTCTTTTTATCTGCTAGTATCTTTTAATTTTCTAAACGTTGAAATGCTTTTTAATTATTCTGCTGCCCAAACTCTTCATTTCCCCCATTTGAAATGGTTTTTCTTTCCTTTAGCTGCTGCTATCGTTTAAATGTTATTTTAATGTTATCAAATTATGATCTGTTATACAATTATGGTTTTCAACTATTTATAACTGTTGTAAAATGCCTTGTGAGGGCAGAAACTCTGAAAGGCAGGTTAGAAATTTGTTAAATGAATATATGTTAAATTGGGACTATGGATTCAAGGTGCCCATATTGGTAATATATGAATATAATCAGCAGTTCTCAACAAGAGATTGCTGGCAATTGGGTGGTTAGTGCAGAGAGCCTAATTCACATACAATCTACCAAAGACAGGGAATCCTGTTCGCAACTCTTGCACATGCACATTTATGTAAGTACATGTCTTGTTCTTTGGATCCTGGTTAAGGATGGGTAAATCTGTCATTTTGGTTTATCTTAGTTTAGTTTCTCTCAGGTTTTTCTCATATTTTTCCTAGTCAGCTCTTCAGATAGCCACAAGCGTTTCTGATTTAGTTACTTATTTTTAAACAACCTCATGAGAATTCTGCAGCATCGTGGCACACATTTATCCTAATATACACATTTTGCAATGCAGTTTTCCCATAAAGAACATTATGTTGTACGTTATTTACACTATTCTATGCACACTTTATGCAAGTATATGCATTTTTGTTTGCACATTACTGGGCTGGAGAACAGCGCTACAAATTTCAGAGACTTGAAATGTCAGAGGATGGCTGTGTTTCAGCATGCAGATAGTTTTGCAGAGTAGAAATTCAGGAGGTCTGTCTTTAAGGTTTTTTTTTAATGCTCCCATACCATGTGAAAAATAGGGAAGGAGCAACGCCGCCGCACCTATCCTCAAACATTAAAATCTATTTGTAAAGGATTTGTATGTGCTGTCATGTGGGAGTGTTACATTGCTTGTGATACATGCCCAAGCTTAGCCTTCAATGAGCCTTTGAACCAAAGGAGAATTTCAGAGTTAGGAAGCAGCATCAGATGTGCTTCTCCATGTATCTTCAGTATGTTTCTTTGAGAAGGGGAATGTGAGAAAAGTGGCATTGGCAGACTGACTAGAATGCTTCTGACGGGGAGAAAGCAGTCTGTGTTAGCTCTATCAGCATTGCTCTCCTTGCCACCGCAGAGCACAAACAGTCAGTAATGCAACCAGTTCATTCCAAGGAGCATTCCGTATTTGGTGAGCGAGTGAAGCACGCTGTCACAGCCACAGCGAAAGCGGCGAGAAAAGCGGGAAATCGTGCAGCAGCAAAGCAATAGCTACCCAAAATAGAAATGGTGCATCGCTGTTGTCAGAGCAACCCTTCGTGATGGTGGTTGTCTAGTGCAGCAGGCTGTAGATGGCAGTGTGGCTCAGTCTCTCAGTGACTAAATCCTGCAGCTCTCAGCAATATGTAAAAGGCGGCCGGCTGATCCACTGTACACAGTTTCTTGGAGACATACAGCTTCCCCTTGGTCTCAGGAAACAGTTGAACTCCGGCATCTGAAATGGTGAACAGTCTCTTGGGATACCTCTTTTTCCCTTTTGCAGACCCCATTCCTTGCTCCTTCCTCTTTGTAGCCTGACAAGCTGTGGGTTTTGCACCTTACGTTGGAGTTTCTATTATGACCTTAGTTGTCTCACATGACATACAAAGCAGAGAGACACTGCTACAGTACACATGTTGACATGTTTCTGCTTTTAGGCAGCAGAATTAATTTTAACAGCAAAGATTGAAAACATCACTTGTTTGCCTCACGTCAAACATTAACTATACCTGATGCATGGGATCTGGAGCAGACTGCAAAATTGCATGATCCCTTCCCCTATCTCATGCATGAAACTATAAGAAGAATCCTGCTGGACCACTGAAATATCCATTTAGGGCAGGACCGTTTCCCAGTGGCCAGTCATGTGCTTCTAGGAAGTGCACAGGTACTTTCCAGCAGCTATTAGTCACAGATACACTGCCTCCAAACATGGGGGTTCTATTTATGGAGGCTCCATCGTGGTGAGCTGTTGATAGACCTACCTGCATTTGCTTAGTCCCTGTCTCAACCTATATATGGTAGTGACCACCATCATATCCTTTGTCTGTGGATTGCATAAGGGACAGAGCAATCAAATGAGGGTGGAGGAGGGAGACAGTGGTGGAACTGTCAAATCATGAGCCCTGTCAGTCTCACACCTGCTCTGGGGGAAAGGTGGGGACACAACTGGAGGGAAAAGTACAGCGGGGGGCTTCCAATGGCAGATGTCCATCTCCACTCACAGCGAAGGCGATTCTCAAAATCCTATGGCTTCTGGAACACACGCCCAGGGATCATAGCACCATACTCTATTAAATTATACTTCTCCCTTTTTCTCAATCTTCTGCCAATAGTTTTATGGGATGACCCTGAGTTCTCAAACAATAAGACTGGAAAGGGGAGGGTAGGAGACCATAATTCCGTTGGAATCTTGTGAACTGCAGCCAAAATGTTGATGGCAGCTAAATGGTGTGCTCACATCATTCAAACGGCGTGAGGTTTAATAAACTATATTATGATGTTGCCACAGTGTTGAAACTTGCTGAAATTGTGTGATTAAGATAAGGAAGGGATAGGAAAGGAAAGAACTTTGAGACTCTGGTCCCCTTTCATAAATTACATGAAATTGGGAGGGGGGGTTAAACTACTTGAAGTTTTTTCACTGTTCCCAAGGAGCATGTGTAGTGACTGTTCTCCTTGGGAACAGTCTCTCTCCCCCCCCCCCTTTTAGAACTTGAGCGTACCATATCTTTGAAGAAGTTCTCTTCCCCCACCCCAGCAAAAATTGATGATAGCTTCTTTTGTATGGTGGCTCCTTGTTATAAAGGCACCAGGCTACAATCAGATGTGGCTAATGACAGATATAATTGTGTGTCTCTTAGACTAGAAGTTTGCACATCAAAACATACATACCCCTAGAAATACACAAGCAATCTTACAGAGCAGAGCTTGGGTAAGTAGAGGTTTCCTGCAGCAGCCGTTGCCAATGCTAAAATGCTATGATTGGACTGCAAATGATAGTACTTGACACAAAGTAGCTGTTGTTAGAACAACCTAATTTCTGCTAAGAGTGGTAGCATCTGCTGATGTGCTATTCTGTCATTTGTCATGGAGAAAAAGGATGTGCCGAAGTGAATACATAGAGAGGGATTTCATAGTGACTAAAAGGAAGTATTTCCTGTTCTGTTCTGCAGCTCTCGAGCTGACTAAATATACCACTTGCCCTTTCTACACAGTGTTCATCTGAACCACACATTCAGAAGACAGACAGCTCTCTACAGTCCCCAGAGATCAATAATCGGCTGACTGACATCAACTTGTCAGTAAGTAAGCAAGCACATTGTACTTTCCCTACCCGGGATTGATAGAACCACAAACACAGTGTGAAGCAACCACTATTCAAGCTCTACAAAACACAGGCCGCCACATTCATTTAAAGGGCAAACCATTAATATCGAACCTAATATGAGTGCCTGAAATGAAATGATCTATAATATTTTGTGATGATGATTGATATCCACTCACAGGAAGAGGACAATTCATCTGTCTATAGCATGAACTGGTATGTGTAGCATTTGCAGGCAGCTGCTGATGTTGGACTGTTAAATGAATAAGGAGGAGAACATTTCAGAGAAGGTTCTTGTGTCATCTGAAGCGGCCAGAAATGCTAATCCCCAGCATCAAAATCTGCATCTAAACTGAAAGACGTGGTTTCACCACTTCTGCCACCCTATGTCCCAACAATCTCTTCTGCTTTTACTCAAACTCACTCCTACTTCCATAGCTGCCAAGTTATCCCTTTTTTTAAGGGATTTTCCCTTATGCTGAATAGGCTTCCTCGCGAGAAAAGGGAAAACTTGGCAGCTATGTACTTCAGAAAACTTGACTCACTCCATAAACAGAACAGGGGATGGCAGGCCAGCAACACTGGTAAATGACTCTTGAGACACTTCAGCTCTGATGGGAGCAGTAACAGTGGCTGGGAAACACTTATTGGAACAGTGTTCACTCAATAGGTCCCTTTAATACCAACTCTCACACCATGTGAACATAAAGAGAAGCTTCAACCTAACTCTCTCCTAATGCACTTCAGAAGTTCACTCCAATTTCCTATTAGCCCATGTATAAGTGGCATGCACAGGACTGCAGAAGGGGAAGAACTCTAAGAACATTTCACCAGATTGGGGAGAAAATATGCTAAAGAATCCTTTGCCTGTGTCTTGGTTCACACAGAAGGAAGTGGGATGCATTATGAGAGGCCTATGTCTACAGATGGGACTACAGATGTTCCAGTGTGCAGTGCTTGTTTAGGGTTCCAGCCAGCCAACCATGCCTTCTTTTAGGATACTCCATTCTATTCTCCTATCAGATTTTCTGTTTTCAACACTCAGCAGTTTCTGGCCACTGAAGAGGCTCAATTCTCATTGGTCTGGATTTTTTTTTTGGGGGGGGGGTAGGAGAGATTGTCCACTTAGGTTTCATTTGCATATATCTGTCCTGCACAGCCTCTTTTGGTGTTTCAGGATGAGGAGAGGAAACAATGTAAATCCCATAGTGCAGTATGTTGTGGCCATGCTCATTAAGGGCAAAACTACTTAAGACCAATGCTATTTTTCTAGAAAACGAGGTGCTGGAACTCACCATGAACACCTTCCTTGGCAATGGCGCCCAAGTGAGAGGTGCCAGAACTGAGTTCCAGTGAGTTCCATCTGAAAAAAGCCCTACTTAAGACAATGTGATGCTTTTCTCAAAAATGGCAGCCATACATCTGGTTGCCGCATATCCCTCCATAACTTACAGTCAAACTTTTCTGCATTTTCCCCACTAGTCATAAGCACATAATGATGGGGGTGTGGGATAGGGAAGTTCAGACTGTTATGACATCAGAACACAGTTAATGAGTGCTGGAACAGAGATAGCCAATGTGGTGTCCTCCAGATGTTTTTGACTACAACTTCTTGCTAGCTTGGTCATATCCACAGAATGGAAAATGGCAGGATCCCCAAGGTCATGCTTCAGGCACCGGGTCTGTTGGCAGATGAATTATGTCTGCGTTTGTGATGTGAAGGCTGGCAACATCAACCCCGCCGTGTGGGAATGCCTTGCAGACAACCGCAGTGCTTGGAGATGATCAGTCATGTTGTGAATCCATAGCAGTGACCAGAGGAGGAATGACCGCTGGGGGAGCGCAGAGAGGAGAAGTGCAAGGGTGCATCTGCAGCAGCACAATCAGACACCTTCATCTGCCCCAGCTGCAATAAAACCTGTCTCTCCCATATCGGTCTCTACAGCCACAGCAGGCATTGCAACCTTCCAACAGTTTGACTTCACCCCAAAGGCGCACTCGTCCAATGTCTCCCGAGACAGACAGATGCCAACCAAACCATAGAATGCTGACTCAGCATGATGGAACTTGTAGGCGACAGCAGCTGGAAAGGCACCATTTTGACTCCTCCTTTACTAGATGTAATGGAGGTAGAAAAGAAATTGGGTATGCCACTACCACTTTCAGAGGGACTTGAGCATTCCAAGATTTCTTTAACCTAAAAAGTTTCTAAGTGGTGTCACTTAATTTCTTTTGCCACTATAAGCCAGTTTTTATAGGATGTTGTTAGAAAATAAAAATCAAGCTTAAAATATTATTACTGTACTATTACTTTTTATGGGATGGGGGGAGGGTACAAGGATTCATTTCTAGCATGTTGGCTCCAGCTAATCATAGAACAAGAATGTGATGGGAAATGTAACAAGCCCACCATTACAGACACATCCCCCGTCCTCCTCCCCTGCAGTAAGTGAAAGGTGTTTTACTAGCTGGATATGCAGCTTCCACAAACTACTTTATGTTGCTTTGGTTTCAACTTTTCACCCAATCCAGGAGCCGAATTAAAAATAAAAGCTTAGAAGAACATAGCGAGGAAGAAAGGTCAAAACTTTGTTCTCCTAAGTTATTTATTACTCTTTTCCTTTAACACATAGCAGTGAAAAGCTTTTAAGTAACTTTAGGTACAGCTCACAGAACACAGTAGATCTACTCAATGGGATATATGAAAGTAAAGTAACACAGGCATATTTATATCAGCAACTCTTCCCTGTTAAGTAATCACTCTCTTAAATATTTGATCATAAACTCAGCTACCTTCTCCATTTGTCTTTGCCATGCTCAGGTTACGACAACTTTTACTGCTTTTTACCTAAGTTTTACATGTAACTTCATCACCTATCATTAATTGATTTGGATGGCATTGAATGTCCCCAATTTTCACATTTGTAGTTTTAATGTAAATTGATTACTTCCAATCCTAATTCCATAGTTATGTGTAATGCTTAAAAAATAATAATATTAGCACAGAGTTTCATTCTCTCACCCCACCTCATTATAGCTTGAAGGAGATGCTGGTGGCATGGGACCAGCAGTGGTTTGTGAGGGGGTGATGGCAGGACTGTATTTACTGAGACAGAGATGGGGCAGGACACGATGGCATCCTGCAGGTGTACATAGCTATGGGGTTACAGCCACCAAAAAGGGGTTCCCCTGACCTTGCAGTGCCACCACCAGGGGGATGCAATTGCTGCATCACACGCAACACAGCTGGAGAAGGGTGAAAGGAAGAACAGGGCGAGTGCAATGGAATACAGCATCTTGGAAAAGAACCTGGCTGGAACCCTGCATGCTGCAACATTGTGCTGCAACTCTCCTCCCTTGCTAACATGATATTTGCTAAGTCAGAGCATAATGTATGGATTAGGTGACATCTTAAAAATAGATATGGCCCGAGACACGTCCTGCTCCAGTTACTCCCTAATAGTTTGAGGGATTTTTTAGAATGTACATAAGGATCATATAAAAATGCACTATGAAGTGTACCCTTATGGGTAGCAGAGAAGTGTTTGTGAAGTCTCTGGTTCCATCTCCTCTCTCTTTGTGAAGATGTTCAGTGTTGTACAATAAATTTGATTGCATACATACACATGTATTTAACTATTAAAACACTACCCGACTACCATTTCTTCTTCATATTCTTTGCAATTTTCTTCTTCTTCATCAGCATCATCATAACAGCAACAGCAACAACAACAACAGCAACAACAACAACAGCAACAACAACAGCAACAACAACAACAACACAATAATAAACAAGCCACAAAAGTTATCAGGAGTCAGACATTGTGCATTCATTTGCAAAACGAGGCCGATTCTAAAACCACAATTCATGAGGAATGGAAGACTACAGAAAGAGCAAATGAACACATCTTTCAGGGGAAGAACGATATGTAGAAAATACTTTGTTTCAAACCTGCAATAGTGGGGCTTATGGTGAACATGTGCTCCCCATGTTCTGAAGAAGTGTGCATGCACACGAAAGCTCATACCAAAATATAAACTTAGTTGGTCTTTAAGGTGCTACTGAAGGATTTTTTTTATGTGCTCCCCAGCCACTGTTTAAACTCTTTATTCCCTCTGGTTTTTAAAAGGCTAGAAAACGATATAGAAAAGTTACTTGAAATGGCATAGAAAAGCATCAAAAAAAGGGGGGGGTTGTCAGAAACTATGCCAGATTGGGTCCCAGGAACATGGAAAAATGTAGCCAAAACATCCGCTCAAACTTAGGTTATAGATTTAGGAGAAGGTTTTAATCCCTGATAGGGTTGGGAAAGACCCTTGAAATCCTGGAGAGCCGCTGCCAGTCACTGTAGACAAGGGACAGGGAACCTGTGGCTCGCCAGATGTCGCTGGACTCAATGCCCATCATCCACAACCTTTTATCATGCTGTCTGGGACTGGTAGGAGTTGGAGTCATCTGGAGGGTCACAGGTTCTGCACCACCGATGTAGAAAATGCAGAACTATATGGACCACTGGCCTGACTCAGTTTACTAAGGCATCTTCCTATGTTTATGACCACAGCCACAACAGTGCAGGGGGAAGGGGGGAAGACTGCATGGTTTTATCTTAAGTAAAGATGTGGAAATCTATTTTCTGTATGCAAATCCTCCTAACGTGATGAAGCACCTCTAAATCTTAATAGGAGTTATGTCCATTTGGAATTTAGTTATGATGATATTGTGCTTGCGTTTGAGAGAGAGAGAAAATATCAATTGTTAAGCTCAGCTAAATTAATAAAAACCTATTCAGAGACAAAGAATGAATATACTTTAGGTATACTAGTCATAGTGGATGTGAATGAGAAGGCTGATAGCTTCTGGCACAAATAATAAATCTTACAACCCAAGTCTTTTCATTAATTTCAAGGTGTTTTGGATTAAGTTGTTACTGCTGCTGAAGTGCATCCCCAGGGACATAATAAGTGACAATTTTCTCAGTTATGCAGCATTTTGCTATGGCAAATAGGATGAGTGTGGTGTTTGTTTGAAACTTTAAAGATTTTCCAAGGAATCCTCTGGGTACTTGAGACTCCTGTTTCATTTATTATGATTCTCTCTCTCTGCCCCCACCTGCGACCCCCTCCATTAGCCATCTTGGCAAAAGAGTGCTAGAGGAGGTAAGTACATTCAATAGATTAAAACAACAATAACTAAAACCACCCTGTCATTTAGGTTATGAATAAGTCACAGCAGAAACATTAATTGTGTTTTAAGTAAACCAAAATAAAATCCAACTTTTTCAAAATATTAAAATAAATCTTTGACAGTTCATTTTTAAAAGAGATTAAAATGATTAAGTTCCATGTTATTTATCCCAGGTGAGTGGGGAAAGGATTGCATCCTAAATCACAATTAAAATCTGCACTAGTGATGGAATACTCTAGGCAAGGAAAGTGACATGTCTGTATTAGCAGACCTTGCAGCTTGGGTGGATTAGACTGGAATACTCACTTATAGTTTCTGACATTCAAAGGCTTTATTCATGCAGGAACTATTTACAGTATAAGTGATGAGAAAGAGAAAACAACATGCATTTTGTCTCAGCAAGTCATGAGCAAACAATCAACAAAATTGTTCATCTTTTAGGGATGAATTTAACTAAATCAGAGAGGCTACGAGCAGCGGGGTATGGTTAGATCATTAGACAAACAGTTTTCTCTGGTGGTTTAATGTAACACATGCATTAACCATGAACCCAACATCAAAATTTCCTTCTGCGCACACTTAGTGCTAAAGAAAAGCCCATTGTACTCTGTTTCCCAAGAGGGCAGGTGGGTCATGTTGATTACTTGCCCTTTCAGAGGGCCTGACAGTTTGATGGCCTGCTTCCCAGTTCCCTTTGAATAACCTCATGAGACCCGAGTTCCAAAACTCTGGTCTTCCACAATTTCACCACATACAAGTCTTAAACACCACAAATGTGAGACCTCACAAGACTGCCTCCCTGTCTTCTAGTTTGGCTTAGCCACAATGGACAGGGACCTTTTTCCTCACAGTGTTTGGTTTCACCTGCTTTCAGAATTGCCCTTATGAGTTTCTCCATTCCTTCACTTGTGCCCTGACTGGCCATGGTTCTTCTTTCTATTCACTCTTTGCCACTTAGGACAAGGGAGCTTCAGGCAGGCTGTTTCCCTCTACCCTACTAGTGTGCAAGCACAAGTATTATCCTGACTCAGTGGGATTTCCAGATGTAGCCCACACTTAAGCTGACAGGCAACACAGAATACCAGAAATTACTGGCCACTCTGCTGTACATTATACATATTGTATACCACTGTGTCTGTGTTATTTAAAACATGCTAAGTAGGAAGGCACATCTTCTTTTCTTAATCAGGAAGGATACAAATACTAGACAGGGTTGAAGGTAAAAACTAGCATATGCAAACCTGTGTGGGCACACACACAAATATAAAAATGAGGTCCAAGTTAAGAGAATAGATTCTTTTCACAAGCATGAACAGCTCAATCAGGACATCTTAGTGTTTTGTCTTGTCTACTTTTATTTATATCTAACTCTCTGTCCTACCCCCTCAAAAAGGTAATCAACCTCTAAAAAAGGTACACAATAATTTATAAGTTAAGAGCTGTCAAACCCATATGGGGCTAGACTGGTGAAACTTGTCCCCAGTTTCTTCAGAAATCTGATGACAATAGCAAAAAAAATCCATTACAGGTCTGTCAGTCACGATAAAATGCATTATGCTGACGTGATTTCTTTAAGGGGAAAAAAAGATGAATGAAAAATGCAACAATAGCAAAGAAAATGGTCCGTGCAGAAACCCTTCTCCTGCCTTGCCGATAGATGTATTAATGAAAATAGATTTGCAAGGTGGGTCATTTATTGTGGCAGCTCGTTAGCAAAACAAACACACACAAAAGATTCCCCAGTGTGATGGAAGCGGTTAGTTGAACAAGAAAATAAGAGCATGAGGTAATTTTCAATGATAACTCAAGATTGGCCAGCTTCTCCCTCTTGCCAACACACTGGATACAGTACTAGTTTCAGTGGAAAATCCAGGGATTATACCCCACATTATTCATATAGTACCTGCCAATATTTGAAACACACACAGAGGAAGCACCCATGGCTAATCTTGAAGTGATATGGGAGAGGATTCATTTTAGTTCACATTTAAAAGCACATCTAATTCACCCTTTTCAAAAACACACAAGAACCAAAATACAACAAGCATGCTTTGAAATTCACGCTTCTCCAAATTTTGCAGTGCAGTTTCTCAGCCATGTGTACAAAATGCACATAGTGAGATAAAGCACCCATAATGCACATAGTTGTGAAAATAAGATATAAAAAATCAGGCAAAATTGCTTTGCAAAGATCTGTGTTTTAGGCAAAATTACATACAAACACGTATATTAAGGGGGAAAGGCACATTAAAATACTGATAAACTTTCATGAGGAAATTGCAACTGGGACTATTTGAAGGGGGACTTGTCATGCATTCTTCTGCATGTGGTTGGAATCTGCCATGTGAGTGGGAGTGGGAACCCCTATCATGCTAGATTCCCATACATTTGGGGAATTCCTTGTGCATTCACATAACCACACAAAGATACCCCGCTTTAGACATTCTGCTCAACAGACTAAGGTCTGAGGCTGCAGATCAGAAGGAACAGGGACATTGGCAGTGAATCTAGCAGACATCCTTCCTTCACACATCCTGAGAACACACATAAGTGAATGCCTGAACAAGGGTACCGTCTTCACTCCTGAGAATTACATATGGAATTTGTGTAATACGTTAGTAGGTATTAATAAGCATTAAAACATGTTATTTAAGACATAAACAAGTTTTCAAAGCTGAATGAACAGGTCTCTGACATAGACATCTCCTTCTATTGTTTTTCAATTACCGTATTTTTCCGTCTATAAGATGCCCCCATGTATATGACGCCCCCTATTTTGGGGGACTCAGATTTAAGAAAATGGAAGGTGATATATCCATGCATAAGACGCCCCCTAATTTTTGACATTTTTTGGGGGGGGACCTAGTCTTATACTCGGAAAAATATGGTAATTTGCTATTTTTTCTGAGTTGTTTTAAACTGTGGGGTTTTTTTTTCCAGCTGCTTTCATTATGCTATATACATCATTTAAAGACATATATGTGGAAGGTAACAACAACAACAAGAACCATTAGTACTCTGGCTCTCCCTATTACATTTTTATATTTTCACATATTTTCAGGCAGAACATTGGAGTGTCTGAGAAAAGTCTCTATAAGAAAAAGCTTTTCAGTACGGTTACCCATAATTTTGCAGTCTGGTGACTTATTGACACATCTCTCTGTAGTTAAGCTTTATTCAAGAGAGAGAAGCAACATTTCTTAACAAGCTACACATTCTGGTCATATTCTTCTGTACAAAGAAAGCAACTCCCTCTCCTAGATACTGAAGCAGTTCCATTAGCTGTAATGGATGGTGCACTGATGCAGTGTCGCCCCCTCACTGAACATGCTTATTCAGGATTGGGAATCAAATTTCAACACTTTTCGCTACATTAACAGGTGAAAGCTTCCTTACGCACAGAAGCAATCTGGAGTGCCTCCTGCACAATCCCAGTTACACAAATGGTACTTTTCAAAAAGAGCACCAATCTGTCCCTGCAGATTTCACTTCAAAGGGCTTATACAGAAGATGTTTCTGATGGATTGTTCCAAATATTCTTGAAAAGTGCGAAAAAGCAGCAGGATTAATGTTCTTACAACACTCCTCTTAACTTTAAGAAATAAACAAGAACAGCATCATTAGTCGGTACATTTGTAAGCTGAATCACTAACGCATATTGTCTTCTCTTAGACTAAAATATACATATTTTACAGAAGTCTTCAGAACGTCTCTCAGCTGTAATTACATTGCGCTCAACAAATCAGTGTTATTATTCTTTTTTAAAGAAGAAAGAGACACATAGATGTCAACATAAAATGTACGTTCTTTGCAATCATTTAGTGGGAAGCTGTGATTAACATTCAGGATGAGCTTCTTACAAATGACAAGTGTTTGTTTCAAACATGAACTGTAAGTGTTTTTCTTTAGGATGAAAATTTAATTGGATATGGTGGGTATGATGGGGAAAGCTCTTATGGCAAATGTAGTATATTTTGTAATGGTTTCTCAGAGTTGTATGGCAGGCCAGAGCACCTTAGAAACACAGATAGCATTTACTCAGGAAGCAAATGAAATCCTCTTTCGGAAAATATGATGACAAATGAGCCAATATATAAGAAACAGAACAGCTGTTTTAACAGAGATCAATGTAGTTAAAGAAAAAAAAACACCAAACCATAAACCTGAAATACTCTGTTTTAAAACAATGATGCAATTGAACGTAAACCTATATTTGCTTTGGCGATTCAACTTACGTTGAACATTTATTTTCTTGCTCACATCTCCAACAGACGTTGCCCTTTCAATATTCCATTAGAATGAACAAAAATACACATAAGTGTCACCTAGACTGGAAAGTCAATGGAGAACAATTTGGAACTTGGATTGGGGAAATTCTGGTTCAGATATGCAGAAATATGTGAAGCTCCCTGGGTGAGTGAACTTGGGCCAATCACCATCCCAACCAATCTATTTCATAGGGTTGTTGTGAAGGGAAAGAGACACCATAGATGTTTTCTTTCTTTGAGGAATGATGAGATACTTTGTTATAATGAGATACAAAATTGAGGCTTTTGGTTTCATAAAGGCACTTCCACACCTTGGCCCCAACCCAAAATGGGCAAAACCACTTGGTTTAAACACTTTGTCTTTAACTTGATACATCTGATTCAGTGTCTCAGAATTTTTTTATCACACCAGATGTGGATCGGACAGGTCTCCTCATGTTTCTAAAACTAAACAAGCTTCAAGATGACAATGAGCAAAATCGACACTGCAAGTCAGCTGCAGAGAACACTGGCCAGGTAGATCTCTCAAGGTGCTTGCTTGAGGAAAAGGATACATTTGAATGTTGGTCTTTGATCCACTAGACACAGCCAGCATGCAGCACTTAGATTGCCCTAGCTATTTTAGAACAATGGCTTGAAAGGACTCCAGGATGACATATTTGTCACTGATAGTGAAAGTAAGTAAATTGCAAGTGTACAACAATGCTTGCCTAAGAGTTCGGAGTTATTCCACATATAACAAAGGGGATGACTTACATGGATTCCAGGATGTTGGACAATTAAATCTACTACAGTACTTCCTTTGAAAAGTTTGAGAGGTACAGATAAGTCCCATTATATGCCACGAAGCAGGCATCCCCATACCTCAGCCCTCCAGATGTTTTGGACTACAATTCCCAACTTTCCCAACCACTGGTCCTGTTAGCTAGGGATCATGGGAGGCCAAAGCATCTGGAGGGCCGCAGTTTGGGGGTGCCTGTCATGAAGGCAAATTGACATAGCTGCCAAGTTATCCCTTTTTTACAGGGATTTTCCCTTATGCTGAATAGGCTTCCTCGCGAGAAAAGCGAAAACTTGGCAGCTATGCAAATTGACCTTTTGTAATACCACTGATCATTTCTCTCACCCTGAGAAGAGAATACGTCCTGTACATTGGATTTCCAGGTTCACTTCTTTAATTTTAAAAGAGGACTGGATATTTCTGGAATATGAAACATAAGACAGTTGACATATACTGAGTCGGGCGTTGGTCCATCTAGCTAAGTATTCACAGACTGACAGAGGCTCTCTAGGGTTTTAGACAGCAGACATTCCCAGCCACACCTTGAGATGTCCAGATTTGAAACCAGGACCTTTGGCATGCAAAGCAGGTGCAATACCACTGAGCTCCAGCTCTTCCCATATATATGGATTGTCATTGGATAACTAATGAATATCCGCCAATATTCCAAGGCTCTTTGAAGATGCCATCAAAAATGCATTCACCACCTCATCTTATATTATTCTTATTATGTGTTAGTAGTAACATGGGAGAATGCCACTCATGCAAAATCTCAGGAACTACATGATATACTGTTCTCTGAAGCTGTGGACAAACACAGTTGAGCCTGTGAACTTACAATATGTTTCATGCCTGCTGAGAAGTAAGTATAGGATTTCAGTTCAACTTTCATCTGGTTGGTATGCATTAACTGAGTTGTAACAGGAAAGGCAGATACAAGAATGAATAATATCACAGTTTTGCTTCAGGCATACAAAGGGTAGGTTGACAAGTCACATACGGAGACAAAATGAGAGGTAGCATTTATCTCCCTGAAAATTATTAATACATTAGTCTTATGCCCCACGAATAATTTGGAGTTGTTTGCAGGGTTCTTTTCCTTAGAGAAACAAACAAACAAACAAAATCATGTTCTGTGTGATGCACTAAAGTGACGAACGAGGGAAGGCCTGTCTCTTGGCTTTGATAATCCAGGTTCATGTCGTTGTATGCCACACCAATTTCTAAGTGGTATAAGATTCCAGGGTTCCTGGCCCTTACCCAGGGTTCAGGCAGAGGCTGTGGTGTTTTTTAAAACATAGGGTTTATTTACACACACACACACACACACACACACACACACACACACACACACACTGAGCCTTTGATGAAGGGGTTCCCAGAATTAACACTCCAAAAGGGTCATGTTTCTTCTATAGCTGCAGCCTTGGATTCAAGCAGAAATCAAATATTGTGTTTTCTCTGTCTTTTTCAGTGTGCAACCATTTTTTACTAGGTCACATCACCATTAACTCTCAACTCTGGCTTTTGTCCTTCTCACCATCTAAGAGCTAGAGGAAGGATCCCACCCTTTGCAGTCTGACACCGAGTCCCCTCTCCATTGTTTTCTTAATCGCTTATCCCTCAAGGCACTTACCTCATCAGGAAATGAGCCTGGCTTATATTTTAAGACTTGCTGAATGCTGGCGTTCAGTGTCCGACATCCAGTTGAACACCCCAAGCCTTGATTAAATTCTAACACTTACTGGCTCCAGAAATTTGAGGGAGCCTGGCACCCCGAAACTCGTAACAATATGAAATCAAGGCCTGGATATAACTGTTTCTGGACATCCCAGTGTATTCTGGGACAGTGCTTAATTGATGGAAGTGTGCTGGGCTCTCAATCACATAATGTACTGGGAGTCTGTGATGCTCTAAG
The DNA here is from genome assembly GCF_963506605.1 of Zootoca vivipara. Lineage (NCBI taxonomy): Eukaryota > Metazoa > Chordata > Lepidosauria > Squamata > Lacertidae > Zootoca > Zootoca vivipara. Next base: position 52,964,961 of record NC_083276.1, on the reverse strand, counting down.
ATAAAGTTTGAAACTGCTCATTACAGGAGGAGATCATGTTGTGAGCTCCTGGATGCAGGTTTTGTTCTGCCCCATGACGAGAGCTCAAGGGATTTTCTTTGTTGCTAGCTGCATTTGCTACATAACACGTACAGTACTGCCATAAAGGCTAATTGAGCCAAGGAAAAAGCAAAATGCTTGAAAAAGGTATCATATTATGGGATGGAGGGAACATTTGTTCGAGCATTCAACACACAGGCACCTTTACAACTCACAAGTCATTACTGAATAAATTTGGGATCAGAAGAAAAATCTAACATTTACTACCTTGTCTAGCAAAGAATGATGCTCACTGATTGCTGGTGCTAAGTATTTTATTATGTAACAAGCTCTGGAAGAAAGAACTGATACTCAGATTTTATCCTATACAAAAAAAGAGGTTTGTTTTAGAATAAGAAGAATCACCACCAAGTCTGAATAAATGACAGGGAAAGCTGTTTCAAATATTTTCAAAGGCTTGTGGCAAGGTCCTCAGCAGCTAATGTTCCATGTGCCTTTGCTAAACATTTGAATCAGTTCTTAAACATCACACAGACAATATCATGCTGTTTGCACTTGCAGGGGGAAGGAATTAAAGAGGGTTATAGCTGGGATCAAACTGATTGCAAGGTTAGCAAACAAATGGCATAGTAAACCAGTTATCAATGCCATTGCAGGCGTTATCCCAATCCCACTGAGATACCCAGGGCATCAGGCATGGACCACCAGCCAGGACATCTCCCAAGCACAGCTAAGCTTATCCAATACTGCATCTGGTAAATTATTCTTTTCATCTTGCAGAGAAAACAGGAACTTTTGAAGGGGACAGGGGGACTACACCCATCCCTCCCAGATTGGCCAGACAGAGGAAGAAAATGCTGTTGCATTTAAGTGTAATTCAGAGGAAGAGACATCACCTTGCCGACAAAGGTCCGTATAGTTAAAGCTATGGTTTTCCCAGTAGTGATGTATGGAAGTGAGAGCTGGACCATAAAGAAGGCTGATCGCCGAAGAATTGATGCTTTTGAATTATGGTGCTGGAGGAGACTCTTGAGAGTCCCATGGACTGCAAGAAGATCAAACCTATCCATTCTGAAGGAAATCAGCCCTGAGTGCTCCCTGGAAGGACAGATCGTGAAGCTGAGGCTCCAATACTTTGGCCACCTCATGAGAAGAGAAGAATCCTTGGAAAAGACCCTGATGTTGGGAAAGATTGAGGGCACTAGGAGAAGGGGACGTCAGAGGACAAGGTGGTTGGACAGTGTTCTCGAAGCTACGAACATGAGTTTGACCAAACTGCGGGAGGCAGTGCAAGACAGGAGTGCCTGGCGTGCTATGGTCCATGGGGTCACGAAGAGTCGGACACGACTAAACGACTAAACAACAACAGAGGAAGTCAAGAAGAAGTAGAGGTGAAGCCTGTTTTATAAGACCCAGCAACTGAGTCTACCATCTTGCTTGTGGTGTTTTGGGAGCAGAGTTTGCTGTCTTTTCAATACAATGGGGTGGGGTTTGATTCAATATTGTTTGATTTAATATTGCATTTCCATATTTCTTCCTCACCTTAAAAACACTCTTGGGTTCCCTGAGGGAGAGAGAGGTAGGTTGTAGTTTTCCAACCAGAACAGTTTGCTCTACAACACTACAATGTCACCCAAGGGATACTCCTGCTACCTCCATCTCACCTGGAATTCTTCAGATGTTTCACACAAACAGACTTCTTTTCAAATATACGTCAGGCAAAATCCTTTGGTGATTCTTTTTACTGTATGAGTGAACAAGGATCTATTATTCATCTCCCAGGTGAATTAAAACAATCTTGGCCTGCAGTGCAAGGTACATGTAGTTAAGTGACCTATGACCCATGGAACTCAATCGGGCTTGTTTCCTAGCGCTTTCAAACAATGCTTAAAGCTGCTTTTGACATTGTAAAACATACATTGGCCAGAAAGCTGATTTGTCTCACAAATTACTCTTGCCGACTTTTTTCAGTCTCATGAACAATAGTGAAACCTTAACGGCACAATGTGAAAATACACTAATAGACTGATCTTAAACATTTTTACTCAGAAATAAGCCCTGCTGTGTTAAATATGGTTTACTTCCATATTACTTGAAGGTAAAGGGACCCCTGATTGTTAGGTAAAGTTGCGGACAACTCAGGGGTTGTGGCGCTCATCTCGCTTTACTGACCGAGGGAGCCGGCGTTTGTCCGCAGACAGCTTCTGGGTCATGTGGCCAGCATAACAAAGCCGTTTCTGGCGAACCAGAGCAGTGGCTTTCCCACCAGAGCAGTACCTATTTATCTACTTGCACTTGATGTGCTTTCGAACTGCTAGGTTGGCAGGAGCAGGGACTGAGCAATGGGAGCTCACCCCGTCACGGGGATTCAAACCGCCAACCTTCTGATTGGCAAGCCCTAGGCTCTGGGGTTTAGACCACAGTGTCACCCGTGTCCCTTCCATATTACTTAAAAGGTAAAGGGTAAAGGGACCCCTGACCATTAGGTCCAGTCGTGACCAACTGGGGTTGCACATTCATCTCACATTATTGGCCGAGGGAGCCGGCGTACAGCTTCCAGGTCATGTGGCCAGCATGACAAAGCCGCTTCTGGCGAACCAGAGCAGCACACGGAAACGCCGTTTACCTTCCCGCTGTAGCGGTACCTATTTATCTACTTCCACTTTGACGTGCTTTTGAACTGCTAGGTTGGCAGGAGCTGGGACCGAGCAACGGGAGCTCACCCCGTCGCAGGGATTCGAACCGCTGACCTTCTGATCAGCAAGCCCTAGGCTCTGTGGTTTAACCCACAGTGCCACCTGTGTCCCTTCCTTTACTTTAAATATGGTATGTGTGCACAGGACTGCAGCCTCAGAGTGCAATCCTATATATGCCTTTAAGTATGGAGCCATGGAGCTTTAAATCACCCCATGCTATTTATGTTAAGGTATGATTACAAAGAATGGGGAAGGCTGATAATTACAATGTAAATGCACACCAGGATTCGTTTTACATATGAATTAATACATATATATATTTCAAATGAGAGAATCCACAAAGTTCACAACTGCCAAGCTGTTTTCCTTAACCCAGTGCAGTCACTTTAGGAAACATTATTTATTGCAGCATTTACTGGTGGCTGACTTACCGTATCAATTAACCTTCCTGGCCCTTTAATGATGGTGGAATATGATGGTACATAAACTTTGGAGTGTGATTAGCAAGCTATTCCAGACCAGGAAGGAAGGAAAATAAATAGATGAATGCATGTTGTTTATAACTTTTTTTATGGTGCCATTTCTTTCTCTGCTAAGAGAGTTGAAGCTAGGATTTGGAAGTTAGTCACTCTTATAAAAAAAAGACTTTGCTGCAAGAGTTCTGATGACAGATAGGCACATTAGGATAATCCACCAGCAGGTGGCACATAGCGCCTTTCCCCATTAGTATCTCCGTGGTGTCTTAGGCTTTTCATGCCCATCTTGGCTGAGACTGAATTGCTTTGATGAATTACAGCTCCTATATCTTGAACTCCTTTTGTGCCTGTATTTGTGTGTGTGTGTGTGATAATGCAATCAAACACAGTTTCAGCATTGTGACAGAGGGCTTCTTACAGTTTGTGTATGCCAGCTTGCCATTAAATCAAGGTAACAACAAAGAATCCCCGATAGTAATTTTGACTTTTCCACAGCTAAGCGATTGTGTATTCGTTTGCTGCATTTTGAATCAAGCAAATAATATACAGAAAACTGATGTTGATGGATGCCAGTGCACACAAGCAGGACCACGTATCTGCAATGGCACTCAGCATTATGTAAAAGCCAGCAACCCTACTGTATGGACCGTCTGTTCTGGTAAGAGAAAAATTCTCCTGAAGGGCTCACGAGAAATATTTTTCTTACCTCCCCCTCCCCCCCCCACAGTAATGAGGAAAACAGACCACCAGAAGCCCCTGTGGGTTGTTGTTTTCCCCTCAGGTTGATACTATCCCTGCTGGGAACTTTAATATTTCTTTCACCGAATGAAATATGGTATTGTACCTAGACTGTTGCTTTGTTGGCTATCAATCTTCTGTGAGGAACCTCTAAAGAATAGCCCAATAGTTCCATTTTACAGTGTCCTTTCAAAGACTAGAAGGGCAATGGCCTCCCCAGGGAATTGCATGAAGGCTTATTAGGCATTCTGCAATAGATCACCTGTGAAACAATTACATTCATAAATATTACCTGAAAAGATAGGTAAGAACAGTTTGGAAGGATCTCTGCTTGGATCAGTTGGAGAACATAACACGGTATTAAAATGCAACTAAGAAAACAAAGAGTTGTGGGGGTTTTTTTATTAGAGTAATGTTGTTGTTACATGTACCCTTTGCACCAGACGCTTGTTTGCATGGCCAGATATCCTGCACTGCTGGAACATTGTAAAGTCGTAGTAGTTATGTGTATTTTGAAAAGGAAAAAAATCAGCAGGTTGAAAGTTTGGCTGTATCCTCCTAATGACCATAGGGTGCTATCAAGCGATTGATAATTGATTTGAGGTCTTCTGGGGAGATCGTGCTGATATTTCCACCTATAGTTATGGCAAACTCTGCAGCAATTCCTAGCAGGACCTTCTCAGTTATGACACCCGAGTTGTAGAACTCCCTCCCATTGAATAAACACTTTTCTTCCTCACGGATGTCTATTGAAGACATATCTGCTATGCATGGCCCCTGGAGACTAGCAGGGTTCTTGGTTTGTTTTCTTTCTGTTGTAAATGATGTACCAGTAGTATTTTATGAAAAATTTCACCTTTTTATTGTTGAAATTGTACGCTTACTGCCATGGGAACTCTGGTTAAAGGGGCATCTAAAAATATAAATACTAATTATAGGATAGCTGCATTACACTCTTCAACTAATATGTTATTCCTTCTTCCAAATAGGTATTAGAAGCTGCAGCAAAAGTCCTGTTCACTGTTCATTATACTCATGTGTAAGCAAACAGGTTAAGTAAGAACATCTTCTCTGACACATCACTTTTAACCCAGCTACACAGAAGCATAAATAAGATGTAAGGATCAAAGAACACAAGATTTAGGAGAGGGATTGTCTGAAATCTCAGTATCAACCTTATAGACACTCCCACCCCCCAATTGTTTTGATAAATGGTGGTGGTGGTGGTGATTCAACATCTTCTGAGCCTGTCGCATCAGCATTGGCGTGTTAAGGAACCAAGTTGCTCTCTGGACACTTCCTTAAATTGCTGTTCTGCCTATAGCCAGCCAAGACATGATATGGAATTTCTTTGGCTAGGTCTCCCTGCATCGTTTTCTTAGTAGTTGTGAAGCCTGATTGAGGCCTCGGTGCTGAAGTGGGGAGGGTAATTATTTCCCCATGCTGTTCCTCTAACTGTTTTTAGCTGAGAAATGTGGGGGAAAGGAAGGGTCAATACAGATACAATATGAATGTAGAAGATTTCCACATCATATCTAGTTTGGTCCTCAGAGTCTTGTGTGCCTTCTCATTGAATGTTTAGATTGAGAGTCTGGATGATAACCTAGCAACCATTCCCTATGATTTCTTCCCTTCAGAAAGGAATAGGCATGGGCTGTTGGAAGATGGAATATCATCTGTCCTCTTCAGCAAGAATGTCATAGTTTCGAAGTAGTACAAAGTGCAGTCACCTCAGTTCTTCCATTCCATTCCTGTCTAATTCTTTGTTTGCAATTGCCATTGTCCCAAACTTTGTTGAGGAAGCAGTTCATGGGCTTTCTCATCCTCCTTTCTTTTTCTTCTTTCTGCTGATCTTTCTGTTCTGCTTAATAGGAATGTAAGTCTTCTTTGCATTTGCCAAGGGAGTCATGTGGCACATTTTTGTTGTTAAGATTTTGTTTTTGCTGGAGCAGCAAATAGCCATCTTCTAATTAAAGCTAAATGTGCATACACCTGAGCGTATCAGCAATACTTTGTTTGCTTCAGTCTTGCTTTCTGAAACTCTCTTCTAGTCCTTGTTAAAACGGGGACATTCCCCCACCCTCCCTTTAAATTTAATGTAGGATTGCATTACCTTACCAACCGAGACATGTTCAATCTGAATCCCCTTGTTTCCCACCCCCACCCCCGGGCATGTTTTATCACCCAGCAATGCTAACTATCAAAAAAAAGGACTCTTAGTCTATTGCATCTATTGTCCACCACTATGTATTAACAATATAGTTTCATTCAGAAACTTTCAAGATGAAAGAAGAGAATTTCACCAGAATTTTCTTTTGGGACTGTCCCTCAATGGCAAGAATTTTCTTTTGGGACTGTCCCTCAATGGTCCCAGAGAATAGCTGGTATATCCCAACCCTGCAAAAACCCTGCAAAAAAAGGAATTTCAGAAGCCATTTTTGCTCTGCCCTGGATTGGGAAAATACATCCATTGTTCTTTCCGAGGTGGAAACAAGGGACTGAATCTTATGAACAGCCTTCTAGGCTGGTAGGCTTCATCTCTACATCTTAGGTTCCATCTTAAAGATCATAGAGTGGGATTCAGCTACTGAATCCTGACAGTGGAAGCCCTGCACAAGGACTTCCACATACAATGAAGCTTTGGCCATCCTCCCCCTGTGTGCCGCTACACCAACAGAAATTGCCTGGGGGAGGGGTGGGCAAGAGAACAGCATAGGGGGATTGGGAGGAAGGCAACTCCTAGGCGCCAAGGTCCTTTCGGCCCCCACAATAAATTATTTGAGGGGGCTGCCACCCCTCCCCCAAAGTTGATGAGCATTGCCATTCGAATGGTTCACATGTGCTGCATCTTGTGATATTATGTGGGGTGGGGCTTACCTGGGCTCCCCCAATATTTTATTCAAGTTGGCACCCCTGCCTTAGTCTGACATTGAATTCTGCCTGTAGTCACAAAATCGATAGGCAATATTCAAAGGACACTGCAACAAGTATCATGAGCTCACCATTTCCACCATGTCTCATACTGACGTCTTTTGAAACTAACTGAAGTTTCAAAGAAAAAGGACAAGGCTCAGACCTGGAGTCAGACCATTGGTTCACCTGGCTCAGAATTGTCTATATTGACTGACAGTGGCTCTCTAGAATTCAGACTGCAGTCCCAGTCCTACGTGGAGATGTTGAGCATTGAACCTGGGGCTTTCTGCGTGCAAAACAGATGCTCTACCACTCAGCTATGGCTCTTATTTTGACTCTGAATGCCAACAGTGAAAAGGGGATGGAAATGAGAGGGAGGGAGGAGTGCTGGTAAAAACATGATCGAGTGACAGCAAAATATTTCATCCACTATTGTCACTAATCTTCTGGAGAGCAAACTAACATTATGGGAGTTTGGGGAAAACATGTAATCCACTTTTCATCTCTGCTGAATACCCTGCTGCTATTGGTACAATTTGTGACTTAGGCTTTTGTCTTGGTGCCAGAAGGAGAATAAAATTTAGTAGTAGGGGGGAAATGAATCAATTCGCTTAATCTGAGTTTAATTATTTCTATAATGAGGGTATAATTTCATCCTTCTCCAGTGCAGAACATGGTATTAATTATGGGAACAAAAACAATGGAATGAAAGCAATATTATTATAACTGTAATTTTCTCCCCCCTTCCCCTCTCTGCATCAAATGCTCAATAAAGAAAGCAAAATAAGGTAGCAATGAACAGCTTTTTAGCTGGCACGTTGGCTAGACAGCAAAACAGTAAAGCGGGGAAATAGCAAAACATAATTAGAAAAGCACTGAGTACATTAATTTTTGTAATTTTATCCCTTACAGCTTTAACTTGTCTGAGGTTGTTTCTTGGACACTAAACTATTTCTGTTATCTCAATCATGTATTTTGCCCTTGTAAAAATGTCACTCTTCCCTCAGGGGAAGTGAAGTAATGAGGCATAGCTAAGAACCCGAGAATAAACAAAATTAGAAGGGGAGCGCGGAATGGCTCTGACAATCAGATTGTGTTTGCTGAGGGTGGAAGGCAGGATGTTCCAATTGCAGCCGATTCATATACATTCCTCACCCCTAAAGTCTCGGCAGCTAGCAACGAAGCTTACAGGCATTTCATCAATATCCCTGCCTTGTGCTATAAGAAGTCGTGGACTGAGCAAAGCTTTAGTGTGCACCTTCAATGGGTAAAACAGTCCTCAAAGTGACGTATTGTTCTTCTTATTTTATAAAAAGCAGGTATCACAGTAGCCCACCTAGGTGATATAATTCTGCTAAGCCAAAGACGACTATCCATATCATCTACTTGCTGAGCAGAAAGTAAAGTCACCATATGTCTGATGCTGCAGATGGCACATTTTTATTTGCAAGTCTGACAGTCCTCTATTTGAAGGGGTCCTCTATATGAAGGGTGAAACATTGTTGTTGTTTAGTCGTTTAGTCGTGTCCGACTCTTCGTGACCCCATGGACCATAGTACGCCAGGCACTCCTGTCTTGCACTGCCTCCCACAGTTTGGTCAAACTCATGTTCGTAGCTTCAAGAACACTGTCCAACCATCTCGTCCTCTGTCGTCCCCTTCTCCTAGTGCCCTCCATCTTTCCCAACATCAAGGTCTTTTCCAAGGATTCTTCTCTTCTCATGAGGTGGCCAAAGTATTGGCCACCTCATGAGAAGAGAACATAATAAATCCTAAAGAGGGAAGGCCTCGAAACTGCCCATAGCATACAGCTCTCCTCGTCACACTCTTCTCCGCTGTAACAAGATTAGTGCTGTGCCCAAAATTGTCTTGTTTTTATTTTTACAATTCTCCCAAAAATTAATGGTACAATAAACTCCCTTTGAGAATGATCAGAGAATAGAAAATATTGGCAACATTATCATGAGAGGGGTGCAGGATTTTGTTGTGCTTAATGTGCTTTCATTGTGTCCAGGGGCTGCTTGAAAGTGTCATTCTTTCATATAATCTTTCCTTTGGCTTGTACTCTGAAGTCTCCCTAGGTGCTAATCCCTCCTGAGAACCCCACGACATCCTTAGGTGGCTATTGTGTACCTGGCAGTTGTTTGTTGTCGTTTCAAAGGAAAATCTCCCCCCCCCCCAAAGAACACAGAATAGGAAGGCTTTGTTTGCAAAATGTAAAATGAAGGACTTATTTTAAAAACAAAAGTAGTGAATGCACCGATTTTCAGACCAGCTTCTCTCACTTCAATTAAAGCTCCTCCTATGGGCTTTCTCCAGATCACAAAGTTCTTGCAGTCAGGGACCTTGCAAAGCTTGGAGAAATGTTTAATAGAAAGAAAGCAAATGCACATCACCCAGGTCACACTGCAGTGATAAACAAAGCTCAACCCACACCACAAAAAATTGAAGAAATTCTACAATTTGAAAAAGCCCCAAGAATGAGGCAGAAAAAGAGAAGCTTCTTTGAGAAGCTGAGAATAGACAGCTAGAAGGACATCTTTTAGCACTGTACTAGGTGAGATATGACCCAGGTGGCGCTGTGGTTAAACCACTGAGCCTAGGGCTTGCTGATCAGAAGGTCGACGATTCGAATCCCTGTGACGGGGTGAGCTCCCGTTGCTTGGTCCCAGCTCCTGCCAACCTAGCAGTTTGAAAGCACGTCAAAATGCAAGTAGATAAATAGGAACCACTACAGCGGGAAGGTAAACGGCGTTTCCATGTGCTGCTCTGGTTTGCCAGAAGTGGCTTTGTCATGCTGGCCACATGACCTGGAAGCTATACGCCGGCTCCCTCGGCCAATAATGCGAGATGAACGCGCAACCCCAGAGTCGGTCACGACTGGACCTAATGGTCAGGGGTCCCTTTACCTTTAGGTGAGATATATTGTCTTTCTATTTAAAGTATAAAATTATATTTTGCATTTATAAATATAAATTCAAACATACAAATGTGATGTGACCCCTTTTTAAGTGATGCTTAAGTGAGCATACCCCACAACTGTCCCGGGGAAATTGGGACATCCCATATTTTCATGCAAGAGCACAGCAATTTTGGGGCACTGCAATCTCATCCTGAAAAAGAGCTGCAATCTCATATGGGTCGTGTGACTTGCCCAGTACTGCGGCCCAGTATTTGGCCTGGACATGTTGGAGGGTATGCAGAAGGGGGCTAATTTTATCCCTTACACCACTGATGGCCAAACTTGGTCCTCCAGCTGTTTTGGGACTACAATTCCCATCATCCCTGACCACTGGTTCTGTTGGCTAGAGATGATGGGAGTTGTAGTCCCAAAACAGCTGGAGGGCCAAGGTTGGCCATCACAGTCTTACACCTTCTCTCAAGTAGCAGACTGAATGACACCATCATGTTTCTAACAGGGCTATTTGTGTACATCTGTTTGCACATGGAGTGTCTCACAAAATTAGGAGGTGCATGGAAGACTGTATGCTCTCTAGTCTGGTTGAGGTGAATTGTTCTATGTCTTTTTGTTGTTGTTAGAGGCTGGTTGAGTAAATCCCACCATCCTTTTCGGTAATGGATGGATGTTGCTGTTAAAGATGTGAGCACTGGCCTCCATTTTGAGAGAGAGAGTCCCACCAGCAGTTGTATAGGGTAGGATTTACCTAATGAACCCATTCAGCAGAAGTCCTGCGCAAGAGTGGTGGCTCTGACCCAGAGAAACATGTGGGGAGGAAGGAAGAGGTTGTTCAATCTGGCAAGCTGATATATCTATGCAGATGTTGTTATAGTGCAACATTGAATTCCACCTTTATTTACTATTTCTATATGTTTCTCAGAATGTATGTGGTATCCCGAGCACATCACACCCACTCAGACAAAAGAAAACTTTCTGTTACAATTATATATTTTTCAGGACTTCTTCTAAGTAAAAACAAAAACAAAAAACCCTCAATGAACTCAATGCCCTGCCTTGCCATCCATTTCTGGGGGCTTGAAATGCTGCTTTCACTATTGATAGTGTTGACAAAAAAAATGTACTGTGATAAGTTCAAACTTGAGTTACATGCATCAGAGTGAGTTTTCATTTTCTGAAGGTGACAAATCTCTTCTGGACCGTTATCTATGACATTTGGAAATTGGAGGGAGGGAGAAACTACTCAACACAATGGTTGGATTTTGTTTTTGACTGAAAAGGGAGTAAATTGTCAGGAATTATTGATGATCTGATAGCACTCTGCTGCCCCCACCCCCAAAGAAAACACTGAAGAGGAGAGAACATGGAAGAGGTAAGTGCGACAGCCACCTCAAATGAAAACAAAGCTCAAAAATCAGGAGGCATAAAAAAGACAAATGGACTGATTTATCTGCAAAATTCTACAAGTATTCTTTTTCTTTTTCTTGGTGAAGGTAAAGGGGGCAAGCCACATCCTTTTTTAGGATAGTCACCCACACAATAGCAGACTGTCATCTCATACCAGGATATATTGAATCCAAGTGACAAAACTGACATAAAGACTTATGTGGTTTTGTGTTCTGTGGTTCTTTATTGCTCACATTAGTTGTTGGGAAAGGCGGCGGGGAGGGAATAGGGTGTTCAACGGCCCATAAATCTTCACTGACTTTCCTCATGATATTGTCTCCTTCTGTTAGGGAAACTGAAGGTGACATAGTGAACCTTCCATTGTAGTGTGTGAGCCTAAAGAAGCCATTGCACCTACCTCACAAGGTTGATGAAACAAAGGAAATAAATAAACCATCTTTTAAAATATATAAATATATGTCATTCTTTATGGGTCACCTGTGGCCCTTCCAGATGTTACTGGAGTTCAACTCCAATCATTCCTGACCATTGGTTGTGCTGGCTGGGATTCATGGGAGTCCCTAGATCATCTGGACATCCACAGGTGAGCCATCTTTGCCCCATAGCCTGTCTTTTTAACACTGGTGAAGTGTTATCACAGAGGTGAGGAACCTTTGGCCCTTCAGATATTGTTGGACTATGAGAGTTGGAGTTTAGCAACAACTAGATGGCCACAGGTTCCCTATTTATGAGTTTTTACTCAGGCAGCACTTCTAGAATGAGGTGGTCGCGGGCTATATTCTTTATATACACAGAGAGTTCTTTCTTCATATAAAGCCACCATGGACTATATGGAATACCCATCTCTTTAATTTGGCATGTGGATTAAAACCACAATGCACATTCATCTCCCACAACTTGACAGGCTGCTGGAGAAAAAAAATAAGACCTTTTTTCTTTTTTTTCTTTTTCTTTTTAAAAAGTGACATTTGGAATAATCTAAACTGCCAACATTGCAGACTACATTAATATACACAAGTACCACCAAGTCAATCAGACAATCCATAGTACTTAATAACTATAGAGCAGTTTTTGTGAGTTTAAATGCTTCATGTACATTATCTCAGTGACCTTTTCTAACATCCCTATAAGTACAGCATCATAGTGTAGTGGCAAGACAGACTGATCTTGTCTTAGTGTGTTTGAAGCCAATACTAGATCTGGGGATTTTCTGGTTCAGAGCACACACTCTTTAGCCACTGCACTGCCCCAACTTTCACAAGCAAATACACAATATGTCCCATCTTATGTTTTAGTATACTAAATCACATTTTCTAGACCGGGGGAAATAATAATTTTGGGTGTGTGTGTCTATTCTTCTTTTCCTCTTTCCACTGCCGCTTTTGACTTCCAACCAGTAAATTGGGTCCTCCCTTAAAGAGGACACATGTTGCTGTGAGACCTGGCAACCAAACCCTGTATTGTGGGTGGGTAAGATTGGATAGGCACCACACCCAATTGGTAGCTCCCTTGATGCAGGGTTTAATCAGGCCAATGGGATGCAGGCTAAATGGATCAAGGGACCTACATATACCCATGCATGTGACCCAGAGCTTCCTTTTTCGGCATTTTGCATCGGAACAACAGCAACGTGTCCGCTGCTAGCCGAGAGAGCGATCTACCTCCGATGATTCTGTTTGGTGATCTGTTTCCTTTATTCCCCTTCTTTCCCCGATTTCTCCTTTAGTTGTTTACTCCTGTTTAATTCCCCTTGTTACACTGCCTTTCCCTTTCCCCCCTGGGGGCTTTTGCCCCACGGGGCTTCGGCCCATTGAGCTCACAGAGCTTGCCACTGCCTACGGTAATTGCCGGAGAGGAATTCCTTAGCCCTTCCTTTATTTGCACAGATTGAGGAGAGAGAAAAATACCCTAAACAATATAGTCATATTGCCTTCCTTCTCAGCTACACCTTGGTTTAATTTCAACCTGGTTCATGTTTCAGTGAAATCCCCATTGTGATGTACATAGCAAAAAAACCAGTCCTTATGCTTAATCTGAGATTTGGGATATTGCAAAACATATTCCAAACATGCGTTCTTTATCCAGGCACTACTCACCCAGGCACTACTTTGTAGAGTTACTGCATGTATATTTTATGTCTATAGATATATAGTGGTGAATAATTCAAGGAACTGGGTACACTTACTACAACAGAATGTGATGTTCTCATTTGATCTGCTTTGGTTAAAAAAAAAACCATCAGGAAATTTACAGCACTGATGTGCTATTTAAATATTTAATAATATTGGAAGCATAAGAGTCTATTTTCCTTTGAAGAGCGCTTAATTATGTCACTTTAAAATGAAGTGATGCTAAAGCCAGAATTATTTAAATTAGGTTTAACTTGGACTAGGCAGTTACTGTAGAATTTAATGCTTTCAAGTATTTTATGTACTGCATACTCTGTGTACTTCAAAGTGTTTTGGTAGTCAGAAGTGAGTCAACTAATAAAATAGTATCACCGTATTATTCTGAGATTTTGCTTCCATGATCAACAATGCTCAGATTTTAAATCAGAGGAATACTTTTGTAAAGTGTGCTTTAATCCTGTATCCACTCTGCCACTTTAGGTTGTCTTCTTACATTACATCTTTTGTACACCAAACTAGAGTCAGGACTCCTGACTCAGGAGTAGAAAAACTCACAACTATAATATAGATTAACTATGCAAGGATTAGATTCCTTTCTGGATGTATACACATACTAGGTAGCTATGAGTAGGCACATATAATACAGGGTGATTCATAATGAAGTATACAGTTTCAATACATTATATATAAAAAAGAAGAATGTAATTTGCGTGGGGAGACCCTTATAACCTAGGCCTAGAAATAAATTCAGACATGACTCATATTTTTGGTTTGGTTTTTGGCAGAATTTAGACCACAACTTCATTGATTCCAAATCAAGTGAGTGGTTGCAAAGGCTCTGGTTCTCAAAGCTACCTAGGGTAGCGCTGACTCTAGGCGCACCATGAGTCAGCAGCCAGGTCAACACCTGGGATGGGAGTCCTAACTACCGCCAGGCCCTGATTCCCCCATGTGTGTCCAAACTCTGGAGAGGGCACAACCCCGCTTGGGGGAATACCAACCAGAAGTCCAATGGGATTCCTTTAAGAGGAATACCTGTGGATAGGGTGACAAGGGATCATGCCACCCCTATCAGCATGAACCAGAGCCTATCCGCCAACCTTACAAGTTGTGACAAATTGCTACGCGGCAGGCGAAACCCAAGTGGCAACAGCCAATCAGCCAAGTGGGGAAAATTCCTGCCGTGCCCCTACAACAACGGCAGACGACACACGATGGCATAGCAAGGTCAAGCGAAAGCCCTAAATTAGGGAGAGGTGGGCAGGTGCACTGTGCCTGAGAAGACTGACTCGAAAGTCATGTGCAGCGGTTAAATAGTGTTCCCTTTGTCTCTTTGATTGACATGCCCTCAGTCCAATTGCACCCTGTCAGAGGGAACACCAATAGGGTGTTGCGGCCGCTCCAATTGTCCTGCCCCAACACCTAGACCTGGTTGGCAGGACTCACTGCAATACGTGCCCTCTCTTGCAGTGAGGACCTGATATATCTTATGTTACCTGTAGCAGAATTGTAGGGGAATGTTTAAAGGTTTTTTTAGAAACAGTCACAGATATTCTATGTGTGCACCCTTTGTCACATGACACACATCAAACCGGTAATCCGTTTCTGCCTAAACGCGACTCACCCTATGCTTTTCAGTTGAGTTAATTCATCATCTGCAACTCTGGGCGGATTCCAACAAAAGATTAAAAATACATTAAAACACCAGTCATTAAAAACTTCAACAGGGCTGCCTTCAGATGTCTTCTAAACGTCAGATTGTTGTTAATTTTTTTGACATCTGATGGGAGGGCATTCCACAGTGCGGGCGCCACTACCAAGAAGGCCCTCTGCCTAGTTCCCTGTAACTTTGCTTCTCGCAGTGAGGGAACCACCAGAAGGCCCTCGGTGCTGGACCTCAGTGTCCAGGCAGAATGATGGGGGCAGAGATGTTCCTTCACGTATACTGGGCTAAGGCCATTTAGGGCTTTAAAGGTCAGCACCAACACTTTGAATTGGTGCTTGGAAATGTACTGGGATCCAATGTAGGTCTTTCAAGACTGGTCTTGGCGACCGCTCCCAGTCACCAGTCTAGGTACCGCATTCTGGATTAGTTGTAGTTTGCACAAACAGCCCGTAGTTTCAATTTTTTCATGCCAATCATAGACACATTTTTTGCTTGGATATTTTTTTCTTCCGAATTGTGATCGGAAATGCCATCGCACAACCGTTACAGATTCCATTTTGCTCAATTCAAGAACACAAAACGCCTTCTCCATTGCAGCTTGACTAGTCATGTGACACACACGCGATCGCCAACGTCACTTCCCTCAGTAGCAGAACACAATCTTTATGAGTACACAACCTCACAGTTCACCGTTGTGGTCCGTGTTGCTGCCTGTTACTGTGTTACAGCATCTGGAAACCGTATACTTCATTATGAATCACCCTGTACATTTAATGTAAAGGAGCCAACACCTGAATGACGTCTTTATACTATGGCTCCTATACCTCGGTATACTTAAGCTACTTCTCACATGCATATACATTACTTAAATTTCTCTGCATTGTGATTGCACAACAATATATGAATTAACTCAACTGAAAAGCTTCAGATATGAAGGAAAACTCAATTGAGATTTGAGATAATACCAAAAGGCTTTTATTTGATGTTAGATCTGTGCTAGCTCATTCACACATGTGAGTCATGGTGTGTGTGTGTGAGAGAGAGAGAGAGTGTGTGTGTGTATGTATGAGAGATATGTGATGTCCAGACTCTTTATATTCAAACTTTCATAAACATATAACTGAGAAGAATATATTTACAAGCTCATGCTTATTCACTTTGTTGCTTATAGAGAGCTCCTGCACACATTTCTCCCTGTTAATGTTTAGGGATCTCCCTCTGTCCATTTCACTTCAGACAGATCACACTGACACACACTGTCCTCAGCAGTATCCAAAGAAGCCTCTCTCAGCTGTCATTCTCCCTCATACATTCAAATACAGAGAGAGAGAGAGAGGGAGAGAGAGAGAGAGAGAGAGACAGACAGAACGCAGTTAAAAATGACAGTTACTTGAAAAACAGTCACAACAGAATGGAATTCCTCTCTCATGTGACTCACTGTCAGCCAACCACATGAGAGCTACTGCCAAAGGAAAAACCACATGCTAAAAATGCACAGTAATTTAACATTCCTATTTGAGGAAATCAAACCATTATCCTTAAGAAGGCATTACTGGATATTGCAGTCATCAGGTGAACCAACTGTAGTTTCTGGTTCATCTCAGCTCTAGTGTCAAGTGAAACGGGGGAGATCTTTTGATTCCCTGATTATTGTCAGTTATGGTCAGTCGATGATTCTAAGAGCTAGCTGCCTTTGTTGGCTCAGTGACCAGGAGATATGTGATGGCTAGGAGAAGTTTCTTTGTAGTTGTAAGGTGACAAGTCTAGGGTTAGCATCTGGAAGGAAGGAAGAAGGGAGGGTTCCTATTGTATATAAATCCTGTTTGCCTTGAGGGCATCTGATATTGCTTTGTAAAGTCTCATTGTCTGTGCCTGTGCTTATTTGCTCTCCTTTGCTCAACAGGTATATTCACTAGCAGGGGATGCCATACTGGTGTAACACCTCCCACCTAACCTCTGGTTGTTTGTGTTGCTGCTCTTTACTGGTAGGCAGAGGGAGAGAAGTGAGGCGCTGGTAAGGTCAGCACTTTGAAGGCACACTGAGCAGCACTGGATTTGCTCTGCCAGTGTTTGCGGCGCACTGATCTTGCTGTCACCCACCCCTCTGCATGTTGGTAAACAGGTGAAACATGACTGACCAGAGGTCAAGGGAGCAGGGCTGGCTACTGATAATTAGATAGGTAGGTAGATAGTTGGATAATACAAAACTCTAGTGAAACTCAACTGCTGTGTCTGGAAAGAGACTCTGCATTGGTTCCCCTTGAAACTTCCACCTGCTCCATCCATCTCAAATAAGCCTTGATTGAATTGTGCCCATCATAGCAATCCCTCGAATACCATTCCCAGGATATAGAGCTTTAAAATCACTGATAGCTTTCTCCTCTCTCTTTAACACTGAGAAAAATGGAAAGAGCTCAGTGAGAGGAATGTGAAGATACACACCCACCCACGGACACACACACACACACACACACACACAATTTCTTATTCTTGTTTATTTTACAGTTCAACCTCTTGAGCTTGCAACATTTGTCTTTAACTCTAAAACAAATGTCCAGTTTTTCACCTTTTTTGGCAATGCCTTCCTTCATCTTTTTGTTTCTTTTCTTTTTTTCAGTGGGGGACTCCACAGTCAGTCAACACATTTCACAAACTGACAATACCTTTCAGGCTTTGCCATCCAGAGACACATCTTGAGATAGCAGTCAGTATATGAACTGCTAATGTGGCATTTAACTTTACACCTTGTTGAAATGGTCTCTTAGCTGGGAAAGGGAGGGATCGCTAAGTAGGAGAAGAGGCTCTATGCCTTGGGAATGATTATAGCTGAAAAAGATGTTTTTGTCTTAAAAACGAAAGAGGTCGAAGCCCAGTGGAAAGTGGTTATGGATTTCCCTCCCCCACCCCCAAAAAATGATGTCATAATTTTTGCACTATAGTTGAACAAGCTGACTACCATCAGCACTGCGTTAGCTATAGAGCACAAATACTTTAGTCTTAAAAATAAACATCTGCAATATCATACAGAATGGAATATCCTGCTGTGTCTACAGGGGTATCCTTTGCTTCATTCACAGGCAAGACCAGCAAGCTCTCTTGCTACAATAGACCACTATCTATCACATATCAAATGCAAAGGCTTACAGCGGAATAAATAACTGCTTTGCCTCCACTTTTTGCTGCGGGCTGTGATGTCAGCAGAGCCCCTTTTGGTGCTGAATAGAGGCCATTCTCCACCCGTCAGAATAGCAACACTAGATCTGTTCACTCCCCATGGTGTTTGGTAGAAGAAGGTGCTTGTGGTAGCATCACTTTTCAAAGCCCACCCATCCTTCTCCCAAGGTGATTTTTACTATGTTGGGCAAGAGTAAAGGGCATTGGATTGAATCAGGATCCCTCAAGGTGCTTTGAACATTCAAATGAAATACCAGGAGCCTAAATATTTTTGCAGGGCAAGTACAAGGCTGCTTGCTCATCTATACTACCATCTTATAAGATGTCCATCTTATTTAAGAAGGTGAAATTTATACCTTAGTTGATTTTCATATGCAATACAGCATTTAGATTCCTGATGTTTAGATGATAGTATGTTTAGGTGTTTACTATGAGTTGACCTTGTATTTTTGTAACTGATGTTTACATGTAATGTTTATTTTGATACTAAATAAGCTGCTCTATTTGTTAATTGTATCTTGTAGAATATAGAAATTCTCTGGTATTTTTTTTCATCTGTTGTTCACTTAAGATGTTTTAATCTATTTCATAATCCACCAATTATCCAAATACATACAAATACAGTGGTACATCAGTTTTTGAACGTCTCCGTTGATGAACATTTCAGTTTACGAATGCTGTAAACCCGTAAGTAAATGCTTCGGTTTTTGAACACGCCTTGGAAGTCAAACATGCCATGCGGCTTCTGCGTTCAATCAATCTGTGTTCAGCTAATCTGAGGAGCTCTCTTGCAACCAATTTGTTTTTGTGACTGTCGGCGCCTTGGTTTTTGAACGTTTCAGAACTCGATCGGTCTTCGGAATGCATGACGTTCGAAAACCGAGGTACCACTGTAAAACAATTATATCTTTCAATTTATATTCCACCAGCCCTAAGCAAACATATCCAATGACCTGGGATGCGGAAAGTTGTAGTTCAGCTACATCTGGAGGGCCAAAGGTCCCCCACACCTGTTTGAAATTTTCTGGGAGCAAGTGATGGAGAACACCTCTCTACCTAAGACCTTGGAAAGATGCTACCAGTCAGACAATACTGAGCTAGATGGACAAGTATAAGACAGCTTCTTGTGTTACAGTATGACCTATGTGGAAATGCAGAAGCCTAGATAGCAGAGAGAAAGTAAAAACATTTCTCCTTAAAATAAAAAGAAGTTGCTTAAATGAGTTAGGTGCCACCCAACCACCATCCCAATATTCAGTTTAGCGTGAACCATAATAAACTGAGAAACTTTCAACATAAGAACACCGAGTTCCTCCTTGTGGTAATATAATTGTTCCATTTTTACTTTTAATTGAATACCTTTGTGCACAAGAGAGAAACAGCGAGGGCAAAGGCAGAAAAGGAAAGAGATGCGAGTACTTTATTTAAAATGATAGATGCCTCCCCAAAATAAAAGGAGCATCCAGAGCTGAACTCTTAAGTTGGAATAACACTGTCAAACACTAACTTCCTTTCTTTCTTTCTGGCAAGAGGTAATATAGAAAGATAATTAAATCTCAGAGGCCCTTTTTCATCTCATACAGTTTTTCTCTGAGTGGAAAGAAAGCATTGAAGCTGCCCCCAAAAGACACCTTCAAACCTGCCATTGCCCTGAATGTAAAGGCAAGAAATGAAGGCACTGCATTGATTTGTTCATGTTTTTATGACACTTAATGTGCATTGGGGAGGAAGCAAAAGATGAGGGCGGGGGAGATGAGAGTGCTGTTTTTAAAAGAAATACAACAGTTTCATGTTTGCAACCAACTGGTTTTTTTAAGGAATGGCCTTGTTTGTGGTTGGGGTTGCAAACTTTTCAACTGGCAACTGTATTAAACTTCTGTGAAAGATAGAAAAGTATGTTTAGCTAGTTCCGCCTCTGACCCCCACCCCAGCCAGGTGGAAACATTTTTTTACAATGGAATATGCCAGCAGCTGCCATTTCCCATCATTACTATTTTTGCAATGCAAAATCAAAGAAAAAAATGTGATTATTTGAGGAGCAGAAGATTTAGAGGCTGTTCTCTCACATATCGGTTCTGATAGCCACTATTTGGCCATAGGCTCTGTTCTAATCGTTTTAACCACATATTTGAATGCACCCAAAGTATTACTTTGAACAGACACCATGGACTGAATGGAGCTAAGTCAGTAATGTCTATTCATTTCAGTGGGTCTACTGTGGGTATGTAGGACACCACGCTTGGTTTTAACTGAATCATGCATATTCTCTTCTTTCTAAAAAGGTTTCACTTCCCTATGGAGTTGGGGCCAAGGAGGAGAAACTTTAAAGATTGTTACAGGTAGGTAGCCATGTTGGTCTGGCGTAGTCGAAACAATATATATATATATATAAATTCTTCCAGCAGCACCTTAGAGACCAACTAAGTTTGTCATTGGTATGAGCTTTAAAGATTGCTACTTCTTTCTTGCAGTAGGTTATAGAATCATAAAATTGGAAACGAATCCAAGGGTCATCTTTTCCATCTCCCAGCAATTAAGAAATGAAAACTATGGTTTCTAATCTGATGTAAGCTCTCTTCTAATATTACCACCCTTCTCATGCCAGAACATAACTGCACCATGATTGCCGGAATCATGCAAAAAAAATTGAGGGTGGGGTTTCATGCAGCATCCTTGTTGGCCCAAATAATGCTAGGGAATGTAGCCAATTATTTAATTATCTAACATTATATTGGTAACGTATTGAAGGGAGCTGAAAACAGTTAAAGTCAATGGCACAAGAATCACTGGTTTAAGTTCTATGGAAATTAGAGTCTGAGTCGTGCGCATAATGCTGATTCTTAGACATGATTCATATTATGTCCTTTATACAGTTCTTCCACCACTTCAAGCATCATTGTTCAAAATCATTCTGCTACAATGTGGAAATCCATTTATATTATGTTCTAGTCTCACAGATCACTAAACCAAAGTGCTTATATATTATAGTTTAGGAGACACGGGATAATACTGAAGATGGAAAATATGTATTTCAGGGCCCTTGAAAGTTTCAGTTT
The DNA here is from genome assembly GCF_963506605.1 of Zootoca vivipara. Lineage (NCBI taxonomy): Eukaryota > Metazoa > Chordata > Lepidosauria > Squamata > Lacertidae > Zootoca > Zootoca vivipara. Next base: position 52,943,751 of record NC_083276.1, on the reverse strand, counting down.
ACGTGGTTGAAGTAGGAACTGCTATATACCCAAATAAGTATGTACAATTATCATTCATAGTTTGATTATCCAGATTTTACATGATATCTCATGAACTCATATGTCAATCAAAAGTGATTAAATCATAGCATTCCTTTTGCTATTTTTAAATCTCTAATAACCATTACAGTGGTACCTCAGGTTACAGACGCTTCAGGTTACAGACTCCGCTAACCCAGAAATAGTACCTCAGGTTAAGAACTTTGCTTCAGGATGAGAACAGAAATCATGCAGCGGCGGCACAGCGGCAGCGGGAGGCCCCATTAGCTAAAGTGGTACCTCAGGTTAAGAACAGTTTCAGGTTAAGAACGAATTAAGTTCTTAACCCGAGGTACCACTGTACTACAAATATGTATCACAATGTGCGTGGAAATCCTGTATATTTGAGTCTTCTTCATTGCTTCTGTGGAACACAGTTCTCAACAGGCCTATATACCACAGACATTTATTTATTTCCAACAGTCATAGACCACTTTTTACCACAGATGGTCACAAAGTAGTTTACAAAACAAATGATGAGGCAATCCATCAATCCAAATAATAAGTTTATAACTAACAAAAACCAAATATGATTTCAATAAATGGGCATAGCAAAGCATATACCTGCTGAAAGAGAAATATCTTCATTGAACAGTTTTGAACTTCTAGTGAATTTTCATGAATATAATATAATATAATATAATGGTGGACAATATTATGCAAAATTGCATAGAAACATACTGCTCACCAGAGCAAGACGTTCTGAGCATATTATACCAATCGTGGTCCAACTGCACTGGCTACCAATTTCTGGGCCCAATTCAAAGTTCTGGTTTTGACCTATAAAGCCTTAAATGGCTCAGGACCGCAATACTTCAAGGACCGCCTCTTCCCATATGAACCTACCCGGACCCTGAGATCATCTTCTGAGGCCCTTCTTTGTGTGCCTCCTCCTCGAGAGGTTCAGAGGGTGGCAACATTAGAATGGGCCTTTTCTGCAGTGGCTCCCCATCTGTGGAATGCTCTCCCAAGGGAAATTCACCTGGCACCTTCATTACACACCTTTAGACACCAGGCAAAAACATTCCTTTTAAACCAGACCTTTGGCTGATCTGTTTGATATCCTATACCCTTTAAAAAAGTGGGGGGCTGGGGTTGGAGGGGGGTTATTGGGTTGTTGTTGTTTTTATTTTGATTATGTATTTTGTGGTTTTGTATTTTGATTTTGTTCTGTGAACTGCCCTGAGACCTCAAGATATAGGGTGGTGTACAACTTCTAATAATAATAATAATAGGAGAAAATAGCACAAAAATGCTTATGAATTTTCATGAGAATTTTTTTTAAAAAACAAACAAACTTACAAACAGATAAAGAAATGTGGGAAACTTATGATTTTGGATAGTGACAAGAAACCGCTATGCCCACAAGTAGTCAAGCATGGGACCCATGTTTATAGCTTAAGTTTCTTGCATAACAGAAATTTCATAGCACAAATGTTCTGTTTGAATGTTGACTGCAACATTATGGGAAGAATCTTTTTCTGTGTTGCAATATGTTAGATGTTCTGCATGCACACGCCCAAGGCAGATTTCTAGGGGTCCTCTTCTTTTAAGATTTCTCCTGTAACCTTCAAGCTAGTCATGCCTGCCTTTCTTCTTGCAAAATGAATTCCATAATTGAACACATTTCTATTGCTTTATGTTTGGGGCTTGGCGGGTATCCCTCCCCCCACATTTTAGCTACTGGGGAAAAAAAGGGTTTATCAACTTTTAGAAGCACAGAGATAGCCTCAGGGTCTCTGTCAGTTGGGCACAGCCTAGACATCAAAGGACATTATCATTGTGTAAAATTGCCAGAAGGCAAATACTATTTACAGACCCTCTGGCCCCCGTTATGCTGAAATGATAAGAAATGTCAGCGTGGTATATTGAGCTGAATAATAAACATTCCTGCCAACCCCTTATAAAGTCTACAGTGTTGAAGCAGCTTGCTGTCTCTCTCTCCCCCCCCCCTTTTTTTAAGGAAAAGGAAATTCCTGCCCCTTCTTGTTAAGAATTTATTGGAACCTTTCCTGTTAATTATGTCTGTGGTGTGGCAAAAGAAGGGGGAAAGTTCAGAGAAGATCTGTACTTTCCCTGTGAAATATAGGTTATCCATTTTTAATTAAATAAGGTCTAAATGTAACCCACTTTAATTCCACAGCTAATTAAAAATGAAATGACTTAACAGTGCCGGGTGTCATCATTAACCAAATTGTGCATATAAAAATGCAAAATGGAAAAGTCTACGGGAAGTAAAACCAGTGAGTTCTAGGGCCCACCGTGGCGTTTACAGCAGCTGTGTGAAGCGACACACTGTTTAAACAGAAAGCATTTGAAGGTTATTCTCACAACGTTGGAAGTGTGGTGGTTTATTGTATGTGGCAAGTCTACCATCGGCACCCAGTACAATGTGGTGAAAGCCGAGGCCCCAAAGGCCTCACCTGAGCAATGGCCTGGTGGCTATGTTTTCTTGCTACTGTCAGAGGCAGGTGCTGGGGATCATCAGAATAGTGGGGCTATGGGACTGACCTGACCACTGTGCGGCTGAGCTGCTGCAGTGTACCAGGGCAGTGTGTGTGTGTGCGCACGCACGCGACAGTGACATGATCAGCACAGTGCAAGCGTGCCATATGGAGCACCCGATGGGCTCCATTGATGTGTTTGCACCGCACTGATCCCACTCCTTCTCTGTCTCGGTATGCTGCAGCATGACATTGGCTGCTGCATATATGCCTACCTCAGGAAGCCAGATATATGGGGGACCCACATGATGGGGTCAGAACAAGAGAACCGGTAGATTAGTAAAGCAAAACCTAATCAGTTACTTGGAACGTAGCCTACTGAAGAGAATGATTCTAAACGTGCATCAGGCAAACATGTGCTCGGTGAATATTGTGTTCTGCATTTATTGATCAGGAAAGAAACCTAACAGTCCCACCGTTTCCTGGTCACTTTTCATCCTTGTATTTTTGGAATTTACTAGCAAAGTTCCTGTCACTGTGGCAAGGGAACTGGGAATGTGTTCATTCCCTGTCAGCGAGGGTCAGACTATAGTCAGAGCTGAAGGGCACACTTTGCCCTTGTCAGAACATTTTTATTTTTAATGCCATTTGGAGAACTATGAGATTTGATGCATAGCTACATTGCAATCTATACTTTAGTCCGGGTCAGTTCCTATCAGGATCCACAAATATCAACTTTCTCAAACATCCTTGGACTATGGCTTTGTATAAGGATCTCAGCTCCTTTAATGTGGCTGTATCAGCATTGTTCCCACCACTTGGCAGCTATGATGATATCAGCGCTTTCACACAAATGGCTACTACTTCTTGACTGCCTCTGAATTCACACACACCCTTGACAATTAATAATGAAAAGGCAGAATTCAGGCAAAATTAAGCACACTCAAATCCAATTTATTTCAAAGGGAGCATTAAACAATATGATCAGATTTTCCCCAGTGAAATTAACAGGGTTTAAAAGTATTTAGCTTGAGTTGGATCAATGCCCAGAGGGTTATGTTGTTGTTCTTTGTCTTTGGCACTCATTCCTTCTAGATCAATACCAAACTGGTACTGTCATTAAATGGACTCAGGCAGAACACTTCCTGAAAATGTGAACACCTGGAGTACTTGTTTCCCTTTTAGTGCCTGATGATGCATCATAGCTTTAACCACAGTTCGTGACTTTCCCCAGCACTAGGCAAACTATCAGTACAGTTTAATATGGCTTCTCCAAAATAAAAGATAAACTATACTGATAAATAATCCCTAAGCAGCATGTTATGGCCCATTTGCCAAAAAGGAAGAAGCAATAATCACATACCAACCTGGGAAACAGACCTGTAGAGAAGGAAGCTGGACGTCACACTAATTAGTCAGCAAAACTCTATAAGGTTTGGTAAATTACAGTTAGCAGATAATGGATACATAAGACTATAGGAAGCCAGCTTCTGAGCTAGATCTGGGTGAGGTCATCAGAACAGCTGGAGTGAGTTGTCATCAATATGCTGATCACACTCAGTCCCCCCTCCCACATCACCTGAGTCAAGTGTCAAGTGAGTCAAGTGTGACACTGCAGGTGTTTAACTGGTGCCTGCAGGTGTTTAACTGGCTGGGTTAATAGCAAATAAACTAAAGCTGAATCTTGAGACCAGGATGGTAGTTGATGTGGGGTAAGTGGCTCTCATCCCTTCTATTCCAGATGGTGTTGGTTGCACTTCCTGAAAAAACAGCAGATATGTACCCTGTTTCCCCCTTTTTAATAAGTAGTCATAAAGTAAGCCACGGCAGGGTTTTTAAGCATTTGAGAAATATAAGACATACCCCGAAAATAAGGCATACTTCCGCGCCGCGGAAACGAACCCCCACAGGTACCTCCACTCACAGAGTCACTCCATGTGGCCGGCACTGCAGGAGCACGATCAGCTGTGAAGCGATGCTCCAAGAGCTCCGCTTAACAGCTGATCGCGCTCCCGCCTTGCTGGCTGCATCCCCGTGCTCCGCCTTCTCATCCACCGCCGTCCCTGCCGCTTCCGTGCTTACCGTCACCCCTGGGCTCACTGCTTCTTCCTTGCCTGGCCCGGCCAAGGAGCTTGGAGCGCCCTGCAGCGGCAGGCAGAGCGCCTGAGCCAGCGGCCTCCGCCTGGCCTGGCCAAGGACACCTGCCGCCCCGCCACCTGGAACCGGTGGCTGCTGCAGCACCGAGCACTCAAGAGAGCCCAGCAGCGCCCTGAGCCAGAACCCTGAGCCGTAAAAACCGTACCGGTAATAATAATAATAAAAAGACATCCCACCAAAAGTAAGCCACCCTGTGTTTTTTTGAGGGGAAAAAAGTTATAAGACTTTAAAAAGGGGACACATTATCACTAGCCTGGGCACGGTGGGGGCACATTATCACTAGCCTGGGCACGGTGATACATACTCTGCTATTTGCAGAACTAGAAAGCTGAAATTAGTACAAAATGTGGCTGCCAGATTTTTGACAGGTGAAGCCAGGATGGATCCTAGTAAAGATTCTAAAATGTTGCACTGGTTACCTATTTACTTCTGGTCCCGGTTCAAGGTGTTGGTGCTTCCCTTTCAAGACTAAACTGCTTGAGACCCAAAGGAGTGTCTCACTCTATATCTTTCTGTCTGTTGTTGTTGTGCTTGCACTCCTCCTCCTTATTTTTTGTGTTTGGGGCGGCTGGTCTTACTTTTGCTTCTGAGAGAAACAAATGCTGGGGAAGGGCAAGCCTTGACCCCACCCTACCCCGTCACGGGGATTCGAACCGCCGACCTTCTCATTGGCAAGCCCTAGGCTCTGCGGTTTAACCCACAGGGCCACCCGCGTCCCCCCTGAAATTTCACTTATCTGAGCACAAATAATTATACCCAAACATTGATACATGAACAGCTGATTCATGTATCCCATTTCCTTACTTGTTTGTGTTTAGCTGGTCAGCAGCAGCCACCTTGGGTGGAAACCAGGCAGGGAGGAAGATCAGACAAATCACAGATTAGAAATGTTCCTATAGGTAATAATGGACATTAGCAGCTCGTTATGCAAACACTCGTCTAATGAATGATTTCCTAGGAATGTACATTCAGGACCTGTGTCTACTTGTGCTGACTGATGGTTGTGGAGAAAAGGAGGGAAAGGGCTAAATTATGTCCTATTGGGATCCCAACCATATGTGCAGGTATGTCCACAAAAAACTACCCACAAAGCACTGGTTGGCTTTCATTCTACTTTTTTTAGTGTTTAGGATGAGTTAAAAACAAAGGCATTTTTGCATAATCCACTGCTAGCTTTTCATGGACCAAGCTTTATTTAAATAAATGTCAGTTGACTTGGCTTTTGGTTCTAGTTTTGGAGGGATGCTTGAAGATTGGATCAACTAAAAACGCTTTTTAAAAGCTATACTTTTTGCTGCATATCTTAACTTAGATATCCACCACACTCGACATCTAAAGGGGTGGCAAATCTCACCAGCACTTAGAGTGGCAGCCGCTAATGCACTTTTCATGTCCATTGACTTAAATGAGGGGGAAATTGTTTCCCATTTGATGTTGTTCCCCCAAATGTTCAGGATTTTCTGCTGAAGAAACCTATTGTGAACAGCTTGTCATGGAGTACATTGCCGGATTTATTAATTTTCTCTGAAGGACTAAGAAAGTAGCAGCAGCAGCAGCAGCCAGGGACAGACTGAAAGTAATGCACTATTATAATGAAAGCTGATTTGAAGGGGAGGGGTATGTGTAATGAATGCAAACCAAGGGACGATTCATCATGATAAAAAATGCACATAGGTTTCCCTATAAGTCTCTTTTATTAAGGCAATCTTTGGCATAATGTTGTTTTACCTTGGCTTCCACCTCTAGCGAATCTATCCATGTTTTCCACCTCCACAAATCTTGTCCCCCAAGGACAGCTCTGTAATGAGAGTGAAGTGTTTTTATTATTGCTTTTGTTAATCATGCTTCCTGCATCCCATGAAGTGTGGCTTATTCTTCTAGCCATAAACTATGCCAGAGTTATTGGGAGATTAATCAATACCTCTTATTAATCATGATCACAACTGGTAATCACAGCTGCAATTACCTGGTGATTCATTAGCATAGCCCCGTTGAAATGTCAGCAACCATTAAATTTTCAGAATGCGTAATTTTCAGTTCACTTCAACAACCACATAGCTAGACAACTGTGTGATTTATTGCATATGAGATTCAATAATATATACGGTATGTATACATATGGACTATATATATATATATATATATATATATATATATATATATATATACACACACAGAGAGAGAGAGAGAGAGAGAGAGAGAGAGAGAGAGAGAGAGAGAGAGAGCCAATAGTTTATTAATATCCTTGTGTGTGTGTGTGTGTCACCCAAGCACAAAAACATTCCAATCTATTAGAATTTATTACCATGCCTAATAATAAACAACAGAAAGTTCAATGAAAAGTCCAAACTATGCATGTTTAGGGACCTCATTTTGAATGATTCTTTCAGGGTGATAAATGTTTCAGCCAAAAGAACAACATTTGGGTGCATTCCAGGCACTGATAAACAGAGGTTATTTGCTCTCTCTTACTGGTGGACACAATTTGTATTAGCAAAGCAGCATTTCATTTTATTAACCACAGCACTTGTTTATTTGCTGCTGGACTCTGCAGACCATCTGACTGGCAGTTCATCTACTTTTCCGCTCTAAAGATCTAAAGGGGGGGTGGGGAGAGAGAGAGATGGTGAGCAATTGTAGCAGAGTGAAAGAAGGGGGGGACGGGGACCAAGAGTTAGAAGAGAATTGCATTTTCCTTATTTCCTGTTGTTGTTAGATCTCTTCTTGCTAAAATAGTGCCAGAAATGAATGAACACACTGTTAATCAATCTTACGGCAGTTGTTTTTGCCCTTTCGATTCCCTGGATCCTTTCCTCACTAAGGATGCAATCCTAACCCCACTTACCTGGGAGTAAGACCCATTGAATTCAACCGTACTTCCTTCTGAGTAGACATGATTAGGCTTATTTTGCCTTCTTTTTTGCCTAACGTCAAGGCTCTAGATTTCTCAGCAATCATTGATCATCTTGTATGTAAGTACTATATATTAACCAGTGCTATTTTTCTAGAAAAGGAGGTGCCGGAACTCACCATGAATGCCTCCTGTATTCTTTTAGAATGACAATGGCACACCCTCCAACATTTCTCCAATGAAAATAGGGACGTCCCATTCCATAATGATAATTTATACCCCACACATCTTACTGGGTTGCCCCAGCCACTCTAGGCAGATTCCAACATATATTAAACATAATTAAACATTAAATGTTAACAAAACTTCCCTATACAGGTTTGCCTTCACACCGCTTGGGGGGGTCAGATAACTCCATACCCTCCAACATTTCTCCAATGAAAATAGGGACATCCTAAGGAAAAGTGGAACATTCCTGGATCAAATCAGAAACCTTCTCTAAATCAGGGACATCCCTGGAAAATAGGGGCACTTGGAGGGTTTGCAATGGTGTCCACCTGAGAGGTTCCAGACCTGAGTTCTGGCAAATTGTGCCTGAAAAGAATGCCTGAGATAAACCATTGTGAATCCACTTTAGCCCCTTTCATTCATTCCCTTCACATATTTATTCTGGTCATGTCCCTGACATCTGTGTTTTCACTTGAATACTGTATGTGAGAGGGCTGCTAAGCATCTGTATAGATTGGTATACATGTAGGGACCACTTCCACTGATTCAATGAACTCCCTTAGAAGGTGGTGGACTCTTCCTCCTTGGAGGTTTTTACACAGAGGTTGGATGGCCATCTGTCATGGATGCTTTAGTTGAGATTTCTGCATTGCAGGTAGTTGGACTAGATGACCCTTGGGGTCCCTTCCAATTCTATGATTATAAACAATGAAAAATAGTTTTATTAATCCTATGTGGGCAATTTTAATTTTTGATAACAAAAAAGGGATGTAACAGGGGAAGGGCTAGTTCAGTGCTAGACCATCTGCTTTGCATGCAGAAGGTCTGATATTCAATGCTTGGAATCCCCAGGTAGGGCTGGAAATATCCCCGTTGTCTGAAACCCTGGAGAGCTACTGTCCATCAGTTTAGACCAGGGGTCCCCAAACTACGCCCCCCGGGCCGGATGCGGCCCAATCGGCCTCCCAATCCGGCCCGCGATGACCCCCGCCGCCCGCTGCCGCCGCCCGCTCTTACGGCGCACAGCGCAGCACCGATCTTAAAAATCGGCAAAAAATCGCCGAAAATCCTTTGTGGAAATCCATAGGAAAATCCTATGGGCCTCTCCCGACCCAGAAGAGGTCATTTCCGATGCACTTCCGGGTCGGGGGAGGCCCATACGCATGCGCACAAGTGATTTTCGGTGTTTTTCCCCCGCCCGTGTGCGCATGCGCACGGGCGCACACTCCCCTGCCCTCCGGCCCGCTGCGCGCGCACTCCCCTACCCTCTGGCCCGCCGCGCGGTAAGTCTGGGGACCCCTGGTTTAGACAATGCTATGCTAGATGTCCCAATGGTCTGATTAGATACAAAGCAGCTTCCTTTGTTCTTGTGCTTTTCCTGTAACCACAATTGTTAGAATTCACTAGTTAATGTCTGGAAAGTGAAGGAGGAATATATATTTATTTTTGGATTTTCCTGACATTTTTGTCTGTGATTTCACCTGTCCCAAACCATGAAATATTGTTTTTGTGCAAAATAAGAACAAACTCTCCAGGGGAAAATGAAATGAAAAAAGAAAATTTCATCCTGACTGAATTTTGTTTGTAAGGCACTGTAACCCTGTAATGAAGAGTCGTGCAGGATTCTCCCTGACAAATTGTCATTCTGCACAAAGAAAGCTGAAACACCTGATAACGAGTGGCAAACAATTATTACTGGCTTTGTTAGTCACTGACACACCATTAATCATGAGGGAAATTCCTCTGACATGTCCTGTATACTGTAACTATAATGTGTAATCCTACGGGAGGTAGCTTCTCAACACTTGTTATTAAGAGAAAGAGGTGATTACGTTTTAACCAATATCTGCCAACAAGTATGTTTCTTATACATCAATCACCCTGTCTAGGAAGAATAGTGTGATAACAGCCAGAGTAGGGACCTGTAGATATGATGCTATCGCCAGCTCTTTTATATATTTGCATGCACAACAACCCCGATTTTCGTCCGTGTAAGTATTTTGTTTCACCTATACTCAAGTAGAAACAAGCAATGTGTGCTGTGCCGCCACTGCCTCCAGATCTCCCACCTGTGTTGCTCTCTCCATCAAAAAGACAGACAAGAGGGGATACAGACCTTTCAACCAATGACAAACTTAGTTGGTCTCTAAGGTGCTACTGGAAGGAATTTTTAAATTTTGCTTCAACTATGTCATACCAACACAGCTACCTACCTGTAACTAGACCTTTCAACAGTGAGGGTTGCAACCAATTCAGGTTAGACCCATTGAAGTTAATGGTCATGATTGGATCCATTCATTCCAATGGGTCCACTGTGTCAGACTAGTACTACGCTTGATCATTCTTGAGCTCCTTCTCCAGAGGAGTGGAGGCTACAGGGAAGCAATATGGCTTGTTTCTCCCCTTGCGACTTCCCTCCAAGCCATTGCACTGCAAAATGGAGCATGAGCAGGGGGCGGCTCCAGGAAAACTCTTTTATATCTCTTTTTCGGCTAGGCATTTTTCAGAGAGATTTCAAGAGGCTGTGTTGCTAATGAAAACGACGCCAGCTCTTGGAAGTAACTCCTTTTACAAAACTTGTTTTTGAACAATGGAAGATGGCTTTCCCAGATGTTCCGCATGTGTACAAGGGATGTATACCAATGGGGAGGAGGAATGTGCTCCTCCTGGCTCCACTTCCTCAACATCTGCCTCTTCAGTGTGACATCTGCAGAATGGTTGAATGTGCAATCAGGAACGAGCTCCTCCCATTCCTCCCCCGGACAATCCATTTGTGTACAGCTGAGGATGTATAAGCCTTCCTTTGCAAATGCCACTCAGCACAAATACAAACCACTCCTAGGTTCCCACAAGCTTTCTTCTTCTTGGCAATCTAATTTAGAATGGAAAACAACTTTTTGGGTTTGCTATCTTTAAACCAGTTGGGAGTCAGATCCTTGCTGATCTACTGCAAATCACTCTGAGATCTACCAGTAAGATCTCAGTCTACCTTCTGCTCCCCCCCCCCATTATAGAGAAACTGCAGGACAAGCTTCTCTTCTATCTATCTATCTATCTATCTGCAAACATTTTTTTTTTTTGCTTTCCGGATTCTGCAGTTCTTCATCCTGGCCCCTATACCTTTAAAAACATTCACATTCATGAGGTCCACTGCTGTTCAATTGGACTGAAATGCTGGATGTTTTATTTATAGGGCTTACTGTAACTCCATATTAGCAAACACCGAGGGGATAATTAGATGACTAAGAAACATGTAACAAGCAAATTATCTTGGTGATATGCATGGAATATTTAGGTTTCCTGGCAGCACTGCGCCAATGATATGGACTGGTAATTAACCATTGCAGATAAACTACAACGGTGCATGCCTATGCTTGTCTACTCAGAAGTAAGTCCCATTAAGTTCAATTGGACTTACTTCCATGTAAGCGGAGTGGATATCTATGCAGCCTTGGAGGACTTTCCCCACAATACCCAAAACCAAAATGTATGTAGCTTTCCACATTGTAAATCAATATTCATGTAAGCAAATCCGAAATCTAAATCTAACAAGGATAGGAGGACAAGACAAGCAACAGTGATTTGCAGCCACATTTTCTTGAGGCTATGTGAGACAATTGTCTCAGCTTGAGGATGCGGCATGGTGAATTTCTGCCCCTTCTGGACCTCCGGCTTGCTTGCCCTGGTGCTGGCTCAAACCCACACCCTGCTACCACCTATGTGAGCTTTCTGCTGGACTTTCCTTATCCCTCTCCCATTAGCCTTATCCCTCTCCCATTAGCCTCGCTCTGAGAAAGAGACAGAATCCCTTCCTCAGAGCAAAGTATCTATAGGTTATTTTAAAAAAAATCACTGTAAAACTTCTACCTAGTTCAACAAAGTGGCAGTGGCCAAAGGAATTTCCCAGCCCCTTTGCCCAAAATGCATTGCTCAGAGGGAGGACCTCCCCCCTTCCATTTCTCAGTGTGCAGCAGGGAGGAAGGGAAGGAGGCTGGCAACAGAAAGGCGGAGGGGAGAGGACCAGCCACTAGCAGTACCAAGAGGGGAGAGAGGAGGCAGTGGCAGCAGTAGTGGAGCGTGTGAGTGGCAGTGGCAGCTCCCTTTTCTTTATTTCAGGCTGTTGTTGTGGCTTTTATTTTCACCATTCGTATACTATGAAAATTAATGTTTGACCTTGTAGAATCTTGTATATGTGGCCACAGTGCTACTGAAGCAAAACAGGCTCGTCGTTTCTCACTATTTGTCAGCTTTTCTCTCTAGCAACGCTATTATATGAACAACAGGGCTGGTCTCACTTCATTTCATCTTGGGTTTTTGGTTGAAATTGAGAGGCGGGGCAGTATTTCAGTTGAAAAGGGGAGAGGGAAATTCTCTTTGTGTTGCCATCTTGAAAGTGTTTGGTTTCACACCGTCAAGACCAGAAGCATACTGTTTCAAAAAGGCTGCTAGTTGCAGAACCCCTTGCCTTGCCTTGCTGAAGCATCTGTAACACTTTCCAGTTAATTCTGTGGTGTTTTCACATTGTGAGCAACATCTAGCACTGCATATCTCAAGTAAATACGTTTGGCTCATTTATATATATATATATATAGAGAGATAGAGAGAGAGAGAGAGAGAGAGAGAGAGAGAGAGAAACGAAAGTAATGTCCCTGTGCTCTCCCTGTTCACACACATGCTACAAGTGTTATGAAGCCCATCACAAATTGCTATTACCACATTCATATCATCTCCTATTATCTCTGCTCAGTGACTGTGAGATGCACTAATCTATTCTTCACCACACCAAGCATTTCATTCTAACAATCAAATAGCATTTCCCATTTGACTTCTCATATCCAGTGATAGACTCATTCATTTAGACAGACTTCTTGCATGGCTTATTTAAAGCTGACATTTTGCAAGCATGAAACTTAAACTCTCTCCCTCCTCCTCCCCCCCTCCCGGCCACATTAGCCTTGGGTTTGGGGTTGGTTGGCTTGTTTGTGGCTATATTAAAAAACAAGTTGATGCTGATGACTTTGTAGTTTGATAATAGGCTATAGCTTTTGCCTGTTAGAGTGCTAATGTTGATGGACTATTGACCTCAGTCTTGAAGCATTTAGAATGTGCTCAACCTTTAATTGTAGTTCAGTATAATTTTGGGTGTTGTTGCTGTTGTTTTAAATATTGGTATGCAACCCCTGAAAGTTACTGTACCCCAAGTCACCACAGCCTTTTTCTTTAATGACATTTGTTATCTATGTAAGATCCAAGAAAATTATAGGAGGAGTAGACCATTGCAACGGTCTCAGATTACTTACTTTAATTTCTTTCAATAGGTTGACTTTCAGTATAATTTACACTGGGTATCTCCTTACATTATTGTCAAATGCTAAACATTTTATTGCCCTTTTGTGTGTTTGCTTTTGGTTCAGTAACAGGTAGTTTGTTGAGTGTGTCAATATTTTAAGGGAGGCAGGTTTAAACTTTTATGGTTGATATTCATTCCTTATTAAAGCCCCACCAGGACCTGTTGCTTTGCCTGCCAGATGCACCCACTGCCCGTCAAAACCTCAGTCAAAAGATAGAAATGTCTTGATGCTGCTTGAGCACAGCAAGAGTAGTAGTTGCAAGAATGCTAGGGTTGAGGCATCTAGGGGGAAGAAAGAAAGATTGTATGCAGGATCACAGAGCAAGAGGTTTCCACTTCAGATAATAGTGATTATTATGCGTTTTCAATTTTTGAAGTTCAGTATTATATTTGCTTTTGTTGTTTCAGCATTCACTCATTAAAATCTCTGCCTTGACTGCCAGAGTCTAGCAGTGATCAGAACTCCAAGTCAGAGGCTGCAGAGTCTCCAGCTAAAGAACCAGACCAAGTGCTGGGTTGTGAGCCAGCAGATGGGGAGACCAATAAGTCTGATGGACCCAGAAGAACCTCTAATACCTGTAGGGCCAGAGCCTTATGGACACCCTTCCCTGAACCAAATGCCTTCCACAGGACTTCACTTGTCCAGCAGCAAGAGCATGCCAGGTGGGAGAGTAGGGATTGGAAAAGGTCAGAGGATTGACCTCAGACCTGAACACAACAATAACATTCATTTCATTATTTGTTCATTAACACCACATATGTTTTGATATGTTGGGGAAGGTGGAAAACCTGGAATTTGACAGTTAAAACAATTAGTGGGTCTGGGGCAGTTCCTGGATTAGGAAAATTTCTAGGTGACATCTCCTAATATTTATATATATATATATATATAACCAAAAATGTTTCTGTGTAACAAGAAGAACACAACAGCAGCCAGACGTCCATGGTGTAAAATAAGTACTTCTGCACTCATCAACAAACCTAGGTTGATCTTCCTTTGTTTTTCATTCTCTCATGAATAAAATCTGTAAAAATATTAATCCTGATCTCTCCCTTGGAGTTAAAAAAATGGTCACCAGTCACCCTCTCTAAAGCAAATTGTTTACAGTGTGGCCATGAAAGTAGGGGTGGGAAGGGAAGGAAAAATATATACATGCAGGAGAATAAAAATACATAGGAAATATAAATAACTGGTTCACCTTTCACAGATAAGCTTATCCTAGTTATTACTACAAAAATTAGCACCTTATATTTTAAAGGTAAAGGTAAAGGGACCGCTTACCATTAAGTCCAGTTGCAGATGACTCTGGGGTTGCAGAGCTCATCTTGCTTTACTGGCCGAGGGAGCCGGCGTACAGCTTCCAGGTCATGTGGCCAGCATGACTAAGTTGCTTCTGGCGAACCAGAGCAGTGCACGGAAATGCCGTTTACCTTCCCGCCAGAGCAGTACCTATTTATCTACTTGCACTTTGTGCTTTCAAACTGCTAGGTGGGCAGGAGAAGGGACAGAGCAATGGGAGCTCACCCCGTCGTGGGGATTCGAACCGCCAAACTTCTGATCAGCAAGCCCTGGGCTCTGTGGTTTAACCCACAGCGCCACCTGCGTCCCTACCTTATATTTTAAACAGCCTAACCCCCCCCCCACTGCTCCGTATTCTATAGGGAAGAAGTTCACCACATTAGGGACAATGAACTCAGTACTATATACTTTCATACTCAATCATGGTACCTTTTATGATGACCTGGAATCCTAGGATACACACACACACACACACACACACACACACACACACACAGTACAGGTTTTTCCATGCATACATCCTCTAACAATATTTCTCTAACAATTTTCCATATTTCCCCCCTTCCTCCTCTGGACTTCTCTCATACTTCCATTTTGTTTTATTTCCATATTACCCTTTGTGTTGTTTCCCAAAAATTACCCAATACATATAGCCTTACTTTTTGTTATATACAATTGTGTTTGTTTATTCAAACCCTGCCAGTAAGTCCAATTCTTTATGTTGCCTCCTCATATATGTTGTAAATGGTTCCCATTCTCTTTTAAAGTTTTTGTTATCCTTTTCATGTAATTTATCTGTTAATTTTGCCAGTTCTGCATATACCATAAATTGGAATCCTAGGCTTTAGAGTTTAGACATTTTCATGAAATACTGATTTTTAACAAAAGTTCCCTTTTGTCTTGCACACATGCTTTCTCATGGAACTACAGACTTCCCTTCCAGAGAGATGATCAGTAATCTGCCATAGGGTAGAGCCAGATATTAAAACGAAGAGAGAAGGGGGGCGGGGCGACAACCCTTCCATTTACTTTACCTGCTGCCCTTCTCTGAGACCATCTTTCCAAGCACAGTAAGCCCATCACTGCAGAAATTATTTGGACCAAGAAGCTGTCAGAGTCCATAGTCTCAAGCTGCTGTTTCCTCTGCCTCTCTTAAGAACAGTTCATTCTAATATGAAAAGAAATCCATTAGGAGGTAAGGGTGTTTTCACACTCAGCTGGGGTTAAGGTGACCCATACTTCCAGCAGAGCCCCCACAGCTAGTCAGCTTGTTGTTTTTGAAGGCTGTGGTTCTCCCAGCCACATTTTGAACTGATCACTAGAAGCTCAACTCAGATGCACAGAAACATTTTCTCCAATTTTTGGACTGATCAGAAAGCAAAGCATCTGCTGAACTAATTGGGTTGCTGCAATCTTAACACACACTGAACACAGTGAGTCTTCCTTTTCTTTTGGAACAGGCAGCAGCCTTTAATTCATATCCAATGTTTTGGGGGAGAAAAAGCCACTAATGGGTTAATGTGTCTGGGAGCAAGGGCTGGGTGGTTTTCCTGAGTTGTGAGCTTAGTTTCCATTTCCCCTTCCTTGTTTGCTTCTGTATGGAACGTATAATGGCCAATCATTTCCCCCATAATTTGGGGAAGGGCTGTGGCTCAGAGTGCTTTGCATGCAGAAGGTGGAAGGCCCAATCCCCAGCAATCTCCAGGTAGGGCTGGGAGAGAACCCTGCATGATACCATGGACAGCTACTGCCATTCTGGGTAGACAATGTTGCATTAGATTGGGCACCCCCAAACTTCGGCCCTCCAGATGTTTTGGACTACAATTCCCATCATCCCTGACCACTGGCCCTGTTAGCTAGGGATCATGGGAGTTGTAGGCCAAAACATCTGGAGGGCTGCAGTTTGGGGATACCTGCATTAGATGGACCCAATGGTCTGGCTCAGTTTAAGACCACTACAAATATTTCCATCTTAAGGTTTAAACCCACTAGAATTAATTCTTAAGCATATATATTACCAAACTTTACAATCCATCTGTCATGAATGCTTCAGTTGAGATTCCTGCATTGCAGGGGGTTGTACTAGATGACTCTCTGGGTCCCTTACAACTCTATGATTCTATGATAATATAAAATCTATTTTTGAACTATTATGCTGTATGTGGTCAGCTGCAAATGGTGGCTTGATTTGCACAGCTGCCCAAAAACGCCACAGTGGTTCTGTATAAATGGTATGGTTAGTAGTTGCTGAGATAGTTTTGTGTGCATATACAGTGGTACCTTGGGTTACAGACGCTTCAGGTTACAGACTCCGCTAACCCAGAAATAGTACCTCGGGTTAAGAACTTTGTTTCAGGATGAGAACAGACATCACGTGACGGCGACATGGCGGCAGCAGGAGGCCCCATTAGCTAAAGTGGTACCTCAGGTTAAGAACAGTTTCAGGTTAAGAACGGACCTCCAGAACGAATTAAGTGCTTAACCTGAGGTACCACTGTACTTATAATTGGTATGTTGTGATGTTTTCACTGGCACCTTCTGCTTGATATTTTTATAGCCTTATGGCTTGAACAATTAATACATTATTTGCTTTAAAAGGGGAGGGCAGTCCATTTACAAGGATAATTGATCAGGCAATCATTCAGTCCATTCCTGTTCAAGTAATTATCAAATGATTTACCTGAGAATTTCTCTTATTGCAGTCCAGCATCCAGTTATAATTGATGGCCCTTTCTGATGGGGGAATTAACAGCTAATCACATCCAAGGTAATTTGTACCAGGTTTTCCTTTAGGGGTAAATATCACCAGAGAATTATGAAGTTTCTGTTACACATATACAAACAGAGACTAGGTAGAGACAAACAGCATAGCTTTAAAAACATTAGAACATCCTTCTGGACCAGGTCAGTGGTTTATCTAGTCCAGCAATTTATTATTACTGTGGCTAACCAGATACCAAGAGGAAGCTTGTGGGAAGAACTTGACCCTACATGCCATTTCACCTTCATATACAATTACAAATGCAAATGCAAACCTTTCCTTAAGACCAGTGAAATGAAAACTGGACATCGCCTTAAATCCAAATAACACAATTTGAGTGGTTAAGCTGAATGAACTCAGCTTTTCCAAAAACCAAACTCCTCCCCAGTGAGGCATTGGAGGTGCATGTAAGGATTAAATACGGTAATAGATTTCCCTAAGAGAGAGATGCTTGATGCCTGATTCACTGCAGGTAATTGCATGCTAAAAAGCATGTATCTGTGAATAATGGGTACCGTCATACTTCCCTGAGTGGAGAGCAGAGAGCTGGCAAAGTGGCTTTTTCTCATCCTTGCACATCTCTGACAGTAAATGGATGTAAGTGGCTCAATAAAGCATATAACAGGTTCCATTAAAACGCCTACAGAGCCAAGTAAAAACAATTAATCCCCTATTTCCAGCAAGACAATGTAAGTTGGCTTCTAGTGACTTAAATGTAGTTGTGGGGGAATACTGGCATATCACGTAGGCTGGAGAGACAAGGAGGTTCAGAAGAGGAAAATGAGTAGGGATTGCAAACTGCCAAGGTGTTTAAAAATAAAAAATAAACCACAGAATTTGTACTATTTTTCGTCTTCTAGATACTGAGCAATTTGATTGTGTTAGGTCGAAGACCAGGAATGGAAAAGAAAAGAAGAGGAAGTTGGATTTAGTTTGAAAGGAAGCTCACATAAGGTTGTGTTGTAATGTGTGAAACTTTTTCCTTTTCCCACTACTTGGCTGCTTCTCCTCTGACAGCATCAAGCCCCTGCTGCTATCCAGTCCTATGAGTTACTGCCATTTCTCTGTGGCTGAAAGGAGCATATGATAATTGCTTTGCTGGATTAGACAAAGGCCTGTCTAGCCAACACTCTGCTTCCAATAGCGGTTCGCCAGTTGCTTCAGAAGCTCACAAGGGCATGAAGGCAATGGCTTTTCCCTGTGGTTTATTACCAGCGGACACTGAAAACAACCAGAGGAAAAACTTCAGAAGATGGAAGGTTCATTAACTATAGTGTGTGTGTGTGTGTGTGTGTGTGTAATCCAAAGTTATGCACATGTCCCATTGATGTTATTGTGAGAAATTAAGCACATGCATTGCACTCTTTGTGAAATCTATCTTTTATTTTTAGAATAAATCTGACATAATACTTGGGCTACTGTGTCAGCAGTTATCACTGTAAGGCCAAAAAAGAAGACGGTCAACTGCTACATCTTTTTTTGCGAAACAATTTCCAGCTTTAACAAGTGTGATTGTAAGGGCTGAAGGGAGGGGAGGGGAGGGGGGGCAATCAAACCAGGTAGCCCAATTTTTCCTTCATAGAATCATATAATTGTAGAGTTGGAAGGGATCCTGAGGGTCATCTAGTCCAACCCCCTGCAATGCAGGAATCTCAACTAAAGCATCCAAGACAGATGGCCATCCAACCTCTGCTTAAAAACCTCCACCGTCAAACAACTCATGCTGTCAAAAAGTTCTTCCTAATGTTTAGTCAGAACCTCCTTTCTTGTAACTAGAAGCGATTGGTTTGGGTCCAACGCAGGAGCAGGAGAAAACAAGCTTGCTCCATCTTTCATGTAACAGCCCTTTAGCTTGATGTTTACTGAACTGGGTTCCTCCCCCCCCCAAAAAAAATATGACCCTGAGTTTTTGAATTTTATTGACATTGATGCTGCATTTATTTTGTATTTTATGCTGTTTTAAGCTGTTTTTAAAGCTGCATTTTAGTCAGTGTTTTATATTTGCTGTTAGCCGCCCTGAGCCCGGATTTTAAACTGGGAAGGGCAGGGTTTAAATAAAAATTTATTATTATTAGCTATTTGAAGATGGCTCACATATCTCCTCTTTTGCAGGCTAAACATACCTAACTCCCACAACCGTTCCTTTGCAACCCCACCCCTGACATTGCATATGCCAGGAGGGCATGGCTAAGGAAACAGCTCCATCAGGCAGAGGCTCCATCAGGCAAGGCCTCTTTCCACCTGCCTTGCCTCGCCCCCTCCGGCCCTGGGACTCCTCATAAGGAAGCTGTGCCTGGAGGAAGAACTGTGAGAGGAGAGGCTCCATCAGGCAAGGCCTTCTTCCACCTGCCTTGCCTCACCCTCCAGTCTCTGTTTTTCAATTTGTATTGAATTTTTTATGCACTGTGGCTTGCTGTTGTTTTATTGATTGTTATTTTGAAATTATTTATTGTAAATGTTAAGAGTGGGTTTCTGTTTAATTTTCATATGCTGATATTATTCTATACTATTCTAATGATTGTTGAGCGTTACATTATTTGATTTCTTATTTTAAAGCTATGTTTTATTATCACATTTTTATTGCATTAGATTGTTATAAGGGTGTTTTGTATTTCATTAGATTCTGTTTCTTCAGCTTGTAAACCGCTTTGAGTATTGTATGATAGAAAGGCGGTATACAAATTAAAAGTGATGATGATGATGATGATGATGATGATGGTCTAAATTAGGACTGTTCCCTGGCATGATTAGATGTGCAAGCTGGATGTTATAATCGGTATGCCAATTAGGCATGAATAATAAGGCCTCAGACCAGGTTAAGCCAAAACCAATTTGGCTTTTATAAATGCTGTCTTTTCTTTATATGGCAGTAATTTAAATAGTTATTGTGAATATATATTTTGGAGGAGGGCAGGCAGACTAATTTTTAAGCTAGTTCTAATTTTCTACCACCTGAGTACAACTGCATGCAACTCCACTCAAGTCCTTTTTGCACACTTCTTAGATAGATATTACTGTATATGGGGCCACTTACAAAGGTTATAGGATATGAAACAGTATCTCATACCATACAACACTAGTTACAGATAGGTAGCGGTGTTGGTCTGACGCAGTCGAAACAAAAAAAAAATCCTTCCAGCAGCACCTTAGAGACCAGGGCCGGCATGTCCATTTAGGCAAGCTAGGCAGCTGCCTAGGGTGCCAAAATGGAGGGGGCGCTGGCCAGCCTGCTCCCCGTCGCCGCCCCGCTGCTGCCTCCACTGCGCCTGTCACCTGGTGAGCGGCTTCAGGCTGACAGGCACAGTGGAGGCGGCCCCAGGCTCGCGCTCCCCCCGCGAAGCTTCGGAGGTGCGCGGGGAGCGCAAGCCTGGGGCCACCGTGCCACGCCTCTCAGCTGTTTTTTTATTATTATTATTATTTTTTCTACTCTTATTTTTTCTACTCTTTTATTTTTTCTATTTTCTATTTTTCTATTTTTATTATTATTATTTATTAATTGGGGGGCGGCGCTAGAAGGTGATTTCACCTAGGGCGCAAAAAACCCTAGCACCAGCCCTGTTAGAGACCAACTAAGTTTGTCATTGGTATGAACTTTCATGTGCATGTGTGTGCATGCACACGAAAGCTCATACCAATGACAAACTTAGTTGGTCTCTAAGGTACTGCTGGAAGGTTTTTTTTTTATTTTGTTTTGACTATACAACACTGTTAACTTCTAAGAATTTATTTCACAGTAGTGCAAATTTAGTCAGTAGTTTCTGCAGGTTTTGGGGGGAAAGAGTGGTGGCTCTGCAGTAAAACGTCTGATTTGCAGGTTTAATTCCATGCTCATGCTCAGTGAGGGCTAGGGGAGATTCTCTGTCTGAAATTTTGGAGTGGTACTGGCAGTCAGTGTGGAAACACCGAACTAGATGGACTACTGGTTTGGTCCTGTATTCCTAGTACATGGCTTCTTAATGTTACTTCAAGGGTTGCCTTAGTGCCAAATTACTTCTTGACACTATCCTCAAATGTCCTTGCCAAGGAAACATCAAGTCTGACCCCTTCGTCATTGAAATCCTTCAGTACCAGCACAATCTAAAGCAGGCTCTCTTCAGAAAAACATTTGGAAACCTCATCTGGCAGGAAATTCAGGTGCCAGATTTCTGGATCACCCTTTGCTGATAATATTATGGCAGCTTTGTTATATCTGCACTGACTACTCATTTATTTCCGGACTCAATTCAAGTAGCTTTTATATATTCACCCCTCCTCTGGGAATGGAAAATTCCTCATTTTCAGACCACAGTGTTCAGAGTTACAACCTTGGTTGTACTTGGATGAACAAGAGGATGTAACAGAACATAATCAGGATTTATAGTAAGAATGTTCTTATGAAAGAGAGAGAAATCTCAAAAGAAAAACTGGAGCAATTAGGGGTTAATAGCTGCCAACCATGCATATTCTTCAATTGGTTTCTGAAGAAGCACAAAATGAGGTTCAGTTTTTGAGATCTCATCTCTATTGTTTGGAGGATTGTTGTATTGTCCTCTATGAACTGTGTTGATTGGACAATTGTGTTGTTCTTTACATAATGGTGTTTACTTGTCATTCTGGCTTGTATCTTGCGCATATGTTTATATCAACATCACTCTTACTTGGGTGCCTGTGACTTGGTCTTTTCCTACTACCGAGGTGCCACCATTTGATCCCTCCACCACTGAGTTCAGCGTTGGAGGCTCTGCTACAGAATCATAGACTATGTGTCGTGCTTGTGGGTCAGGGCACAGCATATGTTTTGCATGCAAAAGATCCGAGTGCAGCTGGAAAGGCTCCTGTTTGCAGAGCCACTGGCAGGGGTGTAGGAAGATGTAGGAAGATAGGGGTGGTGGGGGCGGGCCGCCATCGCGGCTGCCCACCCCGCCCCCAAAATGTGCACCCCGCCCCAAAACACACGTCCCGCCCCCAAAATGCGCTCATTGGTATTGAGCTCTGTCCCTCAAGAAGTGTGGTTAGCTTCTTCTCTTTTAACCCCTTCAGGCATGCAATTATGACCTTTTGTATTGTGCCATTAAAAAAAATAACACCTTTGGGTTGAATGTTTTTATCCAGGTATCCCCAAACTGTGGCTCTCCAGATGTTTTGGCCTACAACTCCCATGATCCCTAGCTAACAGGACCAGTGGTCAGGGATGATGGGAATTGTAGTCCAAAACATCTGGAGGGCCGAAGTTTGGGGATGCCTGTTTTTATCTATCTGCATTTAAAACATTGTCTTCCCCTGCTCTTATTTTAACTGTTGTGTTTATTGCTTTCATGTTTGTCAGTCCTCTTGTAAGCTGTTTAGAGAAGTAAAGGTAGAAATCATTAAAGAAAGAAACTTTCACATTTGAAAAAAGCATCTCAGCAGTTTGGTAGCTCTCCTTGAGGTAAAGTTGTTTATGGAGGTTTTTAAATGGGAAAATCAGCATCCCTCGTCTACTTTCATACTTCATTTACTCTCATACTGGCTTGTTGAAAGGTGATTAGCAGAAGGAATTTTAATATCTTGTTTGCAAATGGAGCTACTAGGAGAAATTATTACATATGACTTAGTTTATGATTATTCTGCTCAGGCTTGTTCTAATATTTTTTATGAGAGATTATAAACAAAAGATATTGCTACATATTTCACACTGGAAGTTTTTTTTTAAAAAAAACTCTCTCAACCCAGGAGTGGGACAGCGCACCAGTGCCGCAACAGATATTTTTCAGCTTTATTTATTTAGAAATTAGTCTCACCTTGCAAAATAAAAACAACTTGCTATTCCCTTCAGCCATGACCTAAAAAAAGTGCAGCAAATAAGCCTTCTGCGGAAACATTTATAATGCAATCAAGCATACTTTTGTGACACTTGTTTGTTGCTGAGAAGGGCAGAACATGCCTGCAGGGAAGGGAATAATACTGTCTAAGCAGTATGGAAGCCTGCATCAGAGCAGATTCTCTGTGTGAGGAGTTGCCTTGTCCAACAAATTGAAAGGAGAGCCTCACTGACTCTTGGTGAAGTTCCATATTTTGTCAGGAGCCACACAAGGCTCTCAGCTGATGCAACAATAGTTAGATTTGAACAATGGCTAATTGATCAGTGCAAGTGTAAGTCTTTGTTGAACCTGGGTGTCTGCTTCAGAGCAGATAGTTAAACAAATAAATAAAACAATGCTGTCATTTATAAATCTGAAAGTGGTGAAATAAGGAGTTTCTCACACAAACTTGCAATTGATTACACAACAGTTGAGGTTATGTGGCATGTATATCTGTGGTGTTGCACTTTTGATAGCTCAGCTGATATTTAAGTCATCAGTCATCATTGCATGATGATCATGAGCAATTGATTTGTGGCTGCAATGTGTGAGGCATTTATTAAAAAGTTTCCCCTTCTTAAGAATAAGGTTGTTTGCTAAGGGGCAGAACATCTGTTTTGCCTCCACAAAACCTTGGCTCCAATCCCTGGCATTGCTAAGTAAGGAGATGTTTCTGAAACCCACTGCCAATCCATTTAGGATAGCCATGGGGAAGCCTCTCACCCACAAGCCAGACTAGGTCCAGAAGGGGTCCTAATTTGGTCTGTGAGGGAGTCTCCCACAAGCTGTGCCCATCTGCTCTGCACCATAGTTGGTTAGAGCATGGTGCTGATAATGCCAAGGTTACAGGTTCAATCCCTGCAT
The DNA here is from genome assembly GCF_963506605.1 of Zootoca vivipara. Lineage (NCBI taxonomy): Eukaryota > Metazoa > Chordata > Lepidosauria > Squamata > Lacertidae > Zootoca > Zootoca vivipara. The sequence continues at coordinate 52,919,899 of NC_083276.1, read as the reverse complement.
GGGAGAGCTGCATATTCCTGCATTGCAGGGGGTTGGACTAGATGATTGTCAGGGTCCCTTCCAACTCGATGATTCTATGGTATGTGGTGATGGCAGGGCCATCTTAAGCGCCCCATGCGCTGTGGAGCGACGGATCCCTCCGGCGGTCCCCCGCCCCGTTTCCCAGCGCGGTGGGCGGGCGGGCAGGCACAGCGCGGTTGTCGAACTGGTGGACCGGGCGGGCGCAGCTCGCGGCGCCCTCCTGGCGGGCCGGCACCGTGGTGCCACGCCACCGGGGGTCTACCTAGAACCGGCCCTGGGTGATGGGTGTGGGAGAGGTGAAGGTCTAGCTGCAAAGGAACACCCAGGGGCCATTGTGGCAAGTGGGGCTTGCATTTGGCACCTTTTAAATTTGGTGCAAAACAGAAGCCCAGCTGGGACTGATGGCCCTTGAGCACAGCAGCATAGCTAGCCGCTCGGGTGCGGCCCATGCATCCTGCAAACGAGGGCAGGGTGCGCTGTCCATGGGGGCGGGGCGTGCTGCAAGGAGCCTCTCTGTCGCCTCTCCCTCAGCTGTAGCACGACTGAGGGTCACATAGCTGTCAAGTTTTCCCTTTTCTTGTGAGGAAGTCTATTCAGCATAAGGGAATTTCCCTTTCAAAAAGGGAGAACTTGACAGCTATACTGAGGGAGTGGTAGAGGGCAGGCGCAAGCCCCATGCTGCTGTTTCAGGCAGCATAGAACCTGCAGGCACCCAAGCCACCATGTCACTCCTAGGAAAGACGCATGGCTTGAGCACACTGCAGGCCCCGCAGTAAGTGCTGCCCCTCGCGGTGTGGTTTCATTACATTTGTTGACTGAACTAAAAAAGTTTCGTGAGCCCAATTTTTTTTAAAAAAAACCCCTCATATTTTTGTCATTTTGTCACACACACACACACACACACACACACACACGTGATGACACCAGCAGCCCCCGCACCCCCCTTCTTCCACCACTGCTTGAGCACTCCCAACCCAAGCTCCCAAGTCCAGGCAATGCCTGCTGAAATCTGCCACCCCTCTTGCTTCACCTCAATCAGCCTGAATTTGGTTACAAACATCCATTGTGCCAAATGCTAATTGAACTGAATTACTTCCAGAACTACGGGTACCTTTGTCTAGTTGCTGCACCAAAGGATGCTTCTTCTTTTTTACAGTGGGATTCTAAGCACATCTCCTCAGAAATCAACCCCACAGGGTTCAGTGGCATTTATTATCTATTAAGTTTGCTTCACTTGAAGCCCTATATAAAATTTATTTTAGTGACCAGACATAAACTGTCGTAGAGTACATGGCAGTGTTGGGATTCAACCTGGATTGCATGGGCTCGTCTTGATGGTTTATATGTGATCTTATTACTTTGTTGTTATTTATAAATATATTGGTATTCACCCTGAGTCTTTATGATGATGTGGGGTGAAATACCAATAAATGAGATATTTAATGAAAGTCTTTACCGATCCTCACAGCCATTCCTTAATTTATCTTCATCACCCTTCAGTACCTTGCTATGAATAGTGCTACAACAGAGTATTTATCTGCTTCTTGGAAACACAAGTGCACAGCTTCTGTTTTATAATGTAGTGTATCCACTCTATTAGATTTGTAGCATTGTTCTTGTATAGCAAGCAATCCAATTTGGTACTGTATATTTTGATTTGTGTTAAGAGTCCCATACACTAATCTTCCTAATATCCTTTACATTTATTTTGGGCTGTAGATCATATTCTCACCCGGTCATGAATTGTTACTGGTTTTCAGCTATATATTATTATGTTGCATCGCCACTCTTTGTTTTTGCTTTTAGTGGGTATTTATTTTAGGCTGGTTTTAGTTTTGCTTTACCAAACGTTTTATATTCCGAAGTGCTCTCTAAGCATTAATTTTGTGTGAAAGATTCATCATGACAAGTATTACAAGCCCTTCACTGTTGAGTGTATCTCATTTACTCTGGTAGGTTTTACATCACTTTCAAAGACATGCTGAACTCTGAAAGCCCACACCTCCTCATAGTGACACCAATCAGTGATGTCTGTTATGGCATGCCCATTATCAGTATGAATATCATCAGTTACTAAGAAAGATGGAAGTACTGTACTCAGCTAGTACCAGTGGCTGGATTTTTTAGAAGGCAATGCTCTATTTCTTTATAGAACAGACTCCCCAGGACTGGAGAGAATAAAAGAAGTATCTTTGATATCTTTTATTGACCAGAGGACCTTGGGCCCTAACAGGCCACTCCCCTTGTCTGTCAGTAGTCACAGCTATTGACTGGCTGGTTTTAGTTTATTTTATATATTGCCTTTCCACAGTGAGCTGAGCCATAGGTGGATACAACAAGCATTCGAGATACCAAAAAATCCAAAGCTCCAAAGCACTGGGGATGGGGAAGACAAGACAGTCTACAAAACATATCAACAAACTGAAATAGGGCAAAAGCATCAATTTAGCAAATGGATAATAAATTCAATATTACAGTGCCATTATCTAAGAGACCACATTCCTTTCTCTCTCTCTGTGAATACTGAATAAACTACTTGATAAGAACTCCTATTGTTTTTCTGCTTCTTGGCATTCCACCATGGGAGCAATAGGATTTCCTGAAGCAACAGCACCTACATTGCATTGCAGAAGGTCTGGGGTTCATTCTTCAGCATCTCCAGATAGCATAAGAGGAGCAGCTAGTATGAAATCCTGAAGAGTCTCTGCCAATCATTGTAGGCAATGCTGAGCTTGATGAACCAATGACAGCTTCCTATGTTCCTGTTTTTTGCAGTTGTGTTATTTGTTTCATAATGGTATATTTTATTGTTGTAAACTGCCCTGTGTCCTTGCAGGGATGGGTGGGTAAATCCATAAATAAAACACTTGGAATGTTTTAGGGTAATATCAGTTTTGTCTCTTGTTAATGTATTGCAAAATCCATACAAAGCAACAACAAGCAGCAAGGTGCTTAGACATTTGGACTTCTGCCGGGGAGGGCAGGGTACAAATAAAATTTATTATTATTATTAATGGAGCTGTTTTTGCAGGCCCAGTAGGAAACTGTTTCCTCCTTCCCTCCTCTTTCCCCACCTGCTTTTATGTTTGAATGGCACTGTATTTATGTTGGATTTGCTCGTTTTGTTTTTATTATTTGAATTTTCTAATTGCGGCATTATAAAATGAAAAAAATTAAGTAAGCATAGAAAATGGCATTGTTCATTTGCCACATTGCAAAGGCTCAATAATGGGGGTGTTGGGGCACAAAGCCATTAAATAGGGGCGCCAGAACCTTCTTGCCAACTGAGTGGCAGGCAGGAAAACGGTTTTGACAGCCCTGCCTTGCCTTCCTAATTACTGGAAGGATTCCACAAAACATCTCCTCCCAAAGCAGGTGTACTTTAATTTGCAAAGAAGAAAATCCAATCAGGTGTAATAGCAGCTCTTTCTTTCAACTTTTTTTTTTAACACCGCCACTTGGTTTGAAGTTTTAATGTCTAACAGAGTTTATTATTTAGGCAGCCATGTTAATGGTTGTTTTGTATTGCTTTTATGCTTTTTAAAAATATAATTTATTAATAAGGTCTGTTACCTGCCCTTCACTATAAGGTCCCAGGGTTCTCGTGTAATATAAGCATATGATATGATTATATAATATACAGTGGTACCTCGGTTTATGAACACAATTGGTTCTGGAAGTCTGTTCATAAACTGAAGCGAACTTTCCCATTGAAAGTAATGGAAAGTGGATTAATCCATTCCAGACGGGTCCGTGGAGTACTCAACCTGAAACGTACTTAACCTGAAGCATGGGTGTAATTGGTTCCAGAATTCTGTTCATAAACTGAAGCGTCCATAAAATGAAGCGAATTTTCCCATTGAAAGTAATGGAAAGTGAATTAATCCGTTCCTGATGGGTCTGCGGTGTTCGTAAACCGAAAATTCATAAACCAAGGTGTTCATAAACCGAGGTTCCACTGTAATCACACAATTAAAGGAAGTAAAGTACTGTACTGTAGTTTATGCAATTATAAAAAAAGCAAGTAAGACAATTCTAAACAAAGGCTGCAATCTTAAAGTTGCCTACTCAGCAGTAAATCTCAATGAATTCAGTAGGGCTCACTCCCAGGTAAATGGGGATAGGGTTGTAGCCCAAAGCAGGACATTTAAACAAAACAAATGAGGTAAGTCTAGTGCTACAGTATTTTTCTAGAAAAAGTGGTTCTGGAACTCACCATGAACACCTCCTTTCTCTTAGAATGGCAATGGAACCTGAGAGGTGCCAGAACTCACCAAAAATAGGGTTGCAATATGTCCAGAATTTTCTGGACATAGCAAGGATTCGGCCATTTTAATCCAGACCCATGTCAGAAGTGTATGTGGGGTATTGGGTTGTCGTTTTTATTTTTATTATGTATTTTGTGGTGTTATATCTTGATTTTATTCTGTGAACTGCCCTGAGACTCAATTAGTAATAATAATAATTTTGGCAAACGTCATTAAAATAGCTCAAAAGATTTTGGAAAAAAGTTCAACTTTGAGCAAGACTAAAAAAACCTTCCTTTTTATATATATTTTTTAAAAAGCTCAACAGCTGTTGTGTCCAGATTTTCACTTCAGAGCATGGGAAGTCACCCAAAGATATAACGATTGGCATAAATTTTGGGGTTTTTTATTGTAATTAGGGATATTTTTAATGTGGTCTTTATTGGAATGTTAAAATGGAAAATTTAATAAATATTATTATATAAAAAAGAGTTTCACTTTTTGAAATATGGCAACCCTACCTAAGAGGTTCTAGAACCAACCTGAGAGGTGCCAGAACTGAGTTCTGGTGAGTTCCCCCTGAAAAAACCTGGGTAAGTCTCTCAAAACTACCTTAACTATCAAAGGGCATATAGTGGAAGCTGAATAGTGATAGTATTAGACGCACCTCTGTGGGAGGGAGTTTAGGTTTTGCTACACAGCCTAGCAAACCCTTTAAAGTTCACATACTTATTTGGAACAAATACATACAGAGATGAAAACAACAGCCCAACTGGATTAGACCAAAGGCCCATCTAGTCCAGCATTGTGTTCTCACAATGACTCCCAGATGCCAATAGGAAACCCACAAGCAGAACCTGAAAACAACAGCACTCTCATCACTTGTGGTCCCTTGGCAATTGAGACTCAGAAGCATATACTTTCTGATACTGTAGGTTGTTTAGTCGTTTAGTCATGTCTGACACTTCGTGACCTCATGGACCAGAGCCAGGCACTCCTGTCTTCCACTGCCTCCCGCAGTTTGGTCAGACTCATGTTCATAGCTTCGAGAACACTGTTCAACCATCTCATCCTCTGTCATCCATTTCTCCTTGTGCCCTCCATCTTTCCCAACATCAGGGTCTTTTCCAGGGAGTCTTCTATTCCCATGAGGTGGCCAAAGTATTGGAGCCTCAGCTTCACAATCTGTCCTTCCAGGGAGCACTCAGGGCTGATTTCCTTCAAAATGGATAGGTTTGATTTTCTTGCAATCCATGGGACTCTCAAGAGTCTCCTCCAGCACCATAATTCAAAAGCATCAATTCTTCGGCGATCAGCCTTCTTTATGGTCCAGCTCTCACTTCCATACATCACTACTGGGAAAACCATAGCTTTTAACTATACGGACCTTTGTCGGCAGGGTGATGTCTCTGCTTTTTAAAGATGCTGTCTAGGTTTGTCATTGCTTTTCCCCCAAGAAACAGGCATCTTTTAATTTTGTGACTGCTGTCACCATCTGCAGTGATCAAGGAGCCCAAGAAAGGAAAATCTCCCATTGCCTCCATTTCTTCCCCTTCTATTTGCCAGGAGGTGATGGGAACAGTGGCCATGATCTTAGTTTTTTTGATGTTGAGCTTCAGACCATATTTTGTGCTCTCCTCTTTCACCCTCATTAAAAGGTTCTTTAATTCCTCCTCACTTTCTGCCATCAAGCTTGTGATACTGGAGGCAGTATAGAGCAATCATGGCTAGAAACAATTACTGTAGTGGCTTCATCCTCCTCTAAAGCTACCCGAGTTGGTAACCATCACTGTACATTGAGGGAGCAGATAATGTACAATCTTATACACCTCTAGCATGTACCATCTTTCCTTGCCTCTTTTCTAAATAAATATCTCTTTTCTAAACTTACTCACCTTTGCTCTTTAATCCTTGTTGTTGAACAAATTACTAAGGTGTGAGCCCTGGTGAGGCTTACTTTCAGGGGGGGAGCCTGTAAATCTCACATGAAGGAGGAGTGGTTGCCAATTACCAAATGAGCACAGTTGTTAATTTTAAGAGTTTGTTTACTGGAACAATTTGCAAGGATTGTGTGGTCTTCCATGCTGATCAGGTCTTCCATGGCTAAATAGGAAGGTATCCTATGATCAGAGTTCAGTCTCAAAGAGGAAGGGCAGGTACAACAGAGCCTATATATAGGCTCTGTTGTACACATATATACATGCAGACACACTCACATACATATACACAACCTCTCTCACACACCCTTTGGATATATGTAAATTATTTGCTGAAACTGATTGCCTTGTTTATACCTTAACAATGGAATAATCAATGTAAAGGAAACTTAATGCAAATGTGGGGGGGAAATACAATCAATTATGCATCATTTGCAGACTGAAAGTAACAACAACATTCCTCTTGGGAATGGCAACAACAGAAGACCCTAAAAACAAAATAATTTTTTTTTATTATATGCCAACACTGCAGCTAGAATCTTATTGGCACAAAGGTGCAGAACAAGTACGGTACACACTAAGGAAGACTGGCAGTTTAAAATGCTTGAATAGGCTGAATTGGCAGGTATAACGAATAGGATAAGAGAAGAGAAGAGGATGATACAGAATATAAGGAGGATTCGAAAACGTTTATTGAATATTTTAAGAACCAGTATAAACAAGTAAATAACCTAGCAGGTTTTGAGTAAATCCAGCAGAATAGGAGCTAATAGAAATTATCAGAGGAAGAAATTTAAAGATTAAAAAAATGGAATACGTGATTGAGTAGAAAAATAAAGAAACCAGGAAGAGGGTGGGAGGGGAGTCACTAGGTATTTAGTTGCATGGTGTGAAAATTGTATGAAAATTGTATAATTGGTGGGTAGAGGAAAGGGGATGTGGGATGTGTGTTTTTTGTTTCTGTATTTAAAATGCAAATAAAAAATATATATTTATATTAAAGGAATGGGCCTGCCCTACTCAGCCCCCAAATGTCATTAATAGCATATGTGTGTAATTGGGAACAACAACAAAATCATCTCAAGTACAATTTATTTACTTGTGTATCTATTTATGTGGGCAATTGTTATTGTTTCTAGTAAACAATTACAAATGGGGGGGGTACTCATATTCTCTGCACTGATTTCCGTTCTGGATGTGGGACATCAGCTCTTGTTTCTGTTGTTCCTTGAATTCTTCAAAATTCCTCTTCAAGTATAAAGCTCGAGTACACTTGTTTAATGTAACATGTGAATACCCCTTGTAAAATGCAAGTACCTGGACTTCAAAAAATGCTTAGGCTTAGTGAGGCTCTAAAGTTGGTCTGCTTTATGTCACTTGTTCCAGTAGTAAAACGACACAGCTTAGAGAAAGAGATGCATGGTTGCAGCCACCATGTTCAGTGTGGCTAAGCACTCTTTAAGATATATGCCATATGCTGTGCATAGAGCTTGTGACAAAGGCAACCTTTGCATCTCATTCAGTAAGCGATGCACTAACATGCGCCAGCCAAGAATCAAAGTATGTGGCTGAATATCTAACCAATTCCAGCAGACTTGTTGACATAAATGCTCGCATAAATCTGATGTTAACGCTAGTTTGCTCAACATCATTTTTGCTGCTAGAGAAAAAAGAAGCTGATGATTTACATTGCCCTGTAATCACAACAGACTTTATTAATGTGTGAGACAGCAGCTGCCAGCACATCAGCCTTGGCAAAACTTGTTTCTAACGCTCCTAGCAGGCTTGGAGTGAAAAAGGAGGTAAGAAGATGTAAGAAGAGGTCAGTTTTCAGCTTCTCAGCTGTAATAATAGCAGGCCTAGTTATGCCTCTAGGGCTTTGGCAGCAAGGATAATACTGTGAATCTGAAACATGAACTTCTGCTGTTCAATACACAAACCATGTTTTATGGGTTCAGGCCAACGGGAAACTGCTTTCTCTCTCTTTGTATCCCACAAGTGGAGTGAGATAAAGACAATTACACACTCTCATATCCACTTCATATATTCCTGTTGTAGCATAGGAGCAGCTACCCTGTGGTCTGGTCACACATTCTGTGAGCTGTGCAATATTCACATGGGAAGATCTTACACTCAGGCTGCATTGTTCCAATAGGCAGAGAACATTGGAAGATCTCTAGGGAATGCAAAAGCAGCTTCTGCACTGCTCTGCCATTGTCAAATGGGGTTTTTGTAAACGAATAGCCTACTTCTAGAGCCTACAGCAGGCTCTAGTCTGAGGGCCACATTCCCTTCTGAGGGCCACATGCCAGTGGTGGGTGAGGCAGAAGATGCTGCTTTTACCGTTGTACAGTTGAATACATTCCAGCCATGCCAAAGGTTTCTGTGTGCACCCACATCCCTCTGTCTTGCATCCAAAGAAGAGATATGATCATTGTTAAAGGACACAATCTAGCTAGGCAAAAACACTTCAGAGCATAAAGCAGCCTGGTGAGCATACGGCCTGAAGGGGCCTTGACTGAACATGCTGGGAACCTTCAGGGAAAGATGAAGGTCTTTCCACTCAAGGCAGAAAGGGCAGGCATGGAGCCAATGGGGTTGCCTAGTGTGTATTCCTACATCCATGAGTTAGAGGTGAATGCCTGTATGGGGGTGAGAAATAAAGATACTGAATCAGACAATAGGCCCATCTAGTTCAGTATTATCTACACTGACTGCCAGTGACTCTCTAGGGTTTCAGGATGAGAACATTCCCAGCCCTACCTGGGGATGCCAGGGATTAAATCTAAGACCTTCTATGTACCAAGCAAATTATTTACCACAGAGCTATGGTCCTCCCTCTACTAGAGAATTGCAGAATATATCTTATCTGGTTTGTTTGCATGAATGAGAAATTAGAAGAGCATTTCCCAATAGACTTTATCACACCACTATCTGGAAAGGGTTGTGTTCTCATTGTCATAATAGCTGGTTGCCTCATGATATTTAGTGCCTTACTCAAGGCTGTGCAAATTAAGAGCAGCATAGCCACTTATTTTCCCAATAAATGCACAGGATGGTGGGTGGATATGAAGATGTAAGTAGGATGTAGGCCTTCGGTTGTCCTGCCTTACATCCGAGAGGTTTGTGTGCAGCAAACAAACCATTCTCCCCTCAGCTTTCCCTGCTTATTTAAATAACTTGCCAGCAAGGATTACCAAGAGACAGATCAATATATTTCCTTCCCCCAGAGAGATGCTGTTTTTCACAAGATAGATGGTAAGGACCACAGGGAAGCATGTACTGAGTAATTGGAAGTGAAGACTTGCATGGTAACATAAATAGAATTTGCCTTCCTGGCACCCATTATGAGAGCATCCCACTCTAATATTAATTTCATTTCATAAAACCTGCACTTACGTCAACAAGATTACACCCAACGCTCCAGTTGTTAAAATGTAATTCACAAGAATGTATCCGTAAAACAATTCTTGAAAAGATTCTGCCAAGTTGTTTTTGTTATGTATCATGTTATGAACTTTCCAAGTCTGTAGAAACTAAAATTTAATGCTAAGCTTGTTCATACATTCCTTCCCAACTCCAGCCTTACTTAGTAAGTTTCCAAAAGAAAAAAAAGAAAAAGGGGGAAATGTTTAGATTTCTCAGGATATATCATGGATAAACTCTTCAAGTGCAGAACTGGATCTTTATCCTATGAATGATTGCAACCAAGCTCCCTTCATGTTCATGCATTTATCTTTTAATGACAGCAGAAATGTAGAGAATCCGGCAACCCAGTTTGCTGGTGGCGGATGACAACAAAGGTGGTTACCTCTTTGGATGCAATCAGAACAAGAGCTCACACCCTTTTAATGTATTTATTTGGGCACTGCTGTGTGGTTGAAAACTTGTGTTGGGTTTTCCCCCCTTGGGGAAGTGCTGTTGTGTGTTTTTTGTCTCTGGGCCACTTCAAGGGTGAGAGACTGGAGTTGGGCTGGAATAGCAAGAGTGAGAGACTATTGCCCAGCTGTGTCTGCCCAGGTCCTCAGTGCACCATCAGCACAGACTGGAGGGTTGTGGGGATTGCTGTGGTCCATAACACTTCCATCTTACTCACCATGTGACCTCTCCATTTGGTGTTAGGGCAAATCATTTCTGTGTTAGGTTCTTTCAACAATTAGGTTCTATCACTCTCGCTCCCAATTGGAGCAGTGTTTAAATGCAAGTAACGTCATTGACTCACATCAATCCCTTGTTTATTCTTGCTTCTTCTTTTTTCCTTTTCTTGTTACCCAATTGTAGAAATTGGTTGTAAGTGCCTCAGGGCACAGACCTGTCCTTTTTACTTTTGTTTTAAAAGAGTATTTGTGTGGAGCTTGACTGAGGGGTGTGAATTTTGAAATGGTATGTGGCTGAATCTTACAAGTCCATTTTAAATAATGCCCAAACCAATCTAAAGTCTGGACAAATGATGTTTTAGAATTTCTTTGGTCCACCTATTTAAATGAACAACCCAGAATCAGCCAGCAGATCTTGGAAACAAGTACCACTGACTTCAGTAGGATTTTTACTTCCAAGCAAGTGTACTCAAGAATTCAGCATTCTTTTTCTTTTAATGTAGGCACTAGAATTGCTCATTCCTAGTCTTCTGGGATCACTTAAAATTTTCCATGAGTGTGCCTATATTACAGTTAATGTTTCTGAGATTTGCTCAGCCAGTTCCTTTGGGATCCACAAGTGAATGTGAGTAGACCCCCGATGCCCTGAATTTGCTCACATTGCCAAGTATTCCTTGGCAGGCTCCTTTATTACCCTGACCTGTGCCCTTTCTTCTTGCCAATTCTTCTTGCCAATTTTCTAGTTGCCTTATCACAACTCACTTTCTTTATCAAGAATGAAGCAAATCAGGTATTGAATAGTTGCTTGTTCTACCAATTACAGCTGGATCAACACTGGATCTTTCTTTTGTGTCTTGAAAATCACACACAGAGCATGATGCTAAAGCAAAATTACATGGTATCCCATGTGGCAATGTGATGATCTACATGAGTGGTGTCATAGCTATTTAAATATATCCCTTATGACTGCTCTTTCTGCATTGATAGTTTATAAATTTAAGTTAGCCACTCTGAATACTTAGATTTTAAAGTGGAAAGGCAGGGAAGAAACCTCATAGTAATTAATCAAATAATTAGTATTTTATCATGCTTATTGATTCTCACAATTCCTATTTTTCATAGGGGTTCATATTAGTGAATTTACCACTCATTGAGTATGAATCAAATTTGAATTTAGAAAAGAGAAGAAGGAATCCCACCTCAGATTCCAGCTTCTTGCCTACATGAATTCCCTTAATTACATCCATATATTTCCTCCAGTATGCAACTAAAAAGGATGGTTGGATGTTGAAATCCCTCATCTCTTCTCCTTTACATAACAGTACTATGGAAAAAACACCATGATGTGATGTCATCACATCACAAAGTTCCCTGCCACCACTTCACTTTATGGCTGCCACTGTTTTGAGAGGGATTGGGGCCTGCAAGTGAAGAAGAAGCCAATTTGGGTAAATCCAGGTGGAAGCAGATCAGGTTCAGTTAAGTAGGTCATATGAAAGACAGTCAAGCTGAGGTAGTTAGGCATGACATCAGGCCAAGGCAAATCAAATCACCACCAGCTATGTCACACTGTGGACTCAGCCACATTGTCAAAGAAAAGGTACTTTATGTGTGTTGTATATGCATTGTAACACTGTGGCACCAGATGGCGCTGTGGAGTTTCCTCATACAAAGTTTACAATGCATTTACCGTAACTGGAACGCTTCTTTGATGTGTCTAGATCCAGCCTGTGTCACAGCAGGTTCATGTGAGCAGCGATCGGAACCATGGATAGTTTAGCAGTCAGTACCATGGATAGTTCCCAAGTTCACTCTGCTAAAGGTAAAGGTAAAGGGACCCCTGACCATAAGGTCCAGTCGTGACCGACTCTGGGGTTGCACGCTCATCTCACATTATTGGCCGAGGGAGCCGGCGTATAGCTTCCAGGTCATGTGGCCAGCATGACAAAGCTGCTTCTGGCAAACCAGAGCAGCACATGGAAACGCCGTTTACCTTCCCGCTGTAGCGGTTCCTATTTATCTACTTGCATTTTGACGTGCTTTCGAACTGCTAGGTTGGCAGGAGCTGGGACCAAGCAACGGGAGCTCACCCCGTCACAGGGATTCGAACCGCCGACCTTCTGGTCAGCAAGCCCTAGGCTCAGATGGTTAAGTCCAATCAAAGGTGACCATGGGGTGTGGCGCTCATCTCACTTTCAGGCCGAGGGAGCTAGTGTTTGTCCACAGACAGCTTTCCGGGTCATGTGGCAAGGATGCATCACTATCTCCGTATCAATAATAAAACAAAAAATATCCAACAATCCAAAAAGTTCTATCAACTTTTCTGCCTCAGTTTTAGAGGGGGTATGAAAACAGCTTCTTATTGAAATTTTACTAGCCTTGTTAGATGCTTCAGTGCTGATCACTGTATCAGATGCATCCAGCTAATGTGGGTGGGTTAGTGGGTGGATAGACCTCATCTGGTCCTAGCCGAAGTTGCATTGATTTCAGTAAATATGCTATAAAAGGCACAACCTTAACATCACACTTCCTTTAGAACTAATTTACACTGAGATCAATAGAAATTGCTTCCAAGTAACGGGGGTTTAGGACACAGGTAAAAATCTTCAAGTTTAAAATACACAGACCAGAATACTAAAAATGCTTTCTGGAGATTTTGATAACTCTGTAAGTTAAAGCATAAACATTAAAATCAATTTGGCATCTGTGAATGGTGGGGGGGTTACCAGATGGAGGCAGAATTGTCCTGCAGAATCAATCCTGCATCTCCAACTTTCCCTCTCAGGGGCTTAATTTCTCAAAACTCAGGAGGAATCTGAAACTTGAAGAACAGCAATCCAAGTATATGACACATTATTATTATTTTAAAAGTAACCCCCCAAAACCTCTTCAAAAAGACAAAGGAGGGGTCAGATACAGGCACTTACTATGGATACCTGAAAGGGACATTTCATAGCAAAAAAGGGGGGGGAATGGGCATGATATACCAGATTCCAGATAGATGGCTGATGAAGGAAAATACATTGTTAGATAACAGAGATCTAGCACCACTCTAACTTCTAAAAATGTAAGTCCCTTACTGATAAAAGTCTTCAGAGTATCTGAAGTTTACTAGCCTTCCATTTTCTGTCTACTCTCTCAATGAATTGGTTGAGCCCTAAGTAAAGAACACAATTGCTTTTCTCAGTGGCTGAATCACTAGAACTCAGAAAGGAGAGTGGCAGCTTTCCTCTATGGCCCTATATTGAAGTAAAAAGTGATATTCTGGATGATAAGAACCTTCCTACTGTTTGCAGTGCCAATCAGGCAGCGACATCTGGAAGTTTAAGAGGGGCTTGATGGACCACCATACATAATAAGTTATGCTGGGCATGCCCCTAAGTATGCACAGCATCAATTATGCCACATTTATTGGTCACTCATTTTCATGCTTTGACCATTGCTTGTGAACACAATTGGTTTGCCTGTGTAGGTCAGCCACAATATGCTGCAAAAGCCAATTTTGTGATTCCTGGCATCATTGCAGCATAGACTATATTTTCTCCATGTTGCTGATTATATTTGGGGATAAGAGAACACAGAGGGAGGTGGAAAGCTCCCCGTTCCCTAGGACATAACTGATCTAACAATAATTTCCTTGCCCTGTCCCTGTGAGAATTAATGTCCAACATTTTGATGACACTACAGCTTAATGAATCTGCTAATGGGAAGTATGAGGCTTTTGAGTGAGAAACTATTGACCAATATGTGCTTAGGCAACTCAATTTTCTTTGCACTGTCAGACAAAGGTCCTTGCTGAAGATTAAATGGAGACTAGAAGCTGAGGATTTATGACTCTATATAGGATTCTTTATCATTCTCAACTCAAGATGAAAACCTAGGATGCTATGTTTTATTGCAGCTATGTCCTAGAAACTCGCCTGACAGAGCTCCTTCTGTGGCAGAAACATTCTGGCTTTGATTGGTGAACAGGAAACTTCTTTTTTCGTTTTCTTTTTCTGCTCTTTAACAGATAGCTTTTCTCATTTATACTGTCAGTATTTCACCTTTGCTGTATGCAGGTTGGATCATAAGACCACAAGGACATAGCTGAAACAAAATAAAAAAAATCATTCCAGTAGCACCTTAGAGACCAACTAAGTTTGTCATTGGTATGAGCTTTTGTGTGTGTGCCATAGCTGCCAAGTTATCCCTCTTTTTAAGGGATTTTCCCTTATGCTGAATAGGCTTCCTCGCGAGAAAAGGGAAAACTTGGCAGCTATGGTGTGTGCACACTTAAGCTCATATCAATGAAAAACTTAGTTAGTCTCTAAGGTGCTACTGGAAGAATTTTTTTTTATTTTGTTTCGACTATAGCAGACCAACACGGCTACCTACCTGTAACAAGGACATGGCTGTGATTCCTTAAGCTGGCCTGGTATAATGCCTGAGAGACTGTTTAGGCCATGGAAAATCAAACTTGGAAGTCAGAGCATTGAACACAGATCACACAGACCCACCTCCTGATTTACTTGCTGCCCTAAGTTGAGTTTTTCTCCTGGTCTCAGTTGTGTCCTTGTGACAGACAGTGCAAAACATTGGAAAGCCCCCACACCCCTGCTTGCATTCTACCTACTTCTTTAAGTAGTTTATTGAGTTTCTTTATTAAGAGTTTGGGTTATTGTTGGGTCAAGGAAAGAAGGGGCAGAGTGCCTTGACCTCCTCGCTTGACTGTCACACTTGTTCATCTGTTGTGGTGCTGCAGTCAAGTTACCACATGAAATAGTGGTAACTACAATGGGGACAAGTGTGTTAGCTCTACCCTGCTTTTGCCATTCCAGGCTGCCTTCAACTCATGGAAGGCAACGGTCTAAAGTGCTCCCCCTCTATGGTTCTATACTTAGGAGCACTTAGGAGGACGCTATGAGTGCAGGAGGCTCCCCTGCTTCACAAGGTCACCCTACACAAGTAGGCTAGCCTGCTGGTCCCCATTCAGCCCTCATATAGTAAATTTACACTCAGTTATAATGCTGCCTGGCTCTTAAATATTGGGCTCATTCGACTGCAATTTCTTCAAGATTGCCTTAACTGTAATCATAACCCCACTATAATCATAACCCCTGGGAGTAATCCTTATTGAATTAAATAGAACTTACTTCTGAATAAACAGCATTAGAATTGCATTTAAGTTTTCTTGCCCCTTTAAGAAAGGCATTGATCATATGCTTTATTGCAAAGTATCTACATGCTCTTTTATAAACTTGGGTATCTATTAGGATCTTAACACTTTGCCTCAAGTTGTACCATCCTTGTGATTGACTGGTGACAATTTCTTGGTCTTCTTGATCCTTCCTTTGTCTCTGCCTCATTTCACGCAAACACAATTACTCAAAGAACCAAGAAGGGGTTGTAATCAAAACAGACAAAACTGGAAGTAATTATGATGTGAGAAGCAACCAGGTAAACAGTACATAATACTGCACTTGCTGTGAAACTTTCCAAACATGGCCTGAATGGGCTATTAGGTGAAATTTCTATAATCCTTTAAATCACAATGCAATCAATACAACCATTGATTGCCTGACCTAACCTCTTTTTCTGTGCCATTCTCCTGATTCTCCGCTGCACTGAACATTAACCTGTAAATCTGTTTCTTTCATCGGGAACTCCAATTGCAGAGGCATATCTACTTACATTTACACATAAGTCTGTATTACAACATAGGCTGGGTTGATATGAAACAGGACAGGGGCGTACCCAGGATCAAAACTAGGGGGGGGGCAAGGGGCGGGGGCAAGGCACGGGAGGGGAGGGGCCACAAAGTGGGAATGTGGGCGGGGCTACAGAGCCCAGGTGAAATCAAAATAAACAGTAAAAACTACAGCAAACTGATCACATATTTTAGGAAGGGGTCCCCAGAGTTGTTGACCTTTGGGAACTGACACCACACTTGCGTATTATACCCCAGAGGACAGGATCACACTTCAAAATGACCTTAACAGATTAGACAACTGGGCCAAAGCAAACAAGATGAATTTTAAAAAGGAGAAAAGTAAAGTACTACACTTGGGCAAAAAAAAAATGAAAGGCGCAAATACAGGATGGGGGACACCTGGCTTGAGAGTAGTACATGTGAAAAGGATCTAGGAGTCCTGGTGGACCACAAACTTGACATGAGTCAACAGTGTGATGCAGCAGCTAATAAAGCCAATGCAATTCTGGGCTGTATCAATAGGAGTATAGCGTCTAGATCAAGGGAAGTAATAGTACCACTGTATTCTGCTCTGGTCAGACCTCACCTGGAGTACTGTGTCCAGTTTTGGGCACCACAGTTCAAGAAGGATACTGACAAGCTGGAACGTGTCCAGAAGAGGGCAACCAAAATGGTCAAAGGCTTGGAAACAATGCCTTATGAGGAACGGCTTAGGGAGCTGGGTATGTTTAGCCTGGAGAAGAGAAGGTTAAGGGGTGATATGATAGCCATGTTCAAATATATAAAAGGATATCATATAGAGGAGGGTGAAAGGTTGTTTTCTGTTGCTCCAGAGAAGCGGACACGGAGCAATGGATTAAAACTACAAGAAAGAGGATTCCACCTAAACATTAGGAAGAACTTCCTGACAGTAAGAGCTGTTCGGCAGTGGAATTTGCTGCCAAGGAGTGTGGTGGAGTCTCCTTCTTTGGATGTTTTTAAGCAGAGGCTTGACAGCCATATGTCAAGAATGCTTTGATGGTGTGTGTGGGGGGGGAGGCGGACGTGAACCTGAAGCGACGGCGGCGAAGGGGAGAAAACCAGCGGCCGCCTAGAGGAGAAGAGGGAAGTCTGGGGGTGGGCGGGGGGGGGGGAGAGAAGGGAACCAGGCTTGGATCGGGGCCTCCGCGGAGGTCTGGAGCAAAGCCCCGGCCTCCGCGAAGCCTTCCGAGGCTCCGTTGCTGCAGCGGTCTGGCAGGCGCTGAACGACTCCCAACGTTCGGGAGACCTTTGAGCACAGCCGCGCTGTGCGCATGCGCCCTGCACGGCGGCCGCCGGAGTCCACAGCCGCGCTGTGCGCATGCGCCCCGCTTTGCGCATGCGCAAAGGTCTCCCGAACGTCGGGAGCGTCAGCCCTTGCCAACTCCCACACAGCGCGGCTGTGTGGACTCCGCACGGCTCGGGCGCAAGAGACTGCTGCGGGCGCCGAACTCGCGCTCCGCTGGGCTGTCCTCCGCCTCTGCCCACCAGCCCCGCCGGCAGCGCCACTCTTGCCCGCAGCTGCCCGACCGGCCCTGCCTCTAGAGTAGGGCAGCGGCCCCTCCCTGCCCCGCGGTGGGTACGCCCTTGAAACAGGACATCATTCCTTCAGCTCCCTGAATAGTACAAAGAGAAAAACCAGCCCCTGTACACTTCCTTGGGGAAAGTTATTTGCTGGGCATTATTTCTTTACACTGTGAAGAAAGCACAACAAAGCCAAAGTCCAAGTTTCTAAAACTCTGTAATGGCTCAGGATATTTGCCCATCTTCTCCCCAGAAATCTTCATTTTTGGCAAACTATGTTGGTATATCATGATCCAGCCAATCTCAGGTCAGACCTGGTAACAATTATATTAATTTTCCCCTACTTCGCAGGTATATCCTACATACCCGCCAACATTTCTCCAGTGAAAATAGGGACATCCTATCCAATAACAATAACAACCTTATTATTTATACCCCACACATCTGACTGGGTTGCCCCAGCCACTCTGGGTGGCTTCCAACATATATAAAAACAAAGTAAAATATTAAACATCAATAATAATTTATAATAATAATAATAATTTATTTCTACCCTGCCCATCTGGCTGGGTTTCCCAGGCACTCTTGCCTATACAGGGCTTCCTTCAGATGCCTTCTAAAGGTTGTATAGTTACTTATCTCCTAGGCTCGAGAGACGCATAACTCCATATTCTCCATCATTTCTCCAATGAAAATGGGGACGCCCTAAGGAAAAGCAGGATATTATAGAATCAAATAAGAAACTGGGGCGACTTATGTGAATCCAGGACTGCCCCTGGAAAATAGGGACACTTGGAGGATCTGATCCTGTATATTCTTCTCCCTTTGTTATCCTCTGATTGACTTTTTTAAAAAATCCTTTATGACTGTCTTTTATTTGCTTGTTCTCTCATTATCTGAAGAGTCCCTTCATCTGTCCAGCTTAGTGGCTGAGGCTGCAATCCTCACCATTTTAACTCAGAAGTAAGGTTGAGTGAATTCAATGGAGCTTACTCCATTGTAAGTAGGGACAGATTGATGCTGCTGATGTTACTGAACCACAGCTCCCATCTTTCCTAGTCATTGGATCAGATCCTCCAAGTTCCGGATTGAAAAATCCGGGATCATCAGCGCCGCGGCACCAGAAGTCGCTTCTACGCACTTCTGGATATGCGCAGAAGCGACTTCCGATGCTGCTGTGCCCATTTCCAAAATGTCCACAGCACCAGAAGTCGCTTCTACGCACTTCCGGACATGATGTAACTGTAGGCTGCTGTGGAGTACTGGGAGAGAGAAAAAACTACCGAGCGAAAGATTCCAAGAGCAGGACCATGAGAGCGCTGACAAATTTTCAAAGGGTTATCAAAGGGTTCCAGACGAGGGAGAAAGATGCCATGACCACCAAGGAAAGCAGTACACACAGAGAGACCTGCCAAACAAACCAAAGACACTGACACAACAGAAGCAAGTGTAGCAACCGGGCTGTAGTTACCGAGAAGCAGTTACCAGCACTGTGTAGCATGTTGCTGGAATACTTGGCTAATTTAGATGTATTCAAGTCTCCAGGGCCAGATGAACTACATCCAAGAGTATTAAAAGAACTGGCAGAGGTGATTTCAGAACCACTGGCAATAATCTTTGAGAATTCCTGGAGAACAGGTGAAGTCCCAGCAGACTGGAGGAGGGCAAATGTTGTCCCTATTTTCAAAAAGGGGGAAAGAGAGGACCCAAACAATTACCGCCCAGTCAGCCTGACATCAATACCAGGAAAGATTATAGAGCAGATTATTAAGCAAACGGTCTGTGAGCACCTTAAAACGCTGTGATCACTAAAAGTCAGCATGGGTTTCTGAAAAATAAGTCATGTCAGACTAATCTGATCTCATTTTTTGACAGAATTACAAGCCTGGTAGATGAAGGGAACGCTGTGGATGTAGCCTATCTTGATTTCAGCAAGGCCTTTGACAAGCTGCCCCATGATATTCTTGTAAAGAAGCTGGTAAAATGCGGGCTAGACAATGCTACCATTCAGTGGATTTGTAACTGGCTGACTGACCGAACCCAAAGGGTGCTCATCAATGGCTCCTCTTCATCCTGGAGAGTAGTGACTAGTGGGGTGCCACAGGGTTCTGTCTTGGGCCCAGTCTTATTCAACATCTTTATCAATGACTTGGATGATTGGCTTGAGGGCATCCTGAGCAAGTTTGCAGATGACACCAAATTGGGAGGGGTGGCTAATACCCCAGAGGACAGAATCACACTTCAGAATGACCTTAACAGATTAGACAACTGGGCCAAAGCAGCTGCAAGTTCTCACCCCTGCCTTGAAACACAATATTTTTCAATGAAGGTTGCTCACATGGTCAGCTGTCAGTAGTGAAGCACTAAGTGATCAACTTATTAGTAATCATGATAGACATATGTCGAAGTCAGTACAGTGGTACAGTGGTACCTCGACTTACGAACGACTCGACAACTGAATTTTTTTACTTACGAATGGGGCAAATGGCCGCGCGCTTACGAATGTCTCGACATCCGAAAGAAACCGCGGCGGTTTTAGATAGGGATTTTTCAACTTACGGATTTTTAGATAGGGTTGCTTCGACTTACGAATTTTTTCGTTTCCAATGCATTCCTATGGGAAATCGCGTTTCCAATGGTGCTTTTTGACTTACGGATTTTTTGACCTATGAAGGTGCCTTCGGAACGGATTAAATTCGTAAGTCGAGGCACCACTGTACTGAGTTTTCACTTGTGACATGGTATATGAATATTAATATATTGTAAATACTGCTGTGTTTAACCCTATAGCTTTCATTTTGCAGTTTTATGGAATTGCTTCTTTATTCCTTTTAAAACTTCACACCTCAGTGGTGTGTAACTGATGTTCAGTTCATTCCAGCACTCTTTGGTATGCCAGCCAAGATAAGTATATGTAATGACAGTCTAGCTTCTGACTTATCATCAAACAAATTAATACTTCCCAGTGGGCATGTGTTTATACATACATTTTTACAATCAACATGACTGCTTCATTGATTGTTTCCCAAGAGGAGGTAAGATTGATGGGGCAATGGTGGCATGGTGAATACATTCTTCCTCTTCCTCCTGAAAAGTCCCATTTAGCAAAGAGCTCTCAGCATAAATAAAGAGTATGAGAATTTGACCATATTTGAGTTTTGTCTTCCTATTCTTTAAAATTAAATTTGTCTACTAGACTGTGTCTGGATATTTCTTGTTTTAGAGGATAAGAACTGATTTGTCAGCTGAACAGAGATTATTATCTACAATATTTGAAATACAATCATACCTCATGATACTTCCGCTTCATGTTGCATCTTTTCAGGTTACGGACGCGCCAAACCCGGAAGTCCCGGAACGGGTTACATGCGCAGATGTGGTAAATCGTGCTTTGTGCATGCGCAGAAGCGCCACATTGCATCATGCACGTGCACGGGATGCGGCGCTTCATGTTGCGGCCTTTCCTTGTTAAGAACGGGCTGCCAGAATGGATCCCGTTTGCAACATGAAGTACCACTGTACCCCAGTTATTACCCCAGTTATTGTCTCAAGAGCATGCTTCTAACTTTACCTTTGATAACCTTTGAATATTCTTAGGGGGAAAACAAAACATAGAAGAGATAGCATTTACCTCTATGAAACATGATTGCCTAGGTTCTCAGGAAGGACCATAAGCCAGAAAGCACCCCCTGATCTTCCTTTCCAGTATTCAGAAAGCAGAGGTATGCACTCTCCAAATATGGAACGTTTGATTCTATCATAATCAGAGTAGCCTGTGATAAATTTATCTAATATTTTTCTAAAGCCAATTATGATAATGGCCATTACAGCGTCCTTTGGCAACGTTAGTCCAACGAGTTATTTGACATTTGTTAAGGTATGGAAATACATTTAGCAGAGGATGACATCATGAAATAAACTTGGGTGGGATCAAAAATTTGAATTACCATACACTAAACTGTGCATGTGCTATTAAAACCCTAAAAGAAAGAGAATAGCAGCTAAAAAAAAAAATCTTCGCTGGCATTTGTTCTGTGTAGGTCACATTGGAATGAGAAATCTTCATTTTTATGAAGTTACAGATTTCTGTAATGAGGATATGAAGTGTATTCCCTTCTTAATTAACTAGCTATTTCCAATTACTTTAGAGAAGTGCCTGACACAAGCACCCTCCCCCATTTTAAGTGTTTGTTTATGACACACAAAGCCTTTTTTTTACATCTCTCTCTCTCTCTCTCTCTCTCTCTCTCTCTCTCTCTCTCTCTCTCTCTCATGTGTGTGTGTGTGTATGTATGTATGTATGTATGTATGTATGTATGTATGTATGTATGTATGTATGAGACACTTCCTTTTTGTCTTTTGAGAAAGTTAACAAGCCTTACACTGCAGTAATTGGTGGAGATCTTTAAAAAAATATCTGTGTCATATAAGTGACTTCTCTATTTTTGTTTTCCAGTCCCTGAGAGCTGCTTTCACAAGATTCATAGACTTGACCCGCTCCTTCAGTGCCATTTGTTGCCTAGAGCTATGGAGTTATAAAAATGCTGTACAGAACATGTTGACTCTGCTCCCTTGGACCTGTGGTCACACAGAGTGATTAAACCATTTGCCCCCAAAGACTGAAAGATCCTCTTTAAGTTTTTTGTCAATGGGGGGGGGGGACCAATCACCTACTCACTGTGATAGCAGCAGACAAAACAAAACGTTGAGAATATTAAATTGTTTTTTAAAAAAATAATAATGAGGAAGATCCTTTTAACAAATAATTTATGCTTTACAAAACTTCCTACATGGAAAACAAAAACATTTGCCTATAGCAATTTAATTTGTGATACGGTTTTTCACAGCTAAAGATGTGCAATGAAGTTAATTAATTGTGTTAAAACAGAAGGACTGGATGCAATCCCTATAGCTATGGAGATATGAACCATGTAATAGCATATTTGTTCTCTTATTTTTATATTTTAAAAATGAGAACAAATCTCAAGTCCCCGAGTTTTATGGAATGAAACTTCTTTCAATATTTTTAATTAAAGAAGCAGCTGGCCTCTTTGATCAGGTTTACATCTAAAAATTCAGTTCCAAGTAATGTTCTGATGAAAATCTTAAACCCCCCTTCCTAAGGAGTAAGCCTCACTGAACATAATAGGACTCATCTCTACCTGAACTTGCATAGGATTGTGCTGTAAATTATTTTATTATTATTATTATTTAAAAAAACCTTCCGATTTTAGTATCTTCTCACTACATCTTGGGGGAAAAAGATCATTTATTTGCCTTACTTGTTTCCAAAGGTTCACTATGCATCCCACAATGCAACAATAGAATCATAGAATTGTAGAATTGGAAGGGACCCCAAGGGTCATCTAGCCCAACCCTCTACAATGCAGGAGTTTCAACTAAATCATCCATGACAGGTGGTCATCCAACCTCTGCTTAAAAAACTCCAAGTAAGAAGAGTTCACCACCTTCCAAAGTGGCCCATTCCACTGTTATCATCAGAAAGTTCTTCCTGTATATACTTCTGTTGCTGCAGCCTAAAATAGCATTAGCCCTTTTTTGCTGTTGCATCACACTGTTGACTCATGTTACACTTGCGGTCTACTAAGACTCCTAGATCCTTTTCACATGTACTACAGGCAAGCTGGTTATCCCCCCATCTTATATCTGATTCTTCTTGCCTAAGTGTAGAACTTTACATTTGTCTCTATTGAAATTCATTTTCTTAGTTTTGTCCCTTTTTCTCCAATCCATTAGGGTCATCTTGAATCTTGATTCTGTCTTTGAGGCATTAGCTACCTCAGTGTCATCTGGAAATTTGCTGTCCATATTAGAATTTAGATCTGAAATCAGAAGCCTGGAGCAAATGAGCGAGAGTGTTTGTTAAAAGGAGGAGGTGCCAGTTTCTGACTTGGAGGCCAGTGAAGCTCTGCTCAGCTAAAGTTCTGTCAACAATTAACTCAAAATTCCAGAACAAGGTTTAAAAATGAATGGCTGAAGTTGCTAGGTGCTGTTCTGGGGGAGCAAGTTGGCAGGGAGGTGCAGAGGGGCATGGAGGGAGGGGGAAGCCCCATTCTTCCAGCAGGAACACTTGTACCTACTCCGTTAGTTGAATCCAACACATAGGGTGCTATTGAACTAACTTTACTCAAAGTAGACCTACTGGAATTAATAGATTTAACTAAGTCTTGCTCATTAATTTCAGTGTGCTTATTTTGCATAAAACTTAAGTTAAATACCATTGATCCTTGGCAGAGGAGCAGCCATGTGCCCTTCACCTCCATCGTCCCCTTAACATACTATGAGAAGCAAGTGCTCCATTTGGAGGTCCAAGTGCACAGCAACCAAGAACCCTTGGTGAAAAAGGGGAAAGGGATCCCAATACCCTTAATATGGTTGTGCTGAATACTTGTGATGAAAATAAAAGCTGCTGGAATCCTCTCTTCTACACAAACTATTAATGAAGCCCAGGGCTTCTGTTCAGCTGGAACTCGCTGGAACTGATTTCTGGCACCTCTCAGGTGGGCACCATTGCCATTCTAAGAGAACGAGGGAGGTGTTCGTGGTGAGTTATGACACCTCTTTTTCTAGAAAGAGGTGGTCATTTTTTCACTTTTTCACTAAACCTATTTAAATAAATTAAATTATATTAATTATTAAATAAATATTAAATAAATCTCTCTCTCTTTTGAAGGATAGAATTGAACAAAAACGGGACTTCACATAGAGGGCCTAAACCAAATAGCACTCTAGATCAGGGATGAAGAACTTCTTTCTTTCAACCCAAAGGGTATATCCCCTTGTCAGCAGCCTTCCAAGGGCCAGTGGTTGGCAGGGCCAAAGAGGTGTAGTCTGACCTTTTGTATAGTAGACTTCATTCCAGTCATGCAAAATTCTGAGGTTTCTGTTTCTGTCACACACAATTCCTCTCTCACACTGTTTCATTCAAGTAAGCAAGAGGCATCATCACAGTTAACCACCTAGTACTGAGCCCAGAAGACAAGGGAAACCAAAGTTGCTGTTTTAAGATGGGGTTGTGGGTTAAACCACAGAGTCTAGGGCTTGCTGATCAGAAGGTCGGCGGTTCGAATTCCTGCAATGCGGTGAGCTCCCACTGCTCGGTCCCACCTCCTGCCCACCTAACAGTTTGAAAGCACATCAAAGTGCAAGTAGATAAATAGGGACCGCTCCGGCGGGAAGGTAAACGGCATTTCCGTGCGCTGCTCTGGTTCACCAGAAGCAGCTGTGTCATGCTGGCCACATGACCCGGAAGCTGTCTGCGGACAAATGCCGGCTCCCTTGGCCTATAGAGCGAGATGAGCGCCGCAACCCCAGAGTCGGACACGACTGGACCTGATGGTCAGGTGCGCCTTTACCTTTACCTTTAATATGCTCACAGCCTGCTAATCTAGCTGTTCTAACTATGTAGATGATGTTTCAGTTTTTGCAACCAGCTTCAGACAGCCTGTATTGAGCAACCCAATGTGTTTTGAAATAGGAGTGGGCAGGGGAAAATGGGAATGAAAAGCAATTTTAAGAAATGATCAGTTTAGGTAAGAGCGAAAACTCATTGAAATGCCTGGCACCATCCCCCCTTTTAAATTCAATGTTAAACAAGGCCAAACAACCAATACAACATTAAGGCAAAACCGTTTATGGATAGAACAAAGATGTTTGTTTTAAAGAGGGGGTGCTTCTCTGATCACAGAGACATAATCATATGTACCGTATGCTTCCCTAGAAGTAAAGCCTACTCTATGAGGGTTACTTCTGAGTAGGCCTTCTTTAGGATTTCACTGAAGGCTCATTTCTTCAATCACCCCACCCCACCCTGCAAAAAGCTTATATCTCCATCCCTTGCATGGGCTTTGCTGGGGGGGGGGAACCAAAATTCAAAATCCAAGCTACAGATTTTCCATCTAAGCTGTTTCAAGACCAGTCAAGTGGATGCGCTCGAAAATGTGTCTCTTCTGTTAGATGTTAAGCCAAATTGTCCTGAAATCCCTAAGTGATTCTGTGAAGCCACTGAAGTGGAGCGTTCCAATTGTGCTGTTTGAAAACAGCAACACCAGCTTCTCTGGGTGAATCTATTACCAAATGTGGTGCCTGTAATTGTCGCGCTGTAACACACCACTCTGTTTTGTTGACCAAATGGTTCAGCAGGTTGCAGAAGAACATCAATAGTAGCAAACAGGTTTGATCACCCCAACTGGCTTGCATCTACAGCATTTAATCAAGGCATTGATCCATTCAATATAGGATAGTCTGTCTATTACTGTGAGATATTGAACTCCTGTCAGCTATCACCTTCCTGAACTAAACTGCTGGAGCATAAATGCAAAAAGACATTCAAAGCAGCTGGCTAAGGCTTCCCTTCTGCACAAGGATTTTGGGGGCTGTGTTCTACTTTCCGTTGCTGTTTCTTCTTCTTCTTCTATGGGCAGTTATCTTATTTATTCATCATGGGGAAATAGCCAATGAAGTTGTCTCATTCGCACAAGGACTTCTGCTTGTACGAGTAACCTCTTTTCCCACCATGTGCCTCCCAAATCTGTCCTTTGGGTTCTCCCCAGGTCAGATTTGAGGGTGCCTGAGATATGCCTGGGGAGAGCAGGGGAATATGTGGCTCTTTGCACAAATGACATGACTTTGTGGGCTTTGGCCTCATGTTTATGAACTGCTCTGCTTTTTTTCTGGGGGTACCCAAAGGTATGCAGTACCAGAACCATTTTTCCTACAAGAAAAGCACTGGTTAAAAGTGTAACACTTACTGTCACAACTTCATGGCGAGTACCGGCACCTTTTTTTCCTAGAAGAAAGGCCCTGATAGCGCCCATGGGTGCCCATGTATCCACAGAAGCTTCTCTGCTGTCCACAGGATCCATGACTCCCACTGAATTTAGGCTTGTATGGAGGATTCTACTGTAGCCAATAGACTAGGTTGCATTGTGTGATGTTGTGGTACCTATGACAGTTTCTCAAGTTTGCAAATGTGACCAAGGGACCAAAAAGCTTGATGGCCCCTGAACTATCGGTTAGAGTGTGCAATGTCACTTTTGCGGAGGAACACAGCTCAAGCCCCCGCACCACCCCTTTATGATCCTCTTAACATTCTTTTGGTTTTACATTTCTGTAAAGATGAGAACTTCATCACAATAGTGCTCAAGTTTGTGAGAGTTTATTGTGCCATTTAAAAGCAATGTAAAATTCCTAAACATTGGCAAGGCTACATAGGCTGCTGTAATGTCCCCACAGGAAGCTCCTTGAGTTCTGCTGTAGTTGTGTTCTTTAGAAACCCTGCATCAGGCTTATAGAGATTAGTAATACAAGTTCACTACCATTGTTGCAAGGATTATGAAGATCTGTGCACAGCAAAGAATAACCTCATGCTGATACACACACACACACACACACACACACACATATATATATATATATACACACACACACACACAAGTTATGCAGACTGAAATAGTTGTATGATGTGCTCTTACAATCCACACAGAGTATCTTACATTCTAAGTGTTCAAAAACTCCCAGAGTTGCTTGAATCAATAATTCATGGGTTAAAACCACAGTGATCCTAATTCGTATTTAGCAGCTTTATGCCAGCAACTACAGAGAAGGTTAATGGTCCATGAAATATTGAAGTGTCTCATATGCGTCTACTGAGATTTTAGTTTTTTAAAGGAAACTGCCATGCATGCACAAGCTCAAAACATTAACAGTAGGAAAAGAAGAAATTATCTTTTGTGTGTCATGCACAATTAGCCTTTGGGGTCTATGATGTTGCCTTTCATATGTGCAATCTCTTTTGACCCACCTCAGAACTTTCAAATCCCTAGCCTGGGCAAAGGAAAAAAAAAGTTAGCCCAAGCAGAAATCTTTTGTTAAAAAGACAGTTGACAAAATTGGTGTTTCTGGAATGCTTAGAAATACTTTTCAGTATGCTACTACTATCAAATTGGATTCACAAATATTAAAACAAGTGCATGTTGTGTTTAAGGCCACAGGAGTGCCAGAACATGGTGTCAGTGGCCCACAGGTTCCTGGTCATGTAAACCTGGGGGAATGGAAGATAAATTATCAGTGATTACTAGTCAGAGGCAGCAAGTCTCTGAATACCAGTGCTGGGAATCACAAGCAGGGTGAGCACTGTTGCTTTCTGGTCCTGTTTGTGGGCTTCCCAAAAGCATCAGGTTGGCCACTGTGAAAATAGGATGCTGGACTAGGTGGGTCTTTGGGTCTGGTCCAGGAGAACTCTTTATATTTTCTTTGGATATAGTAAAGGTAAAGGGACCCCTGACCATTAGGCCCAGTTGTGACCGACTATGGGGTTGCGGCGCTCATCTCGCATTATTGGCCAAGGGAGCCGGCATTTGTCCGCAGACAGCTTCCGGGTCATGTGGCCAGCCTGACAAAGCCGCTTCTGGCGAACCAGAGCAGCACATGGAAACGCCGTTTACCTTCCCGCTGTAGCAGTACCTATTTATCTACTTGCACTTTGAGTGCTTTCGAACTGCTAGGTTGGCAGGAGCTGGGACCGAGCAACGGGAGCTCACTCCACTGCAGGGATTTGAGCCGCCAACCTTCTGATCAGCAAGCCCTAGGCTCTGTGGTTTAACCCACAGCGCCACCTGCAAAGAGTAGACAAGGGCAAATACACATATACAAATAAATGAATTTTCCCAGACCATAAGGGGCTGCTGGAGTGACTTCACTGCAGAGCCTGAATCGTGATGCTCACTCTTTTTTTCTGATTTTTCTCTCTCCTTTTCCACAGCTGGAGGAATCCTTTTCAGCCTCATGTCTCCTGCAGCTCTTCTCTGTGATACCTTCCCTTTGTGTTCTCTTTCAAAATTAATTAAGTAGCTAAAGGTAAAGGTACCCCTGACCATTAGGTCTAGTCTTGGATGACTCTGGGGTTGCGGTGCTCATCTCACTTTACTTGCCAAGGGAGCCGAGGTTGGTCCGCAGACAGTTTTGCTGGGTCATGTGGCCAGCATGACTAAGCCGCTTCTGGCGAACCAGAGCAGCACACGGAAACACTGTTTACCTTCCTGCCAGAGTGGTACCTATTTATCTACTTGCACTTGAACGTGCTTTCAAACTGCTAGGTAGGCAGGAGCTGGGACCAAACAATGGGAGCTCACCCCGTCGCAGGGATTTGAACTGCTGACTTTCCGATCAGCAAGCGCTAGGCTTAGACCACAGTGCCACCCCCTTGGTCCCTAATTAAGTAGCTAGTGGCCTATTTAAACACACACAGACACACACAGACACACACATGTATGGTTGCAAATCTAACCATGTATACTCAAAAGTAAGTCCCACTGAATTCAATCGGGTTTTCTCCAAGGTAAGTGGGGTTGCAGCCCCTCTGGATACATTGATTTCTCAATTCAGTAAAAAAAACTTTGTTATCTTGTCTCAGGTCCTCACTCAGGGAGAGACAATTTAGCTATAAGTCAATGAAACATTTTTGTGATGGAAGGATAGGAATCCCCCCCCTTTAAATGAGGATTTTGAGTGATCAAAAATGGGCAGTGGAATCCCATTTGACAAAAAGATTAGTATGTTAACTGAGGACGAAAGATAAAATTCATAGGTAGCAAAAGAGACAAATTCTTTCCATTTGAAAAGAACAAAAGAACAAGTATTAGTGATGCACTCCTTTGTTATTTTAAAAAATCACAATAGGAAGCAGATTAAGGCTGAAATCCCAACACCACTGAATTCAAGGGGATTAACATGGTTATGGTTGTAGACTTTGTGCATATCAGCTACCTTTGGCAACAAAGAACACTCCAGAAACAAGAAAAGGGAAGAGGTGCCTCTATTCACACAGCATTAAATATGGAAAGGGAAGACTGGAAAGACTGGAAGAGGGAAAGACTGGAAAGGGAAGTTGCTGAATTGGAAATCATTACCAAGCTTAAAACCATGGAAGCACCTGGGATGAATAGAGACATCGGATTCTTATCTCATTATGCATGATCAAGCTTTCTTTAGCACCTCAGCCCAGGACTAATTGCAGCCATCAGCAGCCATTAACAGCCATCTACAGGTTTACCACTCCCATCAGCCCATCTCCCATTCCCACCCACCCCCACCACCCTCTGTATATATATATAGGGTCTGACACGTCTGTTTCTAGTGTATCTGAAGAAGTGTGCATGCACACGAAAGCTCATACCAAAATATAAACTTAGTTGGTCTTTAAGGTGCTACTGAAGGAATTTTTTTATTTAGCATTAAATATGTAAATGGTACATACCCTGTTTCCCCTTTTTTAATACGTAGTCATAAAGTAAGCCATGGCAGGGTTTTTAAGTATTTGAGAAATATAAGACATACCCCGAAAATAAGCCATACTTCCGCGCCGCGGAAACCAACCTCCACAGGCACCTCCACTCACAGAGTCACTCCATGCAGCCAGCACTGCAGGAGCGCGATCAGCTATGATGAGGCGCTCCAAGAGCTCCGCTTAACAGCTGATCGCGCTCCCGCCTTGCTGGCTGCATCCCCGCGCTCTGCCTTCTCGTCCACCGCCATCCCTGCCACTTCCGTGCTTGCCGCCACTGCTGGGCTCACTGCTTCTTCCTTGCCTGGCCCGGCCAAGGAGCTTGGAGCGCCCTGCAGCGGCGGGCGGAGCGCATGAGCCAGCGGCCTCTGCCTGGCCCGGCCAAAGACGCCTGCCACCCCGCCACCCGGAACTGGGGGCTGCTGCAGCGCCGAGCACTCAAGACAGCCCAGCAGCGCCCTGAGCCAGCGCCCTGAACCGTAAAAACCGTACCGGTAATAAAAAAATAAGACATCCCACCGAAAGTAAGCCACCCTGTGTTTTTTGAGGGGGGGAAAGTTATAAGACGGTGTCTTAAAAAGGGGGAAACACGGTATTGTAAAGCAATATATGTCTCTATTTATGTATAATGTGCCCATGTTAGAAATCAACAACATTCATTGTTGCAAATAGCTTCCACAGTAAGAGGCCATGCTGCAATGGGGTAGGGGTGTCTAACAGATGAACAGAAGGAAATCCACTTTTCTGTGTATTCCTCCAACCTACCCACAAATTTCAAATCAGGGTAAATGCTCAACAAACAATTAATCTATAAGCAACCAAGGAGTCTTCTGGCACCATATAAACTAACAGATACATTGTGTTTTTGCTGCAACAGACACTAATGTATCTCCCATACTAAAATGTGCATGTGTTCCCTTTCAATATACCTATTCAGTGTGATACCCAAATGTACTCAGAATCTTTGGATTCAGATCCTGAGATTTGACTGCATTTCCCAACATTTTAAGAACCTTTACAGGCATCGGGGTCATTTCTAAGTGAGGAAACACAAGTTTGCAGTGAAATTGCCATTGGCCTTTTTTTTCTTTTTGCAGATGTTCCAGATCAAATTAAAATTAAGGAGCCACAAAGGGCAGAGCACAAAGGGAGCCTGTGCCATTAGTAATCTGTAGTGATGATTACTGAGAATGGCAGAGGGCTGTTAACCTGAGCTAAATGCAGAGAGTTTCAGGGGGAAAGAGAGAGAGAGAAGCAAGAGACAGAAAGAAAATGAAATTCCAAGGAATCTGAGCTGAACATGGAAACATTTCTTATTTCTACTATCCAGAGAAAATAATGAGATAGGAATTTTCTTTAGTAACTGGGCAGCAGAGACGGAGTTAGTAATAGAATATGTTTCCATTTCCTGAGGAAGTTCATGTTCCACCAGAATGCCAACTCCAAACCACCATGCTAAAATGGGTATCTGTTCCATAGGGCTGGAGAAGTTCAATAAAGTGGATTTTTAATTGCTATCTCTCTCTTCTTCCTATACGTTCCTGAGGAAAATGTTACTCCAAGTTTTACATATCTCAATGTTTCTCATCCCCATTGTTATATGATTCCTGTGAAAATATGGCATCAGCTTTGAATTGGTGGGTGAGTGGGAACTGTTTAGCAAGGGAGGGGAGCTGTTTTTTGGGTACAAAAAGCAGAAAGGGAGGAATTTGGAGAGAGAAGAGGAGATGTAGGGGAGGGGAGGGAAGAAAGCACCAACACTTTCAGCCTCCTGCTGGATGCTGCAGGCTCCAAACACTTGGGGTCTTCCCCTCTGCATAATGTATCCATGGATGGGGATGGAAGACAGGTAGCCAAGTGATTCTTAAAGGGGCAATGGGAAAAATTGCAGCTATGCTAAAACTGCAAACTAGCTACAAGCCCATTACCCCTTTAAGAACAGTTTCAATTGGGACATCTCAGGGCAAAGGAAGAATCTGTGATGGGTTAATTGTTTCTGTAGTGGTCCTGGCAAATGTGGGGCAGTTGAGGGGTATGAATGCATCAAGGCTGTGATTTATTTAGCGCCAAATGTGCTATGGGTACAAATATTCCTCCCCCAGTAAAATAACTGAGATCACACACAGTGGCTTCTTTGGTTCCTCATTTAAGATACCCAAGGGGATTCAAACTTTTTTTTATTCAACTCAAGATGACCACTTTCCCCTGAACTTTTTGATAGGTGAGATATATACATGGGAAGTTGCTCAAACAGGCCTGTCTAGCTTGGACCAGAAATTTCAAATCACCACCTGACATCCCAGGCAAGATGATTAGATGCAGAACTATGCACCATTTAAATTCATTAGTGGAAAATCAATATCTCTAGGAACTAATTACAGTTTTCACCATGACTTTGCCCCCTGTGGTACTCCATTCTCTAGGGCTATTTAATTAAGACCCAAGATGGATGGTTTTGATCAGTGATTCTGCTTGAAGCTCAGTTGACATGAATACACTGAAAAATTGTCTCCAGGCGCAACAGGATAAACACACGCACATGTCTGTGTGTGCAAACACACACCACACACACACACACACACTAACCCCTTTGTGCTTGTTTCACCTTATGGGAAATGAGAGTTTTTACTGTTTAGTTGCCTTTTATACGTTAAGGTATATTATTGTTATATAAAATTGCACATTGTCACTTATATAACCTTTCTCCTTGATGTATTATGATCTGCTGTATGTATATGAATGGTGGTAAATCTTTATCAGGGCTTAAAAATACAAGGTTGCTGTTTTCTGCCATTAAAACTTAAGTCAGCACTAGAAAGAAGTGCGTCTCATAATAGCTCAGTTGGTAGAGCATGAGACTCTTAATTTCAGGGTCATGGGTTTGAGCCCCATGTTGGGCAAAATATTCTTGCGTTGCACATTAAACATGTGGAGTGGGGTTTCTTTCCTTCCTGTCTGCAAGGTATCACCCTGACTTTCCATCAGCAGGGTTCCAAAAGATGCTCACAATAGTTTAAAATTTTAAACATGACACAATAGAGTAGATAAAAAATTCAGAGTTTATTCATCATTTAAAACAGATGAAACTAAGAGGGGAAATGCAAAAGCTTTTTATCAATCAATCATTCATTCATTTTTTTAATATGCCACCTCTCCAAAGTTAAAACCATGCTCAATGTGGCTTACAACATATAAAAAATTACATAATACAAATATAACAAAAGTAGTCATAAACAGTAAACTAAACATCAAAAAGTGCACAACCAAAATGAACAAATCCACATAAATCATAAAATCCAAAATGAAGATACAAAAAATTAACAGCAACAACAACAACCACCCCCCACCAAAAAAATAACAACCCACAGTACCTCAGCTGAAGATTCTGTTCAGCAGCTCCAGTTTTTGTAGCTGGAGTCAGTCAGGGCCCCAGCCTTCCAAGCAAGGTAGAAAATGGCCTGCAAGGCAGGAAGCAGGTCTTCCAAGAGCAGCAAACTAGGAACCAGTTTAGCAAACACTGCACCTCCAGGCAGGTCGGTGCAAAGTGTCCACAACTCTGGTAAAATGAAGGACTGGACGAGATAACTGTTAGGTGGCTTTTGACAAAGCCCCACCCCACTGAAATTCTTGCAGATAAGCTTGTAAAATGTGTAAACTATTACGGTAGATGGATTTCTGGGGGTTGAACTTGGAAAGTTTGGAAAAATGACAAACAAGAGTAACAAAAATTGATAAATGCATCCATGTCTTGTTGCTCATTACTAGGGCCATTGTGTGCCCCACTGGTTAAGATTGTGCATTGAGCTGGTGCCATAAACCAATAGGGCACCCATTGTGAATACAGTCTTTATGCATAAAACATACATAGAGTCAGACCAGTAGATTGCTAGGTAGGAGAATGTGAGCTCAAAGCTCCATTCATCCATTAAATTCTTTTGTGTTTCAAGTGTCTGTCTTGTCTCTGTTTCTCTCTCTCTCTCTCTCTCTCTCAACAATAGGTTGTTGTGAGCATAAAATGAGATAGCTGCACCTATGCTATCTTAGATGAGAGGAGGAACAGAATGCAAACATGACAAATCAATGAATTTACTCTAGAACGTGATTGCTGAAACAAAAGTTAATAGTGGATCAATTCCATATCCATGCAAATCAATAGCCATTTCCCAGCATTTATTTCAAAGTTTGCACCAGCTAGTTTATTTTGTTGTTGTTGTTGTTGTTGTTGTTGTTGTTGATGATGATGATAAATAAGAACTTCAGAGTTTTGTGGCATGCATCCATTTGTGTATTTCAGCCTCTTCAAAACTGCCTGAGTGGCCATACTATGTTTGAAAAGCTGCTCCAACAGTACAGACAAGTCATGCCGGTATGCTTCCATAATGGAAAATTATGAGGGTAATGGACCATTTTCACTTGTAATTATATGATCAACTTATTTTCAGTCACTGAACATTCAAATTAGGCATAAAATCATGCACTCAGGCATCTGAAGAGCATATTCTTTTGGTGCCTTTTATGGGAGGGAAATAAGAGCTCACTTTTAAGTTGTCTTTAATGTTTCAGATACCTAGAAGAGTAAACAAAATATCAATCTATGCAGGTTTGATAAAGAATCAACAACCCCATAACTTAGGAATGACCTCACCACACAAGACGGTTTTCCTATATGGATATATGTTCTGTGCAGGAAAATGGCATTCAGCTACAGGCATGCACAGCAGAAACCCATACGCTCCAAGTGTCTTGATTTTCCAGGGACAGTCCCGGAATCACAAAACCCACCCCAGCTTCTGATTGGATCCCAGAAGGTCCCTATTTCCCCCAACAGTATTTCCGCTGGCAAGCTCGGGGGGGGGGGGGAGCTGGCACTTGTCCCGAGTGGCAGTGGCGAGGGAGCATCCTGTTGCCTCTCCATGGCCTCTCCATAGCCGCTGCTACCAGCTTGAGCAGCTCATAGCAGCTGCTGGAGTGCGGGTGAGGAGGAAGAGGAGAGGATGATACCACTGAGGCCCGGCCAAGCCCTCCAAGATGCATTGGCTCTGAGGCAGGCAGAGGGCAGGGCTGCCCTGGGTGGGAAGAAAGGGGGAGCAGAGTGCAAGGATTCTTGATTTATTTTTAATGCTTTTTTCCTTCCACTTTTAATCTTGCCCCTTTCTAAAATTTATTTATTGGTGTGTGTCTTTCTTTCTTTTTTTGTAAATCTACCAAAAAATAAAATAAAATTTGGATTGAGAAGCTTTCTCAGGACAGTGGAGTGTGTGTGTGTGTGTTGTGTCCTGTAGTGGGGGTGGCAACTCGCTCTCCTTTTGACAGGAAATGCTCTGCGGGGGAGGGGTGTCAAAGAGGATCAGTTGTGGCGGGTGAGAAATGTCCCTATTTTCATCTGAGGAATGTTGGAGGGTTTAGAAACCGATCCTTAAACCATTTATTCCACCTGATATTTTTTCCTGGCAGAACAAATGTGTTCCAAATTGGAGGCAAACTGAGAGCTAGAGTTTTCTGCAGTAGTACACATTTGTGGAGAATACGGTAGCCTCATTTTTAGCCCAATGCCCCACCTTAGTCAGAAAACAGACTTTCCTTAACTTTTAGTTTCTACACATTCATCATTCTGGTTTTTTTCCACTATTTTCCCTGCTTCTGCTTCTTTTGAGACGGTAGTGGTGGGAAGATATGAATATGCTGTTTGTGTTACGCATGATAAAACCAGGGCCGGCTCGTCGTAGACCCCTGGTGGCGCAGGGCACCATGGCGCCGGCCCGCCAGGAGGGCGCCGCGAGCTGCGCCCGCCCGGTGGCCGGCCGGTCCGCCGGTCCGCTGCGCAGCTGTGCGCGGCGCCCACCTGCCCACCGCGCTGGGAAACAGGGCGGGTGGGCGCCGGAGAGATCGCGCTGTGCCTGCCCGCCGGTCCGCTGCGCAGCTGTGCGCCGCGCCCACCCGCCCACCGCGCTGGGAAACGGGGCGGAAGGGCACCGGAGAGATTCGGTGCACCATTGCGACAGGGGCGCTTAAGACGGTGCTGAATAAAACCAGGCACAGACCAACAAACATGCCTTGGTTTAGTCATGTCTCCTTCTCCTTTATAAAGGCCACAGAAGACACACCAATAGATAGGGTGGTAATATGTTAAATCTTTAATACAAGTCGAACGCTGTGTCAGCACTGACTCTAGTTCTTCTCCTTGGTGTTATTAGATACACATGGTGAGACTTCAATCCCATCATGTTTATAGCTCCCACATTGCCAAAGGGGGTTATAAAAACTAGTAGTGCCTGTGTAATTTTTTTCTGGTATGGCTAAGAGAACAGCCTTGGAACTTAGAGAATGATCTTTGGTGTAAAGAGGTAATAGGCTATCATTCACTACTTTCTTTCTAGGCTGCATTAAATAATGCTTTGGTATTTAGTCATAATTCACCATCGGCAGAGCCCGTGTCAAAGAGAAAGAGGGAAGCACATTCAGTGTGAATTTAAATTCAAGCAGAGAGGGAAGAAAGGAAAACCTCTGATGAGCCCACACAAAATTATTATGCCAACCACAGCCTTACAATTTGTCCAGCTCTTTTCAATATGCTGTGTGTGTGTTTAGTGACTATAGACATTTATTTGGGGATATGAAGAGAAAGGTGATTTCTAAGCAAGGAAATAAGAGCAGAATCATGTATACATGTTGCTCTGTGTGTGTACCTAACTTTTAGACCTGATCGAATAATATCCAGTGCATGTGCATAGTGGAGAGTGAGAGGACACTTTTATTCAATGCCCACTCAGCATACTTGAAAGGTCAGCCCAACCAAGAATCACATGGCAGGTTAAGAGGGGTGGCAGGTCATGCACTCTCTAGCCCCCATCTGCTGGCCCAGGGTTATTGAAACTGACTAGCTGGCTAGCCCACTGTCATTCCTACCTGTTGGCCCACTACCTGAAGGAGCGTCTCCACCTCCATCGTTCTGCCGGGACACTGAGGTCCAGCACCGAGGGCCTTCTGGCGGTTCCCTCATTGTGAGAAGCCAAGTTGCAGGGAACTAGACAGAGGGCCTTCTCGGTAGTGGCGCCCACCCTGTGGAACGCCCTCCCATCAGATGTCAAAGAGAAAAACAACTACAGTGGTACCTCGGTTTACAACCACAAGTGGTTCCTGAAGTGTTCATAAACTGAAGCGAACTTTCCCATTGAAAGTAATGGAAAGTGGATTAATCTGTTCCAGACGGTCCACAGAGTACTTAAACTGAAGCATTCATAAACTGAAGCGAACTTTCCCATTGAAAGTTATGGAAAGTGGATTAATCTGTTCCAGACGGGTCCGCGGAGTACTCAACCTATAGCGTACTTAACCCAAAGCATGGGTGTAATTGGTTCCGGAAGTCTTTCATAAACTGAAGCGTTCATAAACTGAAGCGAACTTTCCCATTGAAAGTAATGGAAAGTGAATTAATCCGTTCCAGATGGGTCCGCGGCGTTCATAAACCGAAACTTCGTAAACCGAGGTGTTCATAAACCAAGGTTCCACTGTACCAGACTTTTAGAAGACATCTGAAGGCAGCCCTGTTTAGGGAGGCTTTTAATGTTTAATAGATCACTGTGTTTTATTTTTCTGTTGGAAGCCGCCCAGAGTGGCTGGGGAAACCCAGCCAGATGGGCGGGGTATAAATAAATTATTATTATTATTATTATTATTATTATTATTATTATTATTATTTCTGTTTCCTACCATTCCTTCCTACTGCTTCTACCTCTCTTCCCACCTACTTACTCACTTGCTGCCAACAGTGGTGGTGATGGACACTCGATGTATTGTTCTGCAAAAAGGGGCCTTCCTGAGTGTGAGGCATTGTGAGTTAGGTTGCTCAGAGAAAGCATGTACTTCCAGCACATTGGCAACAAATTGCTGTTTTAGGTGAACAAAAAATAAAAAACAAAACAAAAAACCATTTAAAGTAGTGCAGGTGCTCTCCAGCTGACCTCATATTCAATGCCTCTTCCTGAGGAAGGGTCTAGTGTCACCACTTTGTTGGCAGCTAGCAGGTAAACAGGAGAAAGTACAGCATCAATGTGTTGAAGGGAGGAGGACAGAAGTGGTGGTGGAGGTGGAGGAGGAGGAGGAGAAGCTGGCAGAAACTGCCATCTTCTCATCTTCATCTTCATATGAGGCAATTCAAACATTCAAGTGCAACTTATCATATGTCATAAGTCAATGGATGATAATGGTATCTTGGGGTTGAGGACATGCATGCATGGATCAGCCCTGAAATCCTGGTCCTAAGCAGTTTACTGATTAGTGAAAACAGTAAATCACAGATGGGTTTTCCATGGAAGAAACATGTTTAAGATCAGGATGCAAGGCATAAAGGGCAAGTACATACTCATGGGGTCATATTCCAAACATCAGGTTAGCTACTGCCTCAGAGTCTACACCCAACAAGGACTAGCAGCAAACCTCAGTTCTCTGATATGTGAATTTCCATGAGCCAAGTTTTTACAAACATGTTTGTCATATTCAAACTTTATATGCTTAGATTCTTAAGCGTACACTGAAGAATGTAAGTTTTGAAGTGTCCTTTAACTGCTTTACACTGGAAATGGCTATGAGAGTGACAGAATTTACTTCAGAGTCTCCTGCTACCAAACACACACAGAGAGAGACTCATTGATCATGGACAGAATGAATTATGAGCAAACCTCAGTCACGTATAATATCAGTCATGCACTGTCACAAAATTGACCTTTCAGTAAAATGTGTTTAGGAATCAGCTACGTTGCATGCCATTATAAAACATTAGTTGAACTTGCCTAGTATAATATTAACCAAGAACTTCACAAAACATCGGCTTATTTTGATATTTTGTAAATATATGCACCAGCGATTCAACATACCAAGCACTGATGATTTAAGCTTTCACTCATCAAGAGTAGCAAAAGGATCTTTGCACTGTAGGTACGATGTCCCCCGGAGAGAAGAATGACTGATAGTGTTAGGGGAAGCGTCACATTTATTATGAAATGCAAATTTACCTTGGAAATCAATTTTTGAAATCTTAGCCAGAAAGTGTGCTAAGCAATTATTGATTTTAAGCAGAAACATTAACATACATATCGAAACAAAATTATTTAGTTGTTTCCAAATGCCCAGCCTACTGTCATACAAAATACTTTCCATAATGAAAGCCTGCGTTGCTTAAGTGCTTTACTGAAACACCGTTACTGAAACAGTCTTATTTAATTTCATAAGAC
Source organism: Zootoca vivipara (assembly GCF_963506605.1). NCBI lineage: Eukaryota > Metazoa > Chordata > Lepidosauria > Squamata > Lacertidae > Zootoca > Zootoca vivipara. The sequence goes on along the minus strand of NC_083276.1, from coordinate 52,880,829 downwards.
TGATTGGGAATAAATATTTGTGACCACACTGAAACTATTTTTTATCATTGTAGTTGCTATTAGTAGTAGTAGTAGTAGTAATAGTAGCGGTAGTAATAGTATTTCATTAGTTCTATTTATATTTACTAGCCAACTTCAGACATTCTAGGTAAACGCCCCACCCCACCCCGACCCCTCTTCTGTAAAAACAGCCAAGTTTTTACAAGACAGTGAAAAGAATATAAAGTTGTTGTTAGGTGGGCTTCTGTAGAGTTGGAACTATTATCTGGAAAGCCCTGAGTCTTCACTGTACAGCAGTGGCAGACCATGTGCCCATGGCGTATGGGGCTCACATGTGCCGGGGGGGGGGCATAGGATGAAGAAGGCGAAAGGACCCTACTGCGTGCCGGCCCAGCCCTCGCCACCAACGCTACTGAAGTAACACCAATCCCTAGCTGCTTTGTGAAGCTGGTATCTGATCAGATTCCAGCCTCACAAAGCTGCTCAGGGAGGGCAAAGTTGGGATTGAAGGACTCATGGTGTCCTTTTCATGCTGCCCTCTGTGAGCCAGCCCTGCTTTGCAAGGCTAGGATATTAGTGTCTTTTCCTTAGCACATAAGTATACTCTTCCTAGTGGAAGACAGGAGTGCCTGGTGTGCTATGGTCCATGGGGTCACGAAGAGTCGGACACGAGTAAACGACTAAACAACAACAACATACTCTTCTTATATCAGTTTACCCTACCAGAATTTTCTGGGACGCAGGATTGATTTTTGAACCTCTCTGACGGTTTTAAGTGGTACAATACTGCTTTAAATTTATAGTGCTGATGGGACCTAAGAAAGAAGGAGTACAGCCTTGGGGAACCAAGAGCACCTCTGGAACATTTACTGGCAGATCAAGGGTAACACCCTGCTGATTACTCTGTGCTGAAGAGTCCACAACAGAGGACTCAGATGCAAAAGCAATCAATCAATTGCCCCATTCCGCTTCAGTGTCTCTTCTTGCACCCATTCCACTCTGTCCCTTAGCAGTTAAGCACTGGACTGGATGATTGTCAATAGAAATCCTCCCTTTAAACTGAGATACACAGCAGTTGAAAGTGATGCAGGTTGCCAGCATCATGAAGTCTTTCTCACAGCCACCAGAAGTTAATCAGCTCTGTCAATTACCTTAAGGGGCACACACACACTGGCCTGGAAGGAAATATGTTCATCTTGTAATTTGGAAGCATCTTGTTTATGAGCTTTAATCTAAAGTCATTAATGATGGAGAGCTTCTTAATCCCCAGCTGCAGGGACGCTGTAGGATCTTACACCGGTCACTCCCCATGTTTAGACATTTCTTAGCATGGCTCCACAATTTGCCAAGCAAGCAGGGCTTTGATTTTGCTTACTAGGTGTCTCTTAAGTCATCAGCCAGATACTTCCTGGCACTGTTCCTTCAGCAGAGCTAATAATTTATGACAGCTCATCTCCACTTGCCCAGCTCAGACATTTAAGTGTCCGCCACAATCTACCAATGAACCCATCTGACTGTCACTGGGGATCAGTAGGAGAAACTTATTAATACACATAAGTTTGGCGGCATGTCAGGGTTAATTTATCACAAACAATGGGATAATGCACCAGTGACTTCTCCCTCCTTGCTCCCAAGTGTGAAGGCAGAAGTGTCATTTTTCTTCTGCATGCCCTTTTTAGCCCTGCCTGTCTTAAAGATATCCAAGCAAATGACTTCTGAGATCGGCTTCATTGATGCAATGTATAGAAATCAATTAAATTATTAGTGAAATTAGGGTGGGCAGTAGGAGAGATGTCCTGTGTCAGACAAGACCAAGACTCTGGCTCTCTTTCCCTTCAAATTCCTTATCAAAACCTGGCTTTTTAATGAAACACCAGTCCCAATCTCCTATTGAAAATAAGCCTAAATACATGCAACTTAGCAAAATGTATATACTTCTATGGTTTAATCCCGTTCCCATCTTCCTCTCCTTGCTCTGTTGGTGTCTCTGTGCTTAATTATAGAGCAGGCATAGGCAAACTCCAGCCCTCCAGATGTTTGGGACTACAACTCCCATCACCCCTAGCTAACAGTACCAGTGGTCAGGGATGATGGGAGTTGTAGTCCCAAACATCTGGAGGGCCGGAGTTTGTCTATGCCTGTTATAGAGTGTACAAAGACTGGGGATTATGGAATGTTAGGGGCGGGGTAGTACCTCTGGTGGGCCCATGTCGTGCTGCTTCTGGAGTAGTTTCCCCACCTTGGGTCCCCCCTCTACTCAGCTCTCACCTGTGGCTCCTAGAAGCTGTTACCTTGTGACAGCAGCCACACCCCAGGAAATGGCTTTATCTGGTGAGGTTAGCCGATGAGTCTCAAACAGGCCCGTCCTAGCCATAGAGGCTAGTGGCGCAGAGAACCATGGCGCCGAGCGCTGGAAGGGCTCCAAGTGAGCGCAGGGTTCCAGCGATCTGGCCAGGACTCTGTTCCACGAGCTGAGAGGCTGCACTGCGTCTCTCTCCTTCTCCGAGGACTCCGTGCTGCACCTCCTTCTTGTTTCCCCAGCGCTGGGTTCCGCTCAGTCAAGCTTCGCCACCAGCGCGCGCACAGCACCCAAGCAGCTCTTGCTGGTCCCGCGGTGCGTGCGCTGGTGGCGAAGCTTGACTGAGCGGAACCCAGTGCTGGGGAAACGAGAAGGAGGCGCAGCGCTGAGTCCTCAGAGGTGGCCTCCTGCTGCTGCCGCGGTCCGCTTGACACTCCCGGGTCCTTGGAGGGGCTCTGGAGGGGGGCTCTGGAGGGACCTTAGCGCCAGGGTGCTGGATGGGCTAAAGACGGCCCTGGTCTCAAACCCTCAGTGACTTAGAGACTTCCCTTGCATGTGAAGAAAAACTCCAGTGGATTGAGCAGACCATACCAATAGTGGATCCAATGGTCAAGACGGCGGTTTCTGCATGTGCTGCAGAGGGAAGTCAGGGGCAGATAGGACTCATCAACTTGGGAAGGTAGCCTATCTAGGAGAAGGAAAACTCTGAACCGAAACTTCTGCTGCCTTGCAGCTATACTCATTCATGAGGAAAGCTTTGGGAGTAAACCTCGAGGAAAAATCCATACCCACTGCCTTGTGGGATATCTTTGGGAGAAGAAAAGGTTAAGAAGTAAACCTACACAAATCCAGAGTGGGGTCTCCAAGATGGTTGGGTGGCATCTTGTACACCTCCTTCCAGAAACTCCTGCACCCAAGCAGGTGCCAAATGTATTGCTCTGCTTTCCTTTGGGCCATACCAGTGAGGCTGAGGGAGGGCGGTCCTGTCATCTGCACTATCCAGGCTTGTGTGCTACAGAGGTAACTTCAGTGCCGCTAACACACATGGGAGGCAGCAGTTACAAGTTACTGCTCTCTGCAGCCATAGCAGGCGCTGTGATTTTCCAGCGGTTTGACTTCACTTCTGGAGGAACACTCCATTGTTTCTTGAGACAGAGGAATGCCAACAGCAAAGACTGGGGTAGGAACTTGGATGTGGTTGTTACGGTGGAAAGTATATAGGAGGAGGACGAATGAATATGGTAGCACTTGTGAAGGGTTGATACTTTTGAGGGCAATTTCCCTAGTAAGAATCTGTAATATTTATGGTAGTGTAGCCATTGTTGTTGCAGAAAAAAAAGGTTTCTGTATAAAATGCTCCTTAGTTCTCTATAGTAACCATTTGCATGTCAAGACCCCATAACCTGTCAGTAATTCGGCCGTCCCGGGGGCCAGTTGTCAGACTGGTCCCACAGGCCAAATATGTGATTGCTCTCACAAACGTGATGAACAACACACAAGTCAGTAAATAAGGCTTAACTGCTTTATTTACATATAAAAAAACTGGGAGCTCTACATCATGGCTCCCTCTCTCTGGCATCACAGCCAGTAAAGAGAAAGAATAAAGGAACAACAGTCCCACGTAAACATCCTGTCTATGTCACTTCCACTCTGTGGGAATGAAAACACATACAGTCATATGATACACAATAACCCTATGACTGCAGACGGGGAATGAATCCTAACATAACTACCCCCTCGATGAAGAATTATACACCAGGACACATGGTATTAGGTTAATGTTATTGGGCAAATTTTGGCCACAACTTTATTGATTACAGAATGTGAGCGGTATTGGCTTAGGCATTGAATGGACCCGACTATATCTGACTCCTGCCCGTGGTGCAGGGAGTTCGGTAAGGGTAAACCACCAGAAGGGGGAGCCACGTCGATGCAAACCAACTCGAGCTCACCCGGTGACTTTTTGGCATGAGAAGGATGGAAAGGGTTTAGCTGCTTCGCCACTTCATATTACCCCTCCCCTAACCCCCCCCCCAGGAGTGGGGGTGGGATATGTCAAGGGTGCATTATAAGCATTTAAATCACCCCTAACTTGTCCCTTAAAACGTGCTTCTCTTAGTTGTTGTTTTCTTACTAAAACTCTTGAAATGTATATACTGAAACTCACAAAACTTCCTTCCTTTTACTAGTTTGAGTTCATCTTTATTCCATATATTTTAGTCCCGTTTCTCGTTTCTTTTAATTACCCCCCCAACAAAGATTCCTTAAGATATACTGTAGATCCTCTAAGATGTTTGTCCTTGTTGAGAAAGATATATACTCACACTGTCCCTTGTTTTACTTTTAAATCTGGAGGGCTCTCACTACAAGCCAGTCAAAGAGCTTCCTGAAATATTTATACTTTGCTTTGAGGCACCAGAGATCTTCTATCCATTATTGCCTTTAACGGAGTTGCAGTGACAGTCTGTTATTGGCTGTGGGTTAATGTTTTCAAATTCTATTATTGTTACGACTGTGTCCTGAACTCCCATCTTACTAACACTCAAAAGTCGTTTGGAGATGGCCTTGAGGTAATGCTCTTAACTTCATGGCTAGCAATTATTGGCAGATAGAATATTCTTCTTTTAATTTAACATAAATTCAGGGTTGGCAGATGGCACTGGGTCTGTAGCCCCAAACTGAAGAGTAATTTGAGTTATTGAAGGGGTAAAATAGCTTGAAGGAGGTGGCATAGCAGCATAAACTCTCTCTGTATTGACTACAGGTAGGTAGCCGTGTTGGTCTGCCGTAGTCGAAAAACAATAAAAAAAAAAATCCGTCCAGCAGCATCTTAGAGACCAACTAAGTTTGTCCTTGGTATGAGCTTTCGTGTGCATGCACACATCTTCAGATACACTGAAACAGAAGTCACCAAACCCTTATATATAGTGAGAGGGTGGGGAGGGATATTACTCAGAAGGGTGGTGGAAATGGGTGATTGGCTGGACCTGGGGTGGAGTGGACCTGGGGAGAGGATTGGATGCAACAGCAACAGTGCAGCTTGTGGCATCCCCCACAATACCATGCTTTGAAGGATTTTGCTGGTTACCACTGCCAGGAATGTTCCCAGCAGATTCTTTCACCTGCCCATCATTGAAGTAAGTGCATTAGGGTACTCCTTGCTGGCAGATCTTCCCCAATGGGGGTGGCTAGCAAGGCCAGATAGGTCTTAATGGAGGGACATCATTGCCCCATGCAATCCCCCCTCCAGCATGACAAATGTGGGCTTGTGGATTCATACCTTCCAACTCCCGGTTAGAAAAATCTGGGATCAGCAACGCTGGCACCGGAAGCCGATTCCAGACATGCATAGAAGCAACTTCCGGTGCCAGCACTGCCCGATTTCTGGTGCCCAGACATGGGCAGAGCGGCACCGGAAGTCGCTTCTATGCATGTCCAGACATGCTCAGAAGTGACTTCCGGTGCCGCTCTGCCCAATTTCCAGTGCCCAGACATGGGCAGAGCACCCAAAATCAGTTCTGCGCATGTCCAGACATGCGCAGAAGGAGCCTCCCTGGCAGGTACTGAAATCCGGGGGATTTATGGGATTTTTTCCAATCCGGGCTGCCAGCGGGAAATGGTTTAAAATACGGGGGTTTCCCACGAAAAACGGGAGACTTGGCAGCTATGGGTGGATTATCCAAAGCTTTTCTTTGGATAGCCACAGACCACAAAGCTATCATTGGTGTAGGTCCACCATATGTTAATGGGCTGTTTCAGAATGCCCTTTTCATGTTTCCCCATTAATAGATTTGTATAAGATGGAGCTTGTGAGTGCCCAAAGCCATTATCCACAGTTGAAAGTAGTCTTCTCCATTTAATGTCAAGCTATTTATTATAAGTAAGATCTAGCATAGGTAGAATCATTAGCAAATCCATCTCATTGAAGAACAACATGTTCCTGCATGAAGACACAGAGAAGCTAAATGGAAATGGATCCCCAAAGAACTCTATAGTTCTGTGCCCGCTCTTTTTGTGTGTAGCACAGAAAAGCAGCACAGGATTACAGGAAATGGATCTGATCTCTACAACCAACTGTTCCTTTCTGCCTAATGCAATTTATTGGGCGGAGAGAAGAAATGGACTCCGTCGCTGGAGGTGAAATAACCTTTTGGATAGTACTCCTACTGTTGAATCCCTTAGCAAGTGCAAGTGTTATTTTTACTTTTCTGAGGAATATTTCATGAACATCAAATATTCATAGAGAATAGATAATATTTAAATGACATCCTTAAATGATTAAAATTTGTGACTCTCTGTTGAGATGGAGGCTGCATTAAGAGGTGCAATACATTTTCATTAAGCACTATCTATCTTGGAGAGGGTATTGTGATGAAAAAGGACTCCTTGAGTAATGTCTGTGTGCTATTAATAGGGGAGTACAAACCTAAAGTCTTTTATGACCTTAGTGAAGAAGAGAAGGTTGCAAACTATCCACACTCAAGTATCATGTCCCCCTTTGTGGTATATGGTATATAAATAGTTAAAATGAACAGCAACCATTGCTTCTGCTATGAGTCAATGGGCAGGATTGATTTTTGTGTGTATGTGTGTGCTGGCTTATGTGTGTGTTTCAGCCCTCTATCAGTCCAGATCTGTGTAAGCTGGCCTCAGAGCTAGTCCTGTTTACCCTCTGTTCAATTAATCAACTGCTCTGCTGTTTTCTTGGAGTCTGTTGTGGTGTTCAGTTAACAGGAAGATGGGCAACCATGTGAGCAGATGCATGAAAGAGACTTAAGTATATAAACCCTTTATCTGAGAGGTTTCTGAGGCTTCTTTTCTTTTTCTCCTGGATCCAGAATGGCACCTGAAAATATCAGATGGTGTGCTTTAATAAAAGTAAGTAGAAAATCACAACTGTCTGCTTTTAGAGTTCCAAAAGAATGGAATTAGACACATGTAGTGCTCTTTGTGGCACACAAATGTGTGTGTGTGTGGCTTCAGGAGGGTGAGGGAAAGGTCTCAGGTTTGGGGATGTCAGCAACCCTAGGACCAAATGTGAGCCAAATGTACCTATGGGATTTCTGGAGAACAAGAAAGGGTAAAGGAGAACTTGCATTTTCCCTTGTGGTTTTCAGCACCTGGTTTGCCTCTAACTGTGGAGGCAGAGCTTGGTCATCATAGCCATTGATACAGGGCTGGCTCTAGGTAGACCCCCGGTGGCGCGGTGTGCCAGGGCGGCGGGCTGGTAGGCAGGGCGCCGCGCGGCAAAGCCTCACAGAAACCCTGCTGCGCCCTGCGAGGGCGGGGGCGCCAGAGCGATCTCCACCCCTCAGCGCCAGGGCAGCCAACCTGCTCGAGACTGCCCTGCATTGATAGCTTTAGTCTCCACCAATTTGTCCAGTTATCTTTTAAAGCCATCCAAGTTGGTGGCCATCACTGCCTTCCTTGGGAGCAAATTTCATAGTTTAACTCTGCACTGTGTGAAGAAGCACTCCTTTTTATCTGTCCTGAATCTTCCAACATTCATCTCCATTTCTCCTGAAACATCCCTGTATACGGCACAGAAGGAAGAGTTTTGACCACCAATATGTGGTGGTTCTGAGAAGTAAAGGAGAGAAATGAAACTCATTTTTTTTAAGTGCAGTAAAAGCAGGCAACAGCCACCCAGCTCATAGATTTATCTTAAAGGCAACATCCCACTCTGAGAATTGCAGATAATTTTTCCCCATCACCCCACAAACATTTGGACACTGTTTTACATAGCCCCTATGAATTGCTGAAAAAGTGGAGATTATATATACATATGAAGAGAGAGAGAGTCACACACACAGTGATTTTTTTCTGGGGATATGCAGGGGTACGCATACCTCTAAACATTTTGTGAATCTTTGTACTTTTGTCCATTTTCTGTATTTATTTTTTCTGATTTTCACTATAAAATGGTGATTTTTTCGAGTCAAAATGAGAGTACCTCTAAACATTTTTTTGAAAAAAACACTGTGTGTGTAAGCATGAGATTTTTAACCTCACAAAATGCATTTGCATGGGCTTAATACCTCTCCTCCATACTACCATTCTACTTTCTTTAAAAAAAAAGAAGAACACTGATATCACCAGTATTTTCTAGCTAATTGAATCTAACATCCCATAAGTCCTCGTAGCTGCTGAGCATAGGTTGAACCTTTGTTTGAAAATTATCGTTCTTGTAATGCACAAACTCCCTAGTACCTGGAAACTACTATGTTATTTTTGATGTATCCACTTTTGCTGCCAAATCAAAATAGACACAGGACAACCTACTTTTGGTATTGGATAGAAAACAATTAACAGCATTATGTTTGACTATATGCTGAACATACGTTGAGCATAATGTGTGCATAATAATAGTCAACAGCCCATTTACAGTTAGTTTGGAAACTGGAATGTTTGTTTCAAAACCTTTTTTAGTCATGGCCATCTTTCATCAAAAAAAGAGCAAAGTGCAGCAAGAAAAATATGCTTTGAAAATTGCTAGTGAAAACTGCAGGAACTTGTAAGAAAATATAGTCAGGTGTCTAACAAATGACCAAATGTATCATTGGTTGGATATTAAGATAGAAATATTACCTAAAGTGGATGTTCTCATGTCCAGCTGAAATGATGAGATAATCCCTTCTCCTCTGCTTAGGTAGCCTAAGTAAGAGTGGTACCCTCAACCACCTTTCAATTCCTCTCCCTTCCGCCTGGAGGGAGGAAGCAGGCAAACCTAGATACCAGGTCAGTCCTGGGGGGTTGGCAACCATAGGTATGGCATCATAAGTATGATACCATATGGTATCTGAAGAAGTGTGCATGCACACAAAAGCTCATACCAATAACAAACTTAGTTGGTCTCTAAGGTGCTTATTTAACTTATATGCAGAATTCATCATGCGAAAGGCTGGACTAGATGAATCCCAAGCCGGAATTAAGATTGCCGGAAGAAATATCAACAACCTCAGATATGCAGATGACACAACCTTGATGGCAGAAATCGAGGAGGAATTAAAGAACCTTTTAATGAGGGTGAAAGAGGAGAGCGCAAAATATGGTCTGAAGCTCAACATCAAAAAAACCAAGATCATGGCCACTGGTCCCATCACCTCCTGGCAAATAGAAGGGGAAGAAATGGAGGCAGTGAGAGATTTCACCTTCTTGGGCTCCTTGATCACTGCAGATGGTGACAGCAGTCACGAAATTAAAAGACGCCTGCTTCTTGGGAGAAAAGCAATGACAAACCTAGACAGCATCTTAAAAAGCAGAGACATCACCTTGCCGACAAAGGTCCGTATAGTTAAAGCTATGGTTTTCCCAGTAGTGATGTATGGAAGTGAGAGCTGGACCATAAAGAAGGCTGATCGCCGAAGAATTGATGCTTTTGAATTGTGGTGCTGGAGGAGACTCTTGAGAGTCCCATGGACTGCAAGAAGATCAAACCTCTCCATTCTTAAGGAAATCAGCCCTGAGTGCTCATTGGAAGGACAGATCGTGAAGCTGAGGCTCCAATACTTTGGCCACCTCATGAGAAGAGAAGAATCCTTGGAAAAGACCCTGATGTTGGGAAAGATTGAGGGCACTAGGAGAAGGGGACGTCAGAGGACAAGATGGTTGGACAGTGTTGTCGAAGCTACGAACATGAGTTTGACCAAACTGCGGGAGGCAGTGCAAGACAGGAGTGCCTGGCGTGCTATGGTCCATGGGGTCACGAAGAGTCGGACACGACTAAACGACTAAACAACAACAACAAAAGGTGCTACTGGAAGGAATTTTCTAATAAGTACAACATGTTAGGCATAAATAGCTACTGGAATCCAAAAGAGATATCACCCATTGCACTAGGGATTGTGAGGAGCCGCACTGAGTATCCTCTGTGAGGAACCTCAGCCACTCTGGCTGTCACTAAGACTATCAGTGGCTCTAACCATGGTCAGAGGCAGTGTTATTCTGAATGCCAGCTGCCAGTAACTGCAGGAGAGAAGATGCTCTTGCACTTAGACCCTGCTTGCAGGCTTCCCCCACACAGCTGGTTGGCCACTGGCCCAACATCACCCAGGGAGCTTCATGGCTGAGTGGGGATTTGAACCCTGGTCTCCCAGGCCCTAGCTTGACACTTCAACCATGACACCACCACTGGCTTTCTTACAGCTGTCTGATAAATATACCTCTATGATCTATGTGGTTGAAACAGCTACCAGTAATCTTTGCATTTACCCTTTAGAGTCAATGACCTTGCTGGTAGTTGCCACCGAGTCGTTAAAAAAAGGAGATGGGCTAAATTTTTTGCACTGCTTTTAATTATGCATGTGTGATGGGTTTTCTTTTTGCGGGCGATAGGTTTTCATTACTTGGTTTTTGCAAGCCACCTTGATCTGAGAAGAAAAGCAAGATTTTTTTTTATTTAAAAAAAAGTAAACAGCGTATGGCCTTCCATATTCAACTTATAACCAATCACAAATTTCCTAAACAGTTGAAAGACTCCAGAAATGAATCATAAGAGAGAATAAGTTTTTTGTTTCCTTCTGTATGTGACAGACCCAGAGGGAAACAGGGGTGAAGAGGGCAGGGCTTGAGGCCTCCTGCAGGAACTCTCAAAGTCTCTCATCTAACCGTGTCAGAGGCTGAGAGTCTCTGAAGGGTCTTGTTAAGTGCTTGTTTTCTGTAAGCATCAGAGAAACAGAGGGAAGCAAGGACGGAAGAGCAAGTAGATTGACTTCCAGCTGAGCACCTCTAAGTGCACGCAGTACAGCAGTGTCTGTGCTCTCACCTTCTGCACTAGAAAGAACCTTATTAGCAGCCACCAGAAGTTTACAGACAGCAGTGGGAAGAACTGCATCAACCTGGTTTGTTGTAGGGTGCTTCTGGGAGATTATACAGGGCACATTGATTTTCTTGGCACACCCTTGTCTCTCACACTGGGTAACAAGGCTTTTCTGAGGCTATATGGACTCAGAAAAGCAACCCCCACCTTTCATCCCATCCTCAAACTAAGCAAAATTGTTTGGGTTGTGGCTGGGTTTATTGGGGAGGAGAGTCTGGGAAATTGCTCTAACTGAGAGGGGGGAAACACCAGTTAAGGATATGATAAAAACATTCTGTGACTGTCAAAGTATTGAAAGTTTATAGCCAAAGGGAAATATGAGGAGGTGGGGGCATTCAGCTGTCAAGTTCTTCCCTATAAATAAGTCTTGTGTACCAAGATAATAATGCTTTATGCAAGCCGAATGAAACATTTATATACTTGCGATAGTCCCCCAAAAGACCTTTTCCCCCAAGTGCCAGGAGTAATATTATGGCTTTACTACTAACCTTTATAGAAGCAGTTGGAAAGCCTTCAGCAATAGTAAATGTCTTTCCTAATCAGTTGTTTGAAAACCAACAGCTGAAAGGAATTCTATCAAACCCAGCAACAACACTAGCTTCTGGTGTGTATTTAGTGAAAGTGGTGTATCATCTCTGTAATGTAGGTGTTTTCTACATTGCTCAACAATGATAACTTCAGAGGGATGACGCCAAGTTCAGCACCTACTGCAGATACTGGCAAAATCTTGCTCAGGATTTACAATGGTAAGGTGGAACGTGTGAGGCTACACAGCACAACACAATCCTTCCCCCCCCCCCAATAACCAAAACATTCCAGATCTAGACCAAGATTCAACTAAACAGTATGCTAGTGGCAGCCGCCACAGTAAGTTCCACTATTTCAATGGGGTTCCCCCCCTCTTCTTCCCCAAACACATCCAGATAGGTTCTGGGCAGTCAGGTGAACCCCCCAAAAGAGCATATGAGGGAGGGAAGATTGCTCTTTTGGCAAGTAGGAGTGGTTGTGCTAACAAAACAGCCATGCTGGTGTGATGTTATTTACAACAACTAATGCATCTGTCTTGGGTAGAGCCCTCAGAAAGTGGGAACTAGTGATGCCTTGGTCACCCCAAGCTACACCAACATGGAACAGCTTTTGACTGAATCGATGTGCAGCCAGGCATCATCACAAAAGAATGAAAACGGATAGGCCACAACACATGGAAGGAGTCTACACAGGTGGCAAGATTGTAATGTTGCGAGGACTGCCACCTTTAGGCCTGGAACTAGTTCCATGGAGGAAGAGCACAGTAGTCACTGATAGCTTTATCCTTTGTGAATTTGTCTAATCCTCTTTTAAAGCCAAGTTGGTGGTCTCTGTAAGAGCGTGTTCCCTAGTTTAACTGTGTGCTGTATGAAGAGTACTTTATTTTCTCCTGCCCTGAATCTTCAACTATCCAGCTTCAATGAATGCCCATGAGTTCTAGTGTTATGAGGGAGAATAACTTTTCTCTATCCATTTTCTCCATGCCACACATAAATTTACTAACTTCTATCACGTCCCCTCTAATTTGCCTTTTCTCTAGACTAAAAATTTGTGTAAGCTGAAACCTTTCCTCAAAGAGGAACATTTTGCCTGTTCTTTTTCTTTCTGCTGTGGTTGCTCTTGGCAGAAGCACCTTAAACAAAATCACCCCCACCCATGCTAAACAAACCCTTCCTCCTGAGTGGATTTGTAGAACACTGTTTCCAAGTATGTTTCCGAGCACAATTCAAAGTGTTGGTGCTGACCTTTAAAGCCCTAAACAGCCTCGGCCCAGTATACCTGAAGGAGCATCTCCCCCCCCCCCATTGTTCTGCCCGGACACTGAGGTCCAGCTCCAAGGGCCTTCTGGCGGTTCCCTCACTGTGAGAAGCAAAGCTACAGGGAACCTGGCAGAGGGTCTTTTCGGTAGTGGCACCCACCCTGTGGAACACCCTCCCACCAGATATCATAGAGAACAACAACTACCAGACTTTTAGAAGACATCTGAAGGCAGCCCTGTTTAGGGGAGCTTTTAATGTTTGATGGACTACTGTATTTTAATATTTTGTTGGAAGCCACCCAGAGTGGCTGGGGATTATTATTATTATTATTATTATTATTATACCACTTTATGCCTGCTCAAACAAGTCTCCCCAGAGAAAGTATGGGCTAACATTTGGAATGTCAAGTATTTAAAATGATGCTTCTTTGCAAACCCTCCCTCCTCTCCCACAGAAATGATTCAATGGTTAGCAGAATCATCTGCTAGGTACTGAACACAAACTGGAGAAAGAGGAAGCTGTCCCCAGCATTATAGATAATGATGAAATGTGGGATCCCCCCCCCATTCCCTTGTTATGCCACTACTGCTACCGCTTGCATTCCCTGCTCTGACTATAATCATCTCAGGCCAGCTTTGGGTGCACTGTACAACCTAAGGAAGCATTGCTTGAAATGACAGGATAATCTTTGTACATAATGGACCCAAGAAGGGGATTTCTCTAAGCCCTTGCTATACCTGCAAGACTGGCTGAATCATGTGAAGAGCACCCCTGGGCATCATTGGTAGGGCAATACTTATGGTTCACATTGCTCATGCCTCACAGCCAGCTGCATCTCTCTTCTGGGGTTAAACCAGTATTGCTGAAGCCGGACTTATTTGAAATGACACCCGAGGATCCAGATTTTCCAACTCAGAAAATTACAGCCTTCTGTGCTATAATACAGATCCCAAAGATTTTCAACACTTTCAACGGCAGGTTCATGGAGTGCAGACATTAATGCGTAGCATCGAGCCGATTATTGTCAAATGCAGCCTCCAGGCATGTGAGGATCAGGACGGCTCAGCAACATTTACATCAGGCTCAGGCAGTTTTGTCAGGACTTTTTTGTATCCGTGTCTCCAGGCGAATTGGGGTATTAAGTAGGTCTGACGTTCTGGCACGTCTACGATATTTTCTTTAAGATGTGTCCGATGTCGGTGCTATTGAAGTTGCTACCTTCTCAAAGGCAAGTGTCCATTTTCTGTTTGTGAAATAAAGAAAGCCAGCGTGCCTTTGAGATGGGTTTTAAGAACATTGGAGAGATTCTCTATCCACACTCTCCTTGCCATGTTACCCTTTATAGATTGGCTGGCTGGAGCAACAATGCAGGTTCTCTATCATAGAGATCACGATTTGCGGTGGGGGCTTAGCAAACCACTCCTAAGTCTTAAGGTGGGGGCATGAGTGGCCACTGTCTGAGTGGTCCTGGGCTGTTGTTGGGCAAATTCGCATGTTGCAAGCTGTAGGTCCAACCCCTGGGTTAGAATCATAGAATCATAGAGTTGGAAGAGACCACAAGGGCCATCCAGTCCAACCCCCTGCCGAGCAGGAAACACCATCAAAGCATTCTTGACATATGCCTGTCAAGCCTCTGTTTAAAGACCTCCAAAGAAGGAGACTCCACCACACTCCTTGGCAGCAAATTCCACTGTTATAAAAGCCTAAGCACATGGTTTCTCTTTCTCTTTCACTGCGTTTTCGGATCCCCACCCTCCCTCCGCTGTTTTTTAGGCCTCTGTGTTGATATTGCTGTGCCTCTCATGGGGTCACCTGTATTCAGGGGCCTGGTAGGAATTTTTCCATTTGGCTGAGCTGATTGGCTGGTGCCATCTGGTTTTTGCCTACTGCATAGCAAATAGTCATAACTTGTAAGGTTGGCGATTAGGCATTGGTTATTTTGGTTTTATAAAGGGGTCTTGTTGACTGTGTTGGCCCGAAGTTAATGCCTGCGTGGTGGGGGAAATTCTGGTCAGGAATACAGGGGCTCTATGCAGTGTCCATAACCCCAAGGGCCAGGACCGCGTATTGAGCCCCTGGGAGCCTGAAGGGAGAGGGGAGAGTTCATGCACCCGGGTCCCTGTCTCTCCCCGTAGGATTTCCCCTTGTTGACAAGGCAAGTTATTTCTGTTCTTGGGTGACAGTTGAGAACCAATGCCTACGCAACCACTTACATATTTTGTATTTTAATAAACGTTGTGGCCAAATTCATGCCAAAAACCATTAAACAAAATTCTGTCTATGTTGTGAGTTATTTGAGGGGTGGTTTGGGGACCTCCACACACAAACCCAATATTGCCTAATTGGGAAAAACATGGCAAAGTCTTAGAGTGAGGCCTTTCATTTCACTGCTTTGTAAGAAGCTCCCAGCTAGGATGAGACCAAAGTTCTATTTCCAAATGCCTCCACGAAGCCCAGTATCTGATATTCAGAGGAATACTTCATCTAAAACATTGAGGTTCCTGTTTAGCTCTCATAGCTAATAGCTGATACCGTAATAAGTCTACTTGCTATGAAGTTGACTTTTTAAAAATTTAAAAAAAACACTTAAGCTAGTGATCATAACCTCAGCTTGTGGCACTGAATTTCATTATGTGTTGTGTGGATAAGTACTTTTTTTTTACTCTCCTGAACCTACTGCTGATCATTTCCACTGGGTGACTTCAGTACTAGTGTCAAGATAAGCAATGAAACATTTCTCTTTGTCTATGTATATTCTTTAATTAGGGATTCAGATGATGAAACCAGGAAATTATGCATGCAAAGTGTGTTCTCTGCCATTGAATTTTTTGTCCCTCTTCATAGCACTTGCCTATACCAGACAGGGAGATTTTGCAGCAGTACTGCCAAATGTATTAATCAGTAACAATATAAGAATTGTGCAGCGGACTAATACTTGGCTGGTGGCAAAGATGGCCTAGATCAGGACTGGGCAACCACTATCAGCTGCAGGGCCAGATCCAAAAGTGACAAAATTGTTACTTTGCAGTCCCAGCTTGATATTTGGTGATGCTTAAATTTGGCACCTTTCCCTGTCCACCATTTTTGGCAGGGATCAGATGCACTTGGGGACTCCTGATTGCTCCCTAGGGTATCCAAACCCTGCCAAAAGCGGCACAACAGGACAAAGTGTCAAAATCATACAGCACCAAATTCAGGCCACAGCTGCGGAGAAGCATTCCTTCACAGCCACAGCTTCACCCATTCTTTTCCATTCCAACGTTTCCATGGTGGCAGCAAAGGGGCATCTGACATTGGATCACCCTTTCTTTTTCGGAAAGAGAGAGACCCAACACTTCCACTGGTCCATGGGACACAGCCAAAGATCATAGGGTTGCAGAACTAATACGCATTATTCCTTTTAAAGTATTTCAAGCCAGCTCTTTATCTCAAAAGGGCTCAGAGAGTGGCTTAGATAAGATCGATAACAAGCAAATCATGCTTCTAAATTGGCCTTGAAAAGGTCTCTTGCTGGGCTGGATTTAATCCAGAACGGATTTCAGACACGGCATGGTATGAGTATTTAGCAGAAAACCAGAAGGAAATCAATCTGGACAACAAAAACCGCAGACTATCAACAGCCATGTTGGAGTGTATTTTTTAAAGAAGAATCTCACCAACACTTTACAAATTCGTGCAGCAAATTTTCAGCAGCTGGTATTTTGAAGCACACTGCCTCCAGCCTCCAGCCTCGGAAGCAGTCATGATGCCTATGCTCTGCCTCCACAGTCAGACACAGTGGGAATACTAGCTGCAAGAGGGGAGAGTGCTCTTGTGTTCAGGTCCCATAGGCATCTGGTTGGCTACTGTAATAACAAAATGCTGGACTAGGTGAGCCATTGAGCTGGTCCAGCAGTGCTCTTCTTGTGCTCCTATTTTATAGTTGTCACTTGTTGCTATAAAATGCTTTAAACTAATTTGCAAGGTGTTTTTGAAAAACTCATTGCTGTCACTTGTTGCAATTGTAATTTTGTTACTACATATCCCAGCTTGGCTGTTGACAGTATTCAGTCAATGCAAATGTGATGAGAAGACACTTGAAGGGGTGTAGCTCAGCCACAGAACACATCCTTTGCATGATAAAGTTTCCAGGTTGAATCCCTGGGATCTCCCAGTAGGACTCGAACAGACTCCTGATGGAAACCCCAGAAAACGTCTGTCAGTCATTGGTAATGCTGAGTTATATGAGCCAATGATCTAACTTGGTAGAAGGCACCTTGATATAGTCCTGTGACTGCAGTCCTATACACTTACCAGGGAGGGAGTCTCATTGAGTTCATGATGGCTTAGATCTGCCCACCTACGATTGCACTCCATGTCCTTAGCCTCCCAAGAGTCAAGATAGTACTTTAATACTACTCTTCTAGTCTAGCTGTTTCCCGTCTTCTCAGCATGTCTCTGAAGCCTGAGTCAAACAGAGCATGTAAAAAAGAAAATAGACATTTAGTATTTAGCAAAATATGTGCATTGGAAAATAGCAAGTTTCCAAACTGCTGCGGAACTAGTTCTGTGGATTCAAGTGGCACTTGCTTGCCTTGAACAGCAGTTCTTCTTGGCAAAATGAGTTTTGAAATGGAGATGAGTTTCAAAAATGTAAGGGCAGCCATCATTTTATTCCTCGGGAACCACCTTGGTCATCATGTAGCATCGTTACACACACACCCCTGGTGGAGGGAACGTTGTTCCAGGAAATACATTCCCTATATTTGCCTCTAATTAATATTCTTTCCTTTTGGCAGAAATTAAAGCTATTTAATTGAATTCAAAAATATGTTCTGAACACTTTGCTTGCATTGAAGGCTCACAATAATTGCTACATCACAGACATAATATTTTAATTAACTGTAGGGTAATAAATAAATGCTCTGAGAAGCATATAGAAAGCATAGAGAGCTGCGTTGTGCTAAGTCACATCATTGGTCCAACATCTTTGAAATATGGTCAAGCTAGAATACTAGCAAACCTACAGAAGCAATGAATTCTGTAAGTGTGGATTAGCTGCTGCTGCTGCTGCTTGTCTCTCTAGTCTCCGCATATCCCTAACAAATTCTGCACAGAGATAACATAAACAGGGCTTTCAGGGATCATGACAGGATATAGGGAAGGAATTGATCACTAAGATAGATGCGCAGCAGGTTGAGGGATTTCTCATCTCCATGAAAGTGTCTCTTAGATGAGATTCCCATTCTTCACTGCTACCTGGAATTAGCCATGCTGTCAAATACCTTATCTATTTGCTTAAATCCACTAGCATTAATCAATCTCCTTAGCATAGCAGCCAACCCCAGAGGAGTGGCTACAGATCTTTCTGGTATAAATCTCTGCTTGACTAGGAAGCTCAGGGCAAAGTTATTTAAAATCAGACATTAATAGGATCCTTCTAACCTATAAGTGTTATGAGGACAAGTGATATCCTGCTCTCTTTGGTAATTTCCTACAGTTATATTTTACACGGGGAGAAAATTATGATGTCTCTTTCATGCATACAACCATGCACATGTAGCACATTGTGCTTCCAAAAAGGAATGCTAATTCATGGTCAATTGGAAGCTTTCTTCAAGCATTCAAAAGTACACACCAGGGCTCAACGTGCACAGAACTGGTGCGTGGAACTTTGGTCTCTCCAGATATTGTAGAACCACAACTCCCATCATCCTCGGCCACTGGCTATTCCAGCTGGGGCTGCTAGGAGCTGTAGTTCAGCAACATCTGGAGCACCAAAGGTTCACCACTCTTGGCATAGAAGGTACTGGGTGTGCACACTCCCCATACTTCCAATATCCCCATGCATGCAACATCCCTTCCCTCCCAACTTCCATGTGTTCAGTGCAAAGTTCCTCAGGGAGTTTCTAGCCATGTTCTGCTGAAAACAGTTTGAATCATCCCTTGGATTGTGCAGGATTTCATTTCAGGGAGAAATGTCTACCTTTGTCCTGAATGCATAAGGTTTGAGAGAAGCAAGCTTGATGGGAGCATTGGGATGCAACTTGCTTGCGCATCTCCTTCCCCTTCTCACTTTAAGTCCAAATATGTTTTCCTCTGAATGCCTAAGGAGAGCTAGAGAGAGGAATCACAATGAACAGGTCATAACTGCATGCTAGTAGAGTGGCCAGGTAAAAAGGGGTACGGGGCTCCAATAGCTGTGGAGAAAAGGGGATTTCAACAAGCATAGCTGCACCTGCTGAAAATCCCACTTCTACAAACCAAAGAAGAACCAGTGGCCTATCTAGTCCAGAATCCTGTTCTCACAATGGCCAACCAGATGCCTACAGGAAGCCCAGAGGCAGGACCTGAGCACAAGAGCACTCTCCTCTCCTGCAGTTTCTGGCAAGTGGTATTCAGAGGAATAAAATCTCTGACTCTGAACTTTTAAATGGTTCAGCAAATGATAATCAGAAGAATGCTGCCTCTGAACCTGGAGGTAGTGTATACTCATCATAACTAGTAGTTACCAATGGCCTGATACGCCATGAATTTATCTAACACACACACCCCATCTCAGTTGGTAGCTGCCACCACATTTTTCAGCAGTGAATTCCAGGGTTTAATGGCATATTGCTTGGCACCTCTTAAAATAGAATGGGCCTTAATGTGATGCAGCTAATCAATACTTTCTCCCATTTATGTGCTTCTCTTCCAAAAGCACAGGACTAAAGAATGTTTTGGATGAGTGCTGCTGCATGACAAAGCACCAACTTGCTCCTGGCTCAAATAACCCCACAATGATGTTACTTGTAAAGAACAATAAAAAAATTTTTTAAAAAAGCTCTCATTTACTATTTGCCTTCCAACTGTACCTGCCACCATTTAAGAGATGTCCCTTAGTGATGTGTTGCCATTGGGCACCCTTAGGATGCATGCACACTTCTTCAGAGAAAACAGAGATGGGTGCTATTTTGGGCAGCTTTGGCTGCCATGGAATGAGCGGATGTGGGAATTCTATGCAAAGTCCCTTACAAGGTCTCTCTTTCTGTTGCCACAAATTTCCTTTGCCATGAAGGCAATGTGAAGGAAAAACAATGTATCCTTTCAGTGTTTCCAGAGCCTCTGTGATTATTGTGACATCAGTGAAAGGACAATGCTAAAAGGAGATGGAAAAAGAAGGACATGAAATTGCTTGTGCAACCTTCTAGCATCAATTCACTGCAAAATGAGGAATTGCATTTCTCCACATTTATACAGCAGTGCAATTGCAGATTCATTTTCCATAGAGCTGAGCACTTACACTTTCCTTTTGAGTCCATCACAGAGACATTTATACCATTATGTAGCATTGGATGATTGAGCTCTACATAGCACCGCAGCAGCCTGTAGGTAAGAGCGAGAGGTGATAGTGTTGAATTCTCTCCCACATAGAAAAGTAAAAGGGAGCCCTCTCTTACATTTTAAAACATGATGTGATGCAGCACTTCAAAGAAGCTTTACAGGGCTGCTAATTTGCTCTTTACAAGCAACATCATTATGGGGCTATTATCCTGCTGCACTTCAGTCGTCAGAGCCTCGTTTGTGTAAACAGCGTATATTGAGTCTAATATGGACAGCAGGTGAGCCTGACATTTGTCTAGTTACAGGTAGGTAGCCGTGTTGGTCTGACGTAGTAAAAACAAAATAAAAAAAATTCCTTCCAGCAGTGCCTTAGAGACCAACTAAATTTGTCATTGGTATGAGCTTTCGTGTTCATGCACACTTCTTGAAACAGAAGTCAGTAACATGGTTTTGCATTTTTACACGGGGAAGCAACCACATCTTCCTCCTCACCTGCAGATGTATATAATTCTACAATCTTAGGCTGCAATCCTAACCTCACTTACCTGCTGGGAGTAAGCCTCAGTGAATTTGGAGGGATTCTGAGTTAGGATTGCACTGTTATTCTATGCAATGTGCAAAGATTAGCTATTTGGGGAGGGGGGAAATTACAATAACTATTTTCTTTAGGAAAGATGCCTGAAGTAGAGGTTGTGTCTGAATTAGGCGGCTGCTCTGAATGTTTTGGGTTGGTTTTTTTAAAGGATTAGGCTTCCGATTAAATGTTTTTGTTTAACTACTGTATTGTACATTTAACTGATTAAGTAAGCGAGTAAAAGATACTTTGGAGGATCTGAACACAGATGAAACCAAGCAGATATTTAATTAAGAAATGGTTATTTCATCTACATGACACCAGTATTGTATTATGCAGAACATCATCATAACCACTGAAACCTGCTCTCATGGGCCAGCTACAATTAAAATCTAATTAAAATACCATATTTTTGATATCTGATTAATGAATTAATCATACCAATTAACTGGTTAGAACTTCTGGCTCTACATACTAAGCTAACTGAAACTGATTTTCTTAGTACATATTTACAGCAGCTTTTTTGCCCCTTTGGAAAGTTGGCGTCACTTGCACCAAATCCTTTCTATAATCATAGACACGTATTCTGGTTCTAAGACTGGTTGTGGCTACAATGTTCCTTGAGAAATGCTGCCCCCCTCCCCTTTCTCCCTCCCTCTCTTTTTGCCCCTTATGCTTATTTGAAAGGGGCAGCTGAGCACTCTCTGCTGACACACAAACACACTATATTTTGTGCTATGGAGGTTGTCCTGGTAGGCAAAAATTGGGTCCCTGTGACAGTGGTGAAATAACTAGACAGGAGTCGGGGTTGGGTAAAATCAGGCCAAATCTTTTTGGACCACAGTAGGAAGTGGGGTTGCGCTCATTTCACACGCTAGCAAGGTTATGCTTAAAATTCTACAAGGCAGGCTTAGGCAGTATGTGGACCGAGAACTCCCAGAAGTGCAAGCTGGATTTCGAAAGGGCAGAGGAACCAGAGACCAAATAGCAAACATGCGCTGGATTATGGAGAAAGCTAGAGAGTTCCAGAAAAACATCTACTTCTGCTTCATTGACTATGCAAAAGCCTTTGACTGTGTCGACCACAGCAAACTATGGCAAGTTCTTAAAGAAATGGGAGTGCCTGATCACCTCATCTGTCTCCTGAGAAATCTCTATGTGGGACAAGAAGCTACAGTTAGAACTGGATATGGAACAACTGATTGGTTCAAAATTGGGAAAGGAGTACAACAAGGTTGTATATTGTCTCCCTGCTTATTTAACTTATATGCAGAATTCATCATGCGAAAGGCTGGACTAGATTAATCCCAAACCGGAATTAAGATTGCCGGAAGAAATATCAACAACCTCAGATATGCAGATGACACAACCTTGATGGCAGAAAGCGAGGAGGAATTAAAGAACCTTTTAAAGAGGGTGAAAGAGGAGAGCGCAAAATATGGTCTGAAGCTCAACATCAAAAAAACCAAGATCATGGCCACTGGTCCCATCACCTCCTGGCAAATAGAAGGGGAAGAAATGGAGGCAGTGAGAGATTTTACTTTCTTGGGCTCCTTGATCACTGCAGATGGTGACACCAGTCACGAAATTAAAAGACGCCTGCTTCTTGGGAGAAAAGCAATGACAAACCTAGACAGCATCTTAAAAAGCAGAGACATCACCTTGCCGACAAAGGTCCGTATAGTTAAAGCTATGGTTTTCCCAGTAGTGATGTATGGAAGTGAGAGCTGGACCATAAAGAAGGCTGATCGCCGAAGAATTGATGCTTTTGAATTATGGTGCTGGAGGAGACTCTTGAGAGTCCCATGGACTGCAAGAAGATCAAACCTATCCATTCTTGAGGAAATCAGCCCTGAGTGCTCCCTGGAAGGACAGATTGTGAAGCTGAGGCTCCAATACTTTGGCCACCTCATGAGAAGAGAAGAATCCTTGGAAAAGACCCTGATGTTGGGAAAGAGTGAGGGCACTAGGAGAAGGGGACGACAGAGGACAAGATGGTTGGACACTGTTCTCGAAGCCACGAACATGAGTTTGACCAAACTGCGGGAGGCAGTGCAAGACAGGAGTGCCTGGTGTGCTATGGTCCATGGGGTCACGAAGAGTCGGACACGACTAAACGACTAAACAACAACAACAAAGCCTGCCCAGGACTCTTCATCAATTATCTTTCTGATGGGCAGACTGGCTTTTTCAGTGATCAGAAACTACCTCATTCTGGTTTCAGTTGGCAATTTACTCCTGTTTCTCTTCCAATGTTACAACTGCACTGCGATTCTTCACTTACACGATAAGAAGATCTCATTGAGCTGGAGGGACTGGGCTACTTTACCCCTACTTTTTAATTATTATCTTTTTAAAATCACTGAGCTAATCACCATGAAATGTACTTAAGCATGCCCTACTCAAACAGAGGGCACATTCAAACAGAGAACTGGCCTCTGTAAAGTAAGGCACACAGACATTCTAACACAATCACCCAGTGGTTCACTTTCAAATGCAGGGATGGAGGATTGGAAATCCACGGCGCCAACAGCTCAAAATAAATATGTCAAGTTGCATTTCTGAAGACGGGTGCTTTCCCCAGAACTTTTACAGAGCTAGGGGACAAAAAAGCACCCTTGCTACCCTGGGGACGTCTTCCCAATTTAAATATCTACCTTATTAAAGCTGCAGGGTCTAAGGAAATAGCCTGCAGCCTCCTCCTTTGCTGTCCTTCATTTCCCTTTAATATTTAATTGTTTTGAACCTCCTATTGGTCTCCAGTGCATGTAATTGCAGATCTGCAGTATGTCAGACTCCCAGCTGGTAATTACTGACATTCCCAGCAGGCTCTCAGATAGGTCTCCAATAGTAAGAGCGAAAGAGTTGTGCACACATACATCTGTATTCAGCCCCGATAAGTTGTAAATCATGTTCCGGCTTTTAATTCCCACCTCCAGCTTTTCTGTCTCCCTCCTCACCTGAATGCTCAGTCTGATACGATCAACAAAAAAAGGGGGCGGGCGGATTTTATGTTTCATAAATCTTGTTATCCCATGATACACATCTCTTGCCCTTTTTGATTACTTAGTCAAAAGGCACTCTATAAATCAAAAGGTGACAGAATCTCGCCTGCTTCTCTGGGGGCTATAAAAGCCACAAAGTATTTTCCCCTTCAAGAAATAGCAGCGTTCCAAAGCAAGCCGCAAACAAACTGACAGATCTGGCCCTGCTCCCTTAATCCTACGTGCAGCCAGGCTTTAAAGCAATTTGGAAATATTACTTTGCAGAAGAAAGAGTGGGCCTTACTATCTGGGGGTTAATTTGAGTCAGAGAGTACAAAGCTCCAGCCTTTCGTGAGCAGCGGGTGCTTAGGGAACAGCTCTGAAACTCTTTATCCAGCTCATTCTCTTCTCTTCCATAGTGAGTGCCCACCCACATATCTGTGGAAGAGATGGAGTTATCACACACACATGTTCAACCAATGGTGGAGCCTGTGTGCACACACAAGACTGCCCTATTCATCTAAGGCAGACAGATATATAGAATACAATTCCCATCATGCCTGACCACTGGTCCTGTTAGCTAGGGATCATGGGAGTTGTAGGCCAAAACATCTAGAGGGCCGCAGTTTGGGGATGCCTGATCTAAGGCAAGGATAGGAACAGTGGCAGACTTGGGTTCTATGGTGCCATGTGTGAGGCCAAAATCTAGCCCCTCCCCCACCAGTGTTCAGGCTGCCTTTCCAAAGAAGGTGCCTGGCTTTGGGAAGGGGGCGCAAGGGCTCTGGCAGGAATCTAGAGCCTTCCCTCCTTCTTCCCAAATCTGGGGAAGTGCTAACTAGGCTTTGGGAAGGAGAATGGAGGACTCTAGGACCCTGTTAGAGCCTCGCCTCCTTCCCAAAGCCTAGTGAATCACTTACCGGGCTTCGAGATGGCACCCCCTCAGCTCAACACTCTGTGCCAGGGGTCAGCAAACTTTTTCAGCAGGGGGCCGGTCCACTGTCCCTCAGACCTTGTGGGGTGACGGACTATATTTTGAAAAACAACAACAAACTAATTCCTATGCCCCACAAATAACCCAGAGATGCATTTTAAATGAAAGCACACATTCTACTCATGTAAAAAACATCAGACAGGCCCAACAAATAACCCAGAGATGCATTTTAAATAAAAGGACACATTCTACACATGTAAAAACATGTTGATTCCCAGACTGTCTGCGGGCCGGATTTAGAAGGCTTTTGGGCCGCATCCGGCCCCCGGGCCTTAGTTTGCCTATCCATGCTCTGTGCACTGCTCACACAGCTTGAAATCTGCCCTGATAGGAAATCTGTGGTTCTCCATATGTTGTTGGATTCCAACTCCCATCAGCTCCAGCTCAAGTGAGCCCATACAACAGCCAAGGATGAAGGGACATTGAAGTGTGCATTAAAAGGCCTGTATCAGTGCCAATAACATACAAAAATGCATCATTAAAGTGCTTTGTAAAAATGTGTTCATTAGAGAAAACTGCATACAAAAAAATCCAGTATATTGGGAGAAATGTCACACTAAAACGCTGATGAATTTTCATGTGGACATTTTCTTTTTAAAATACAGAGAGAGGGGGGGGGAGAGATGTTGAAATATGGAGAACTGAATTTAAGACTGGAAAATGGAGAGAAAGCAAAATTGCCAGATACATCTGCCCCTAATTAGCGTGTTACATGTTTGGTGGTTTATTTGGTGTTGAGCAGCCTTTCCCAACCTGGTGCCTTCCAGATGTTTGGGCAGGCTGGCTGGGGCTGATGTGGATTGTAGCCCAAATGAGCAGCTGATGGGAGGGCACCAGGTTGGGCGAGGCTGAGGCAGAATGTTGTGCAGAATGCAGTAGCTTGGTTTCAGACTGTTGGTCATAGAATCATAGAATTGGAAGGTACCCTGGGGGTGCTAGGGGTGTCATCTAGTCCAATCCCCTGTAATGTGGGAATCTCAACTAAATAATCCAAGGCAAATGGCCACCCAACTTTGAAGATGGCTATCATATCTCCTCTCAGTCTCCCCTTATCGATACTTTAGACCTGTTGAAATCAAGGCGACAATTTGTCACGCCTAACTTCACTACCATTGATTTCAATGGAACTAAAGCACAGCCAACCCAATGAACATTCAAGAGCTGCTGAAGTGTCTGCTGCAAATTAGTCAGAGACACTCTGGACAAGCAGTGTAAAACCATACAATTTTGTAAATCATCATACATTGGCTTAAGATCTATATTGAAAATAATTGTTTCTGTACAAATAAATTCAAAAAGGGATTGGGAAGAATGTGCAGAGACAGCAAACTGGGATAATTTAAAAGAGCAATTACTCTCTAATTAAATCTGAAGTTTGCAACCATTATCAGGAGCAAGGCCTTACCAAATTATGTTGAAAGCAACTTTCTGTCAAGTTATGGTTGTTCAATAATGAAACTTTTTCTTTTCTTTTCTGCACAAGACACACATTTTAAAAATAACTTGCCCAATAATGGATGGCTTCTCCTTACCCTTTCTAATCTCTTTATCTATATTGTCTATGTGGTATTTAGTCTTTGTACTTAAATCAACAGTAATTGTTTGCGGAAGCATGAGAAATTTTGCCCCATTGATTTCCCATAGCAGTGAAATGTCATA
Source organism: Zootoca vivipara (assembly GCF_963506605.1). Lineage (NCBI taxonomy): Eukaryota > Metazoa > Chordata > Lepidosauria > Squamata > Lacertidae > Zootoca > Zootoca vivipara. The sequence goes on along the minus strand of NC_083276.1, from coordinate 52,854,412 downwards.
TTAGTTCAAGGTGAAGAAGCTAATGGCACATGAATAATAATAACAACAATCAGAATAATAACAAAGAGAATGATGCAGCCAATTGAACAATTTTTTTTAAAAAAAGTTTGCTGCAATTGCATCTCACAGCTCTGATGGCATTATAAACTCAGGAGAACAAAATCAAAATGCTTTGTTAATAGCACTCAAGCTGTTACATCAAATTCATCTCTATTCCTGCACAATTAATTTATCTGTGTTAAGGGGATATAAGTTTAGCAGTTAATGTGACTAACAACCAGCCATTATGCACATGCATCAGGCCTCAAGGAAAATGTGAACATACGATTTCCATGAATTGCGTACATTCCGCAGTCAATATACTGTATATAATCTCCTTGGGGAAAAGTCCATATATTGACTGAATTTTGTACATTCTGTTGCCACTATGTATAATCCCCAACAGGCTTTAAGGAATGTGCATATCTGGGCTGAATTATGTACATTCTCCAACCATTATATGTAATATGCAATAAATGTTGTGTAACATGCATATATTGACTGAATTTTCTACATTCTCCAGTCATTATGTATAGACTCCAAGAAACATGCATTTTTTTTCTATTTCTTGTTCAGAAATCTGCACTCTGTGCTTCCGAACTGTTAGTGGCTCACTGTCTAATCTTTCATGACCCATGGCATACCCTCCCATTGATTAGCCAAGCAGCAGGGGAGAATGATGGAAACTCAAGATGAAGATCAATTTCCTTCTGTAGTCCAGCCTCTTTTTCACCACTCTCAGATGTTCCCCGGTCATGGGATTGCAGGGAGAGGAAAGTTTTAAACCATCCCTCTTCCCATTTTGATGGAAACCCCCTCCCATCCCATGGGGAAAAGCTTAATAGAAGCATGGGGTCAATCACCATGGGAAGCACAGGGGAGATCAATGAAGGTAGTTGAGAGATCACTGCTCAATTGGTTTCATGATTTGTTGGCCTTCGTCTGTCTTGACAGACAATGGAGTGTACCTCCAGGGGTGAAGTCAAACCACTGCTAGCAGCACTGAAGTATCCTCCCTGGGGTGCAAGCCTTGGCAGTCTGTATGGAGGTCCTGGGCTACCCAGATTATAAACCCCCCCTCTCCGTCTCGCTGATGTGGTCCAAAGGAAAGCAGAGCAATATGTTTGACACCAGCTTGACTGCAGGAGTCGCTCGAAGGAGACATATAAGGTGCTGTCCAACCATCTTAGGGACACCACTCTGGATTTCTGTAGGATTTACTCCTTAGGCTTTTCTTGTCCTGGAGATATCCCACAAGGCAGTGGAGGCTTCAGATAAGAATTTTCCTTCTCCTAGATGGGTTATCTTCCCAGGTTGACAAGCCCCACCTGCCCTTTCATGACGATAGTGAAATAAAGTTGGGCTGGTCAATACATGCATAATCATTACTGGAAGACAACAACATCACATGATGACTTGAATGTGTGAATGGCCATCACGGGTCAAGAATAGTAACGCACTGTTTCAAATGACTTAATGACACATTCAGTACTGGATTGAAAAGGGTGGATGGTAGGTGATGCCACGTGATCAGACAACTAGTTCCACTTGTGGAAGGGGCTGCCATTCAGAATGCAGGCCACTGTCCTGTGGTGCTGTGTATCATCTGAATCTACTTAATGAAAGAGAAATCAAATGATAAACATAGCCTTGAATTAAACTCCAGTGACATGAATGGTAATGGTTCTGACTGAGAATGCATAGCAGGGCAGCCAAACTAATTTTTAGTGTCAGAAAGCAATTAAAGCTACTAATTACCAAATAATTTATGCAAATACTCAAAAGGCGTGCAAGTGCACTGATGGATACACTGATGAGTTTCCATCTTGCAATAAAAATCTCTCTCTTTTCTTTCTTCTCCTCCCTTTGCCCACTGGGTATTCTCAGCAGTTGTATGTTTATCAAGGGCAAGCTCAAGCCCAATTCATTTCACACTGAATGACTATTTTTAAGTGTTCATCTCCCAATCAAATGTGGCAGTCGAGCATTCCAGAACTTCCAGTTCAATAAGCAGAAGCCAGATACTTAATATAGGTGTGCAGGTATTGTGATACTTACGGTGATTATAGCAAACTTAGAGCTGGTTTTAGGCTCCCACGGTACTGATGGTTCATTTGTTCTGTTGACCTAGGTTGGGACTTTCTGTGCCTACCAATGTTTTCATGGGAAATTGACTAAATTTCAGAGAAAAACAGGAGAAACGAAACTGGTTCATTATGCATTTTATCTCAGCTGTATTGTAAATGTATTGCAGAACTAGTAATTTTGCAAGTGCCACACAATGTCTATTGCACACTGGTGAGGAATCCATCTTTCAGTGAAGCAGCTCCTACATTCTGGAAATCCCTGTCTATGGACATTAGGAAGCACCTTCACTGTATCAACATTGGCTCCCAGTACGTATCCAAGCACAATTCAAAGTGTTGGTGCTGACCTTTAAAGCCCTAAATGGCCTCGGTCCAGTATACCTGAAGGAGTGTCTCCACCTCCATCATTCTGCCCGGACACTGAGGTCCAGCTCCGAGGGCCTTCTGGCGGTTCCCTCGTTGCGAGAAGTCAAGTTGCAGGGAACTAGACAGAGGGCCTTCTCGGTGGTGGCGCCTGCCCTGTGGAACGCCCTCCCACCAGAGGTCAAAGAGGAAAACAACTACCAGACTTTTAGAAGACATCTGAAGGCAGCCCTGTTCAGGGAGGCTTTTAATGTTTAATAGATTATTGTGTTTTATTTTTCTGTTGGAAGCCACCCAGAGTGGGCGGGGTATAAATAAATTATTATTATTATTATTATTATTATTATTATTATTATTATTATTATTATTTATAGATATTGGCACCTGCTAAATAACTTTAGACAAGCCTACCCAGATATCTACATCTGACATGCTTTTTAGGTCAACTTGTTTTTAACTTCTGCCTTCTGTTGATAATTTTCAGGTATATTTTATGTTCTTTGTAAACTGCATCAATATTTTAATCATTAAGCGATCTAGATATTTGTATAAATAAATAATTAAATAGATGCCATTCTTTCACTTCCTTCTTCCTCTGCAGTGATTCCAGGCTGGATAGTTTCTTTCGACTCAAATGAAGCACTCTAAAAAACAATCTCTGTTTTTTTCCTTACAGGCACTGTATTTGAAGATCCACCACCCGCCCACATTATAAAACAACTGACATCTCAATAATGTCACAGAGTTAGCCAGTCAGCAAATCACACAGTGCAAAGTTAGAGTTAACTCACAGCGTTTCAGGCCTAATGAGCACAGTAGTTCATTCACTGTAGGGCTTACTCCATGAAATAAGTCGCTTAAACTAAAGCACCCACCTCCCTACGGCCATCTATGTCTCCTCTCCAGGGCTTCTTCCAAGCAATCAGAGACCACTCCTGTGTGCCACCTGTCTTTGTTCCTCCCATTTCAGGCTTCTTCTTGTTCTGGGAATCCCAACAAGTCAGGAAACTTGTTGGGAGACACTCGTGACTCTTCATCAGCCTGACTCATCTCTGCCTCTTGACCTCCCTCCTCCTACTCGCTTGCCTCTGATTCTTGACTTCTGTCTGCCACACACTCTTCCAACACTACCTCTTCCCAGTCTTCTCCCTCTTCCTTCTGTGACCATTCATCATTGTCCCACCACCACTCCCCAGGCTCTGAGCCTTCTTCCCTTGGTGATTCTCCAGCAGGTTTCTCCCACCATTCCTCTGCATCCAACCAGTCCATGACAATTAACCCCAATTTCAAACATAACCACCAATTTTCACTTAGATATCCAGAATAACCAGACATCAGATCCAGAACAGAAGAGCTTCCTCTGCCCATAGAAGGCTTTTGATCCATTGGAGGATCTTGCTGCTGGAAGTTGGGAGGTGACTGTCAGGGCCATCTTCAGCATACCTGGCGTCCTGGTGCGACAGATCCCTCCAGCGCCCCCGCCCCGCCCCGCCCCGTTTCCCAACGCAGAGGGCCGGTGCCCTGGGCCACCCAGCCTGGCCCGTGCGCCTCCGGAGAGCGGCCTGAAGCTGCTGAACAGCTGAGAGGCGTGCCTGGGGCCGCCTCCGCTGCGCCTCTCCACGGGCGCAGCGGCGCCCCTGGTGGCCTGGTGCCCCGCACCACCGGACCTGGGCCTAGAGACGGCCCTGGTGACTGTGGCCAATTCCCACCTCCACCAGGAAGGTCCTCCAAACTTACACTGAGATTTTGGAGGGGGAAGGTGGCATTGGCAAAAGTCATTTCACCCCTTCTGACAGCAGGAGCACTCCTGAGTGGCAGCAAAGTTGGCATTCAACCCATAATTTATTACATGTTTGTATTGTTTGTACCTTGGAGAGGACCCAGCTGTCTTACAGCAATAAAGAACTTTCTAGTTCTGTGGAATTCATCCCAAGCTCTTTACTATAGTAAAGCTGATAAAACTTATGATTACATTTTTTTAATCCATGTATTCTCCAAGGAGCTCCTAGGAGCTCAAAACATCTGTGTGAAGTAGGTTAAGCTAAGAGACAGCAAGTGGCCCAAGGTAATACTGGGCCTTTATAACTGACTGGGGATTTGAAGTCTTGTCTCCCAGATCCTCATCTAACACTTTGTCCCCTACCCCACAGTGGTGCTCTGTTTGCATTGCATATTTACCATAACTTGAAACCAAGAGCAAGCCTGCTTGAAGTATTGGGATCATGCCAGGAGCCCTGGGTCTATGGATTGCTTCAGTCTGCCACACTGCAGAGCCAACATGGCAGCAGTTTTCCAAACAGCTGGTTCAAGACAGAAATGTGATGCCTGCCAAGATCAGAAATGAGACTGAAGGAAGTGACAACGTCTTTGTGCTGGACATTAAATTGAACAAATCCATATACACCCGGTATTCCATATTTCCACAGTGTCGCATTAGCAAAATATATTTTGCAAAGTAGCAAATCCTCCTATGGCTCTGTTCAAAACAGGTACAAAACCATTTTGATTGCTACCAGGGAACAAAAGAAAACAGGCTTTTGTGGGAACTGATGAGATCAAAGGCAGAAGCCTGGGGCCTTTTCAATGCTGAACAGTTTGGATAGTAAATATGGGAAGAAAAGAGTCTCTAGATAATGAGGAGGCTCATGGATAGAATGTGTTTCTTCTGGGAATTCCTGTCTGAAGGAACAGGGGGGGGGAAACAAATACACATCTGGAATGTTATTTTCTAAAATATAACTGCTTCACTCATTTGTCTGTATGTTATTTTATTTTTTTATTTTTTTATTTTTTGGAAATTCAGCCAGTAAGGAAGCATTTCATTTAATGGCAAAAGCATTTAGTTTAATGGTATGCTGAACAATCTCTTTGCAGGAAATCAGAATAAGATTATGAACATAGGCTGTTCTTCTGCATTTGAAGGACCACTAATAAGACTGATTATTAAAGGCATCATCAAAATGTTTTTAATATGGTTTTATGCTCCACCACCCTCAAAGTAGTGAGCCTTCATGGGATATTTATATTTATTTACAGCACTCATTCCCTGCTCTTTAGTCAAAAAGGCTCTCAGTGTGGCTTACAAAAATCAATAATAATAATAATAATAATAATAATAAATTATTATTTGTACCCCGCCCATCTAGCTGAGTCTCCCCAGCCACTCTGGGCGGCTCCCAACCGAGTGTTAAAAACAATACAGCATTAAATATTAAAAACTTCCCTAAACAGGGCTGCCTTCAGATGTCTTAAAAAAATAGGATAGCTGCTTATTTCCTTGACATGTGGTGGAAGGGCGTTCCCACAGGGCGGGTGCCACTACCGAGAAGGCCATCTGTCTGGTTCCCTGTAACCTCACTTCTTGCAATGAGGGAACTGCCAGAAGGCCCTCGGCGCTGGATCTCAGTGTCTGGGCTGAATGATGAGTGTGGAGACGCTCCTTCAGGTATACAGGACCGAGGCCGTTTAGGGCTTTAAAGGTCAGTACCAACATTTTGAATTGTGCTCGGAAACGTACTGGGAACATTATAAGATGGCCCCTGTCCTCAGGCTCACCATCTAAAAAGATATGTCCTATGGCATCCTCCTAATAACCTATGCATTCACACGAGCACAAATGTAATATGAGTAAGTCTTATGGGATTCACTTTTTCTTTCCTATAGCTTCAAACAGCAGCCTGGTGATGATAATCCGGGGGGGGGGGGGTTAACCCTTTACTCCCATGCCACATTCCTGATTAAAACATTATTTTCTGCAAAGCGTTTTGATGAATCTGATGGCTCTTGCATACCTATTTATCCTCATCTGCTTTTTTCTCGTACTCGCTTTATCTTGCTTCAGCTGCAATGTGGTGTTTCTTATGTAAGCCTTTGAGGGAGAAATCTGTTTCTAAAGTGAGCATAGCATACCAACAGGTGCCAGATAATTTGTCCATCTACCCATCCTTATCTGCTCTGATTGGTGGCAGCGGCAGCTCTTCAAGGTCTCAGGCAGAGATGCCTTTCTCATCAGCAGCTACCTGATCCTTTTAACTGAAGATGCCAAGGGCTGAACCTGCGACTGATCTCTTACATATGGATGAGAGAAAAAGGCAGCTTCCACAGCAGCTTAGAAAATGCTGTAATTCCTTCCTTCCATTTCAGCAAGCAGTTCAGGTGGAGGCCAGCAGAATGTAAGGATTTGACTGTCTGACCCAGGCACCTTATTTCCACGCACGTGAAAGTGAAGGTTGGAAGGCTACCCTATGGCATCCATGTGTTTTGTCAGCACAAAGAGGTTGACAAACATGTCGGATCCCATCTTATTTCACGAGAGAGTTGGCTTGCGCTCAAACTGGGCTTTAAAAATGCAGGCAACGGTGAGGGGAATTCATTGTCCCGCATTTATCTTTGGCATTTCCGAGATACATAACCATGTATTAGCTTTATCACTGTGTCTCGCTGCCCCCCTGAGACAAGACCGTAAAGATTAGAAGCCTTGTTTATGGGAACTGCAGTGTGTTCCTTTCCCCCCTTTCTCATCATTCTGCACAAGGAGAGGGATGGAAAAGTGGAAAGAGCTGTTTTCTGCATGCCTCACTAGATCGTTTAGAAAGCTTTGAGATGAAACTCTGACACTACAGATTCATAACTAAATCATCAAGCTGCACACACGCCAGCTCCTGAATAAGTGGAACAAGCTTGTTTCACTGCTCAGACTAGCCACCATATACAAGATCAGTGTAAATATATAAATGTCTCTATAAGCGCAAAAGTGTGATCAACGGTACAACTAGAAAGAACTTTTCACTTTGCAGTCATACAATATGCAATAGGACATGACAGGTGGCGTGACATGTTCCAACATTTTGTTAGATATATGGATATGGCATTTTTTTTCTCACCAAAATGCATATGGAAAGAGAAAGGCTAAGCAACATTCATTATTAAAGGTGTAAAGTTGTATGTGTTTCATTGTTACATTTTTTTAAAAAAGCTACTATTCCTAATTTTGATGGCATTGGATCAAGGAGCTTGTAGGACATCAGAAAAAGGAAGATGCATACAAATGTATGGTAACGCAGATACATATACATCTGCTTGATCATTCTGATCGGCCTTAAATTAACTTCCAGATTTTTAAATCTGAGATAGAGAAGGAACTTTCCAAAAATACTGATGACTTGCTTATCTGCATGGATTTTTCTAATTCCACTCATGCCCCTTGATGTCAGTAAAATACAATAGGGTTTCTTTAACTGGTTCCACTAAATATACAAACAATTATTGCATATTATATGCATTATTCTGTGTATAACATATGGATATTAAACCTACACACAATCTAGATTCCCTAAAGTTACTGGCACATAAAAAGCGACATACAACAATGCAAAATACTGCAGAATAACACTTCTGCATTTATCCTTATAAAATTATGCTTCAGAGGTATAATGCCGTATGGGGCTTCACACTTTAATATGAATAATGTTTGTAATTCTGGTTTGTAATTTTGGTGTACTGTATAATCTTGCATATAATTAATCAGGCTTAAAAAAGTCTGACAATGCATAAACAGCTTGGACATAAGGGGCTGCAAGAAGTGGTCTGCTCAGTCTGGAACCATCAAATTTTGTGCTTAAATCCATTTAAAACTGATTTCTCTTCCATCCTTATTTGGAATTCAAAATGTGATATTCGAGATGGGAGTACCACAATGCAAATACAGATAAAGGAATCTGGAGTCTTGAGCTAATGCTCAAAATCAGCAAACGTCTGGCCTCCGAAGCTGTAGTCCGAGAAAAAGGGGGCCAATTGACAACTCACCTATCACCACATGTAGCCCTCAGGACGAAAACAGTTGGCCACCCCTGATTGAAGATGTCCTAAAGTCCAGAACATGTTTGATCTAATGGGATTTTTGGAATGGGTTCATATTTCTTAGTCTATCCTGAAATTATCTTTGGATTCTGATTTTATAGGCTGTACATGGAAGATGTCATTTAAATATTAATTACCAGAGAGAGCCATGAAATATTCACAGAGATTTATTACTCACCATTTGTGATGTATTTTACTGGTGCAGTTGTTGGCGAGGAAACATATTGTATGAATAACCATTTAATGAGGTACTGGAGGCTGAAGAATCTCCCAACTACACGTCATTTTAAAGTTATTTTTCTTTCTTTTCTTCTACTATATATTTTGGAAAGTGGTCAGTCTGTCTGCTCTGTGTGCATGTGGATGCCTCTTGAGTTACTGTCACCCAATTTGACATGGCTGTTCTCAAGATGGAGGAGCTGGTTTTTATCTACACTTGTACTTATTCAGATGCCTTCAGAGAACTAGTTGTCCAAGTTGGTGAGACTTTTCCCGCGTGAGAAGAGGGATTGGGCCTACTTTTTTATTCTGCGGGACACTATTTTGAATTCAGATGGTGGACCAAACTGTTCCAAACCAGTCCAAGCTGGAGAAATTCCAGAGAGCTGGCTTCTGTAGAATTCTGATCCACAATTCTGAAAGAAATTTTCTGAGACAGGTGTGTCTGTTTAAAGTACATTAGGATTCAGGTTCAATTTTAGGCTGCCACTGCCTCCTACTGCCTAGAAAATTAAATACTGCTCATTGAATTGTATCCTATGCACATCAGAAACCATGACTCCTTATGTCAGGGCCTTTCAGAAATTAACTAAAGGATAGTATTATGGCATAGTGTATAAAACGGGAACAGAAAGAGTGACTCATCGAATGAAAGCACTTTCTAAAATGAAGAGTTTATTTAATTTATAGTCTTGAGTTATATAAAATTATCTGCATGGAAGCTACCCTAGTTTAAAGAAATTATTTTCGATGGGATTCTGCAAAACTTTGTAACAACGTTGGTAATTCTTTCATGTTAATTCCATGGAAAGGTAAACCATGTGTGATTCATTTCTATCATCTTTGTTTAGAAAACATATCAAAAAATATCATGCGTTTCCAGTGAGGCTGTTAGGTTTTTCTCAACTGGATTGCAAAATACAGTGGTACCTCGAGTTAAGAATTTAATTCGTTCTGGAGGTCCGTTCTTAACCTGAAACTGTTCTTAACCTGAGGTACCATTTGGCTAATGGGGCTTCCTGCTGCCGCCGCGCCGCCACTGCATGATTTCTGTTCTCATCCTGAAGCAAAGTTCTTAACCTGAGGTACTATTTCTGGGTTAGTGGAGTTTGTAACCTGAAGCATTTGTAACATGAAACGTCTGTAACCCGATGTACCACTGTACTATATATTTTGGGAAATGGTTTGTCTATTTTTTTATTCATTTTATAGTCTAAGTGTTCAAATGTCTCTCAAGATATCATCATCAAACCGAGCATGAAAGTTCCTGATGTGGAGGCAGCCATTTTTGTTGATGTTGGGCCACTGGCCATCATTTTGAATCAAGATAGCCATAGGTTCAGTTGCTTCTCAAGGTATCTTGACCAAATTTGGCATGAGGATTTGCAAGGTGGAGGTGGTGGACATTGTTACTGTTTGGATGCTGGTGCCATTTTGAATCAAGATGGTGGGCCACAATGTCACTTTGGTGTGACTTCACATTTCTTTTGGCATAGGTTCAGATGCCTCTCCACATATTGCCGCCAAACTTGGCATGAGGGTTTTCAAGTTGGGGGTGATGTTGGACTTTGTCACTGTTTTGTGTCTTTCTTACATCATAGCAGCTTACAGTGGCTTGGCAGGATTGTGGGGAAAGTACCTGTAGGCTGTTCCTACATTGTCCTAAGATTCTATATACATTTACCAGACTAGAGATTCTTTTCTCACTGTCCCCTTCACCAGGCAAATTGCTTGTGAGGTATACCCTTAAAGAGGAGGGTCAGGTGAAGGCCACAACTTCCCCTCCCCTCCCAGAAACCAGGTAGTGGTAGTGGGAGGATCCTGTTACAACGGAGCAGTATTCCACTTCCATTTTCGGTGTCCACACCATCATCTTAGTTCAAAATTCTCTGTTTTGTTGCCAAAGGTTAGCTGGCAAGTTATGCTTTATTGAAGCATTGAACCCAGCTTTTCTCAGCATTCCTCCCAAGGAACGACCATCTTCAGAGAACAGGAAATGTCCTTCAGGGGTCAGAAGAAATTTATGCAGTGGCCTTGCTTCCCAATGCAGTGAGTAATCCGCCACCCAAAAGGCCTTGTGGTTAGTGATCTTCAAAACTGTCCGCTGATGAAGAAGATTGCTTTTGACAGTTGGCCCAAACTGAGCCTTCAAAGGCGATGAGTAGAGTCATACAGCAGCTGGTCTGATCCACACTTTCAAAGATCGTCTTGGCTGGCCCAATAATCTCCACTTCCAAAGGCATCATTCTTGGCTTTGCTAAAACTCAATCTATACTTCCTAATTCAATCAAGGCAACAATTAGCTATTGAGAGTGCTGAGTACTTGTGTGACCTGTTAATCAGAACTGAAACACATCCATCTAGAATCCAGTACTTCTACCAACCCTTTTGTCAAGAAGGATAGGTAATCTTTATGCACCTGAAAATCTTCCTTCCAGTTTATTTTCCAGAGAAGCCTTGCTGGGCAAAACTAAGCTTGACTGACTCCCGGAGCTTGTGGCTTTAGGTGTCCATCTCTGCACCCTTTCCACCAGCAAAGGTTTGCTGTGGTCAGGGGAAGCCTACTTTTCATTCCTTCTTCACCATGAAGATTTTCATTCATTCATTCATTCATTCATTCATTCATTCATTCCAGCATAGAGTTAGACATGCTGTGCTCCTGTATATTATAGTAAACATGGTAGTCTGGGCCAGCTCTACTTGACAGACAGCAGCCTGTTCTCCGCATAGCCAACAGAAGGGCTTCCTAGTAGTAGAGCTAAGTTTCCAATCATTTGTGTACCAGACAGGCATATTCCCTGGACACAAATAAGCAAGTTTCAAATGTGCTCTGAGCACCTGTAGTAAGAATCCTGGGGCAATGAGTTCTACCATTTAATTATACACTGAATGAAGTATTTCCTCTTTAAGGCTGCACTACACCCATATCCCCTGGCTGTTGCAGCTGTAGGGAATGAGGGGATAACTGCCCATGATATGGCAGCTGAGCTGAAAGGTGGAGGCAACCAGATCACTGTGTCAGCCTGGAGCTGGTATAGCAATCCCATGCCATTGCACAATGCACTGAAACCACTCGGTCCTATTCCTACCCTTAGAACATCCTAGTTTGGTTCTTTCTTCTGGCTGCTGGTTATGGGGATCACACCAGTGGTTCTACTGCCCATTGACTGACTGATGGGCAGGCGGTTAGCTTAATTGGAGGAGCTGGGCATACGGTAGATACACTCCCACTCATTTCACACACATAATCCCAATTTAAGGGGGATTTGAATGGCATTTGACCAAAACCAGTGGGTACATTTCTATTTTGAGAAAGATAGTTTTCTTATTATTCATGATTTGCATCACTCCCTATTGATCTCCCCCTCCCCCACCCCTATAACTTCACTGGTCTATTTCAAGGATCATGGCTAAGTGAATTTGGTAGGGAGTGAAATGTGCTTCCTTTATTCCTCAGTCATATCCCGATGCTCTTTATTTTATCATTTCTGGGATTTGTTTTTGTTATTGTTGAAGAGGTGAGTAAACAGCAACAGATCTACTTGGTTTTACAATCTAAAAAGTCCAATCTATTTTTTCTTTAAAAGACAAATCATATTTGCATAGCGTAATTGGGGGGAGGGGGGCTTCTCTCAGTCCAAGAATATATTCAGAAACTGAAAATTAATCAGATATCATGAAAGCTTCTCTCTAAAGTGACTTATAAGAGAAGAGAAGAAAGTTGATGCAAGTGCTGTGTATGTGTGTGTGTGTGTGTGTGTGTGTGTGTGTGTGTGTGTAGAGGCTAACACACAATCTTTCTCATTTGCCATCCACTGCATCTGTTTTGCTAGGTACTGCTCTGTACATTTCAAGTTGCTATTAGGCTGTTGGACTGAAAGAGGCTGAATGGCAAATATACTCCTGCTGTTCTAATCAATATAACACAAGAAAACAAGTGAGAAGCACAGTGTATGTCCCATTAGCTGATGAACCACCTCTCCTCTCTGAAGGCCTGGCATGGAAGTCAAATAAAATCACTCATAACATCAGAGTTTCTGCATCTTTTGGAAGGGTAATGGTGAAAGTTATGTCAGCCAGTCAGTTCTATGCACAGTAGGTTTCATTGGAAGCAATCTAAACAAAGCAGAGAGAAGTGTGTGCGCATGCACGGATACACACACACACACAAACACACACACACACACACACAATTCCAACAAGAACAACAACAGTGGGTTCCCCACTGAGAAGAAATTTACTCTTACATTGACATTTATGTGAATGTTTCCGTTTCCCACGTTTGAGAAAGTTTCTGTCTTCTTTGGCGCTTCATCACATTTATTTATTTCTATTTATATGGAGAGCATGCCTGGTGGAATTGGGATGGACAAATAAATCAGTAAGGAATACAGTATAAACATACTGAGCCTTACTTATTCTTCCCAGGTGTTTTCTACTGTGCTGTTCCATGAAAGCTTAAAATGGATCATTGGGTGATACCTAAGTGGCAATACCTAAGTGGTCGCTTTGTATACTAATGTTAGGAACCTAGGAAGCTGCCTTATGCTGAGATAGACAGCTGGTCTATCTAGTGCAGGATTGTCAACTTGGACTGGCAGTGGCTCTCCAGGATTGCAGACAGGGACCTCTTCCAGATTTACCTGAAGATGCTAGACATTGAACTTGGGACTTTCTGCCTACAAACCAGGTGCTATGCCACTGAACATCTGATGTTCTGCCCTTCTGAAGTTAATGACCAGGAATCCCATAGTTATTCACCAGGCATGTTAGTAAAGCCTACATCTTGCCTCTTCTTTCCAGGTGTTGATACAAATGCATTTCCACCTCCATTCTGGCATGAATGGGCATCCTAACACACCTTTCTTGAGTGTGAGTGGAGTTCATTTGGGACACGTGGCTTTTTCAGCCTGAAATTAGCAATATTATTTCTATTAGGGTTGCTTTTGTTTCTTCTCTGTAATTGCCCGTTAATTCCTGAAACAAGAAGGTTAACTAAATGAGAGAATTGCTCATAATTACCCCGAGTCATGTCATACTTAATATATTACCTTCTAATTATTTGGAATTGGCACATGTGGTACATGTAGCTATTGCAAAATGCTAAACAGAAGGTTAATTCTAAGAATTGCACTTTAGAATGGCACCATAACTGTAATTTAACTATGGTGTAATTACCATTCCTGCATCATGAAGTGTAGTTATTTTATTTTACAATCAGTAAAGAATAACAATTCAGGGGGTTGGCAATCTTGTAATACATGCTGATTTACGGAAAGCTTTTGGTCTTTAGAACTAACTTGGCTGTGAGTTCTGGAAAGACCTGTGTGCTGCCTGGCCGGCCTTTTTCCACCTGGCCTGGGAGGATGGGGCCCTGATTGACTCCAGCTACAATAGCTGAGGCTACTGAAGAGGCCAGAGACCATCTTGGCTGTCTCTCAGGAGCCCACTTGCCAGTTGCAATGCTGTCTCCAATTATTATTATTATATTTATTATATTATTATTATTATTATTATTATTATTATTATTATTATACCACCCTATACCCGGAGGTCTCAGGGCGGTTCACAGAATAAAATCAAGATATAAAACCACAAAATACCTAATACAAATTGTTATGTCGTGAGTGTGATTTCAGCTCTTCGTGAAGTCAGCTCAGAATAGTGATTCAGCATACTAGCAAGGAACTGCTAGGAGTCAAGTTTAACAAGAACACTCTTCTTTATTGCAGTAGGAATCTTGACTAACTGGAGGGAAAGGGTGAGCTCCTTTTATACTCTCAGGAGCAGGGGTTGGGGAGAGGATACATTTAGATTTTGGCGGGACCCTATCAGAGTGAGGATCCAAATTGTGCTAACAAGTTAACCAATAGCAACTGTCACCGCACCCATTTGAATCGCCCTGGAGCGGGAAAGGTAGTTACAGGACTAGCAGAGAAACTCATGTACACAAATTAAACCAATACATAACACCAATGAAAACAACAACCCAATAACCCCCCCCCCAAACCCCACATTTTAAAAGGAAGTCAATCAAATCAACCAAAGGCCTGGTTAAAAAGGAACGTTTTTGCCTGGTGCCTAAAGGTGTATAATGGAGGTCCCAGGCGAACTTCCCTGGGGAGAGCATTCCACAGACAGGGAGCCACTGCAGAGAAGGCCCATTCTCACGTTGCCACCCTCTGGACCTCTTGAGGAGGAGGCACATGAAGAAGGGCCTCAGAAGATGATCTCAGGGACCGGGTAGGTTCATATGGAAAGAGGCAGCCCTTGAAGTACTGAGAATGAGGGCTATCAAATGTGGCTCTCATTCTGGTGAGGATGTGGAGAGGCAACCATGGATGAAAAGGGGCCTTTTTTACATTCAGTATCTTGCAGGTCAAATAACAACTATTCTTGTTTTTCTTTTCTTTTTCCTTTTTAATATCTGTACACTGCTGCAGGTGCCTACAGGATATAATTAACACTAGAGCAGGGGTGTCAAACTCAAATCCATCGGGGGCCGCATCAGCAGTTTGGTCACCCTCAAAGGGCCGGTTGTATCTGTAGGACGATGTGTCCACTCTTTATTCTCATAAATTATTGTCACTGCATTCAATTATTACTGTTTTTTGTAATAATGTAAGTAATAACTAGCTCTGAAAGCAGAAACATAGTCAGAATAATGGCAAGTCGATATTCAAATGTACAATTATTGTACAATTTATTGAAAAATGATTTTTGGTAACTGCACTGGGTGGTGGAGGCTCGCTAGGGTTTCATGCAGGACCTTTGCAGAGCTACTGGTACCTGGAGGTGCTGGGGTCCTTCTGCATGCAGGACAGATGTTCTGCCAGTGAGCCACCACCCTTCACCAAAGGGACTGGCTGAGGTTGACTCACTGGAGCTGCTCTCCTGGTTCCAGGGTTTAAGGGCTAGAAGTATAAAGCAGCATCCTATGTTTCTGAGGAGAGGGAAAGGGAGGGGAGGGGAGGGGAGGAAGGAAGAAAGGAAGGAAGGAAGGAAGGAAGAAAAGAGGGAGTGGGAGGGAGAGAGGAAGGAAGGAAGGAAAGAGGGGAGAGAAAGAAGAGTAGGAAATAAGGAAGAGAATAAAGAAGGAAAGAAAGAGGGAGAGAAGACAGAAAGGGAGAAAGAAGGAAGGAAGTAGAGGGAAAGAAAGAATAAGAATGAGGGAGAGGAAGAAAGTTGGGAAGGAAAGAAGGAATAAAGAAGGAAAGAAAAAGAAAGAGGGAGAGAAGACAGAGATAAGGAAGGAAGGAAGGAGAGGGAAAGAAAGAATAAGAACGAGAGAGAGGAAGAAAGAAAGGAAGGGGGGGGTCGCCGCCTTGATTCAGCGCCAGAAAAGAGCGCGAAGGGACCCAGGGGCAAAATGCATTTCCCCAGCCCCAGCTGTTTGTCGGCGCTTTGTTGGCGCGGCGCTTCAGCAGCAAGGTCCCACTGCTGGGTCCTGCTGGCTGGGGCGCTCGGCGGGCCACATGACGAGGTCTGGCGGGCCGGATTTGGCCCCCGGGCCTTGTGTTTGACACCCATGCACTAGAGGGTCCTCCAGGTGACCTGTTTATTGAACATTCATCCTGATTTGCTTGCACAAAGCTTAAACAGAGGTTGGACTATGTCCAGTCTTTCTTTAGTCAACATTTGTTCTGATTTGGTTATAGGGTGATTATACAACTTTCCCCCTGATTTGCGTGCAGGTTGCTTATACATCTTCCTGGACATCATGTTTCAGTGCAATTTCCCATCACTCTTTAAACTATAAAAAGTCAGGGATGGAGGGGTTTTTTTGGGGGGAGGGATAGTGGAATTGTCATGCTAGAGTGAACTCACTCTAATGGCAGAAGCCTGAATTTTCAGCATGTGCTTCTGTTCCTACTGCACTATAGTGATGGTCTGGAGACATCCTCGGATTCTTTCTATGCCGCCAGAACTGAATATCACCTGCTTGCTTCCATTGCTTCTCATTCAATGTGACAACATTTTTTCTGCAACGACATTATCCAAACAAAACAAAACCCAAGCTCATTTTGACGCTATTGATCTCCAGCTCCTCAGGTGAGCTGCCAAGACTCCAGAGTCATTGGGCCGAGTGTTTATTTGTTATGAGGCCATTTGTGCATATCTGGCAGGTGTTAAATGGGCTTGGCACTTGTACCTAGACACACCAGAGCAAAGTTGAACCTTTGGTTAATGAATGTGTTGACAATTACAAGCAAGCACTGCTTCCCTGAGGCAAAGGGACAGGCTGATGTAAAGGACCATTAAAATCCTGAATGAATCTGCCCTCTTCCCACCTCCCCACTGCCCTGGTATTCATTATTTAAATATTACATTGTCACTGGCTATTATCTTCTACACCAAAGCAGGTAAAAGAATGCTGGGAGAAGAGAAGAAATTTGTGAGTAGCATTAATAAATCGTTTCAGTTAAGGCTGAGCTGAAAACTTTGCTCTTGCAAAATGTCCCCCCTTTGGCAAGCTTGTTTATCTATATATCTATCTAATGCATTTATGCCTCACTTTTTGACAAAGCTTCTCCACAAAGCAGCTTACAGCAAGAGGATTTCAATGCATAATAATAAAATACTGATTCCATGACTCTTCTAAAAATAGAAACAAATGCCTGCAAAAATGTATAAATAAATAGATACAAGGCCCAGTCTAAAACTCCAATATGCAATGCATTGACACCCCCCACTAAGCTCAGCATGGAAAATAAGTCTTCAGTGGCCCCTTAAACATGGGCAGGGATGAGGCCAGCTGAGTCTCTGAAGCCACTGAGTTCCACAGTTGTGGGGCCACTGCTGAGAAGACTCTGTTTTGAGTGCCGATCAGTCTAATTGTCTTTACTGATGGCTCTTAAGCAAGTCCTCCAGTTGAAGCCTCAACGTACAGGCAGGTTAATAAGTTTGTAAGTTTATTGTTCTAGCCAAAGGCCATGACAAACTTGTAGCATAATGAATAAAATAATACAGAGCACACATCCATAAAATAAGCCTACATCTATCATGAAAGAGAGACAAGATACCAGAGACACCAAAAAGCTTAAATCTAGCTTGATTTCAGATTAAACCTTCACACCAAAGCAATTTATAGCAATTTTATCTATCTCCTTTCTCCTGATTTTTTTCCAGCCAGGGCAAAGCTTGTTACAAAGCTATTATTGGCCTTCAAAAGAAACCAAACCATTTCTGGTAGGCTGTACATGCTTGCTTGTATGAACAAAGGTTTCAGAAAGCAATCTCTTGGGTCACTATATAAAGGGCAAGCTAATAGATAATGAGTGAGGCCTTCCATCTGAGGTTGACCACATATACAAAGTCTGTGCATATGAGACCTTCCTGTAGCATCCATTCAAGACTGTGGTGGGCATCACTTTCTTAAGGAAACTGGTGACATAGTCAACTCAAGAATGTTCTATTCTCAGGAGTGGATACTAAGGGGAAATTTTGGTGTTTCTAATTAGTTACAGGTCCATTCTAGATTATATCCAGAACAGCCAAACCTAGTTGACACTTATTTCAAGCTCAATGCAGAGCTCAGGTCTGGAGAATAATAATAGTCTAAAACATATTGACAAACTGTTTTCCAGAGTTGGTTCTTGTCCAATTTCACACAGCATAGCACAGGGAAATGCCCAATTGATTCTCACCCAATTGCATATAGCACTGCATGGGGAAATGCTCAACTGGCATAGCATAAATTCTTTTAATATACTTTAACAGATCACATTCAGTTCTTGCTTCAACTGTTGGCCACCTGGATTCTGTACAAAGAAGAGCTGCCAATATTCATGATGGTAGAGCGTACAGCTTCCGGGGGGCGGGGGGGGGGTATATTCTGCACAGTTTCCAAAACTTTAATGGAGTTCAAATCACAGCTCCAGATTTCAATGACATAGAAAATGTCATTAAGCCATTTGGTATCAAATATCTTTAGGACAGGTTCAATCAGCTGCCTTGCAGGTTAATATGGATGCAGATTGTCTATCAGTTAACCTGGTCTCAAACTGCTCGTAATTATCATCACCAGCACTTTGAATTGATCCTGGAAACAGACCAACAACCAAAGCAAGTCATATAATATAGGTACAATATGTTCCATTGCTCAGCCCAAAGAGGAAGGCGAATAAACAAATTTTGTACCAGCTGAAGTTTCAAAACACTTTTCATAAACAGCGCCACATGAAGCACATTACAGTAATCCAGCCTGGATGTGACAAAGGAAAGGAGAACCAAGCTAAGATTAAATATCTCTAGGTATGGTTAACATACCTGGCATGCTCTGGTCCATGGGGTCACGAAGAGTCGGACACAACTAAACGACTAAGCAACCACAACATGGTTAACATTGGAATACCAGCTAAAGTGGATAAAAAACATTCCTTGCCACAGCTGCCACATGAGCTTTCCTCCAAAGTGGCATGCCTACAATCACCCAGATTGTGGACTTGGTCAAGAGACAGTGATTCTTCTCCCCACTTCACTTCCATCTTCCTTGGATTCTGTTTCAGATTGCTCAACTTCATCCGCCACAAAACAGTCTCCAGGGTTTCCACAGCCTCCCTGGAACACACAGCTGGAAAACAGGGGTAGAGGCAGAGTTGAGTGTCATTCATATTGTTTGCCCACAAAGTTTCGAATTGGAGCAGATGCATTTGCCTATTCAGAGAGCTAGCAATGTTGACCAATGAAAGACTCATCGCATCTACATCATACACTGAAAGCAAGAACCTTGGTAATTGCAGTTTGTTAAAGGTGCTGGAAATTGTAGGGAATCCGTGAGGGGAAAACTACAGTTCTCGGAATTGCTTTAAACATGTTTTAATGTATGATGTTTTGTACCAGCTGAAGTTTGAAAACACTTTTCAAATCCTTACTCTCGATTACTTTTGTTTGCCCTGAGTGATGCTGCTTTGCAGTCAGATTGTGATCAGTTACATCCCCGCTTCTCTAGAGATCGCCTGTAAAATTATCCCAGGAAAAAGATTCATTAACCACAAGCAAAGGAATATGTAGTGTGTGCTGAGCGGCAGCAGCACAGCTGGGGGAAAATAATTGTAAACATAATGAAAAGAAGAAATAAATACTGGAGTACCTGGCCCATGCATCCCAGCAATCATTCTGACACCCTGAATGAAACAGAAAAAACATTTGATGCAACCCTAGTTCTAATCAAGGTAGTCACAAGATCCCTGACAGTTGGATACTTGATTATTGCAGAACCAATTATGTCAATTAAAGTGCCTTGTCAGGCTGCATTAATTGCAATGCGCTAACTGTATGCTAAGTACCAAGTATGCTATCCAAGCTGGATCAAAATGTTTTTTTTTTCCTCCTTGGCTTTCTGTCACTGTAAGAAAGCCCTTAAGCTGTACCAGTATAAGCTCTCATTAAAGGTTCTGATTCAGACTGAAGGGAAGATGGATTTCATCCATTACAGTGTGATTCTCTCTTCCCAAGTCAGTTACAATTCGATGGATGATGTGAATTTTTTTTGGCCAGTTTTGAGTCCTGGGGTAAATTCAGTTGTCTTGCAGCATTCACTCAGGGATGCCAAACACGGTTTGTCTGTCTCAAGCTAGTCTCACAGCCAGGGTTCCTGAGGTGTGCTGAAGCGAAGAGTGTGGAGTACATCATTGCTGCCTTGTATACTATTCTTTATAATCAGTCAAATTATATTGCTACCCAATCAGTTAGCCAAGATTGTCACTTCTGATTATTTGAATCAGCAGGATGTCGTGAGGTAAAACAACAAAGCATGCCGTGATGAGCTTAAGCTAATATAACACTGACATCTTGGAAGGCATGCATGTAGGCTACCCAGCCCACATGGAAGGAAAAATAAAGTGTTTTCTTCTTTTTTAACCATCTTTCAGAACATCTGAAGGACTGCCTTGCATTTTCAGGTGAATATCTAAGATGTTTTAACTGGACAATTAAAAAATGACTGAGGAAATGGCCATGTGACAGGATCTTCCCTGGCCTCTTGGTCTGGAGATTTTCAGCACCTTTGTTTCTGGATCTGATTTGGGGGGGAATGTGCTACAACATGAAGGAGTGATGAAATAACCACCGGTGCCCCTTCAGCTTGACCTTTAACGGATTGAAGAACTGGACCAAAACTAACAAAATGAATTTCAGTAGGGGCAGATGTAAGTCTCTACCATTAGGCAGGAATAATCAGGTGTACAAATATATGATGGGAGACACCAGGCTTACAAGTAGTACAGGTGAAAAGGATCTAGGGGTCTTAGTAGATCCCAAGCTTAACACAAGTCAACATGATGCAAGAGCAAAAAATAAAAAATATAAAATGCTAGTGTAATTCTAGGCTGGATCAATAGTAGTAGTGTCCAGACCAAGAAAAGTAATAGTACTGTTGTGTTCTGCCTTGGTCAGACCCCACCTGAACTTCCTTGTCCAGTACTGGGCACCAAAGTCTTAGAAGGATGTTGACAAGCTTGGAACATATGCAAGGGAGGACAACCAAGATGACGAAGAGTCTGGAAACAAAGGCTTATGAGGAAAGGTTGAAGGAACTGGGTATCTTTAGCTAGGAGAAGAGAAGACTAAGAGGTGATATGATAGCCAAATATCTAAAGGACTGTCACATGCTCTAGAGCAGGCACCCCCAAACTCAGCCCTCCAGGTGTTTTGGGACTACAACTCCCATCATCCCTAGCTAACAGGACCAGTGGTCAGGGGTGATGGGAATTGTAGTCCCAAAACATCTGGAGGGCCGAGTTTGGGGGTGCCTGCTCTAGAGGGTAGAACCTGAACCAATATTTTCAAAATACTGTACAAGGAATGAGATTCTAACAAAATGTTACAAAGGACTTTCTGTTCAACACTAGCATGGACTGCCTCAGAAAGTGGTGGTCTCTCATTCGTTGGATATTTTAAAACAGAAGTTGGATGGGCATCTGTCAGGGATTATTTAGCTGTGATTCCTGCATTACAGCTGCTTGGACTAGATTACCCTTGTGACCCCTTCCACCTTTACAATTCTACACTAGTAGCAACTAAGGCAGCCTCAGTCTCAATATGTGGGGCTAGAACCCAGATTGGAAAAGTTTAGGGGTGGTGTGTTGAATATTCTTATATTGGCAATGGTGCCCACCTGAGAGGTGCCGGAACTGAGTTTGCATAAATTCCAGCTGAAGAAAAAAACACTAATCAGAACCAAGTGAAGATTCTCATTATCTGCAGAATTCAACAAATTAGGATGTTCATATGAAAAATATATTTCCTGGGATACCCTTGTCCAAGCCTGGTTAGATCTTTACTTTGAACCGGAACCAGAACAGCAAGAAAAGGGAAAAGCCAAACCCCCTGATGTATTACATCCCCAAATATAGCCATGTTCTGCAGCAGCTGCAGCTTCCAAAGTCATTTCAATTACAATAGCTGACCTGTAAAGTTACAAAGCATGAATGGCTGTATAGTAAGGTTCTTCTCTAGTTCTTCTTTAAAAAAAAAAAAAACTATGTTGCTGCTGATATATCACAGGGAACCAATGTAAAACTCTCCTGATGAATGAGCTGTGTACTCATTCATCAGCAAAGTTGGATGCGGACAAATCCTTTTTGTGGGAACAGAGAGATGGGGAGTGGGGGAGAGTCATTCTCTGTGCTAGGTAATTCTGTTGGTTCTTATTAGAATCAGTCTGCTGAACAAGAGGGCATAAACAAGGGGAAAGAGTGCCACAAAAATACAAATTTTGAAAACTGGGGAGAATCATGCCTTGTCCCTTTCATAGGAATTGCCTGACAATTCCAGCCTAACATACATAATGAAGCATGATGATAAGCCAGTTCAGACAGTACTTTTTCTCCCAAGTCTATCCAAATGAATGAAACTCCCCCCCCCCCCGCCTACCTGTTGGTAAGTCTCCACTTTTGTGATGTGCCCCTGAATGGCGTGAATAGTGCCTACACTTGGATAATCCAATCTGGCTATCCCTCACATACAGGCAGGGGTGGCAGAGTAGGCAAGGGAGAACTGTGGTCACTCACTTCCTCCACGAGTTGGACTGGAATAAGGGAGGAATCTAATCTGAAATGGTCCGATGATTTTCACCTGTTTTCTTTCCAAGGAATTTGGGAAGTTGGGGACCTCCACCGCATATCCTCATTTAGCAAATGACAGATATATTTAATGCTATGCACTTCAGCATCTTTCCTTGTGTCAATGGTAGGTTTAGCTAATGATGGATATACTGCAAATTTATCTAAGTGCACCTCAAGAATGCTATCTCTCTGATCTCTCTCATTTGACTCCAAAACAGTAACTCTGAATGGCCTTAATTTCTGGGCTAGCCAAAACTCATTATTGTATTAAGATAGATTGAGATGTCAATCCATGACCGTCTCCATTAAAAGCCTACATAATGCTTCTAATTATATGATTGGCTTTTGGCTTTGTGAATGACGTATTGGTACGAAAAGTACTGCTTAAAGTTTTAAATATCAACAGCACACAAAACCACTTTCTCAAATCAAACAGTAAAAGCTTCCTACAGCCAGGATGTACTTTCTCGAAAATCCTAATTATAGTGAATTAAATGACTAAAATGCTACTAATTACTTTTTAATTTCAAGAGAGATGTTTACAAAGCACAGTATAATGAGCAATACAGTACTTCAAATGATTACTAATGTTGCCGTTTTGTCTGACTTAATCTCAATTAGTATAAATCACATTGTCATCATTGCTAATTGCCATACCATTTGAGCAAAATGCTTAAGTTCTCCACACAATTGTACAATTGCTGTTTGTTTCCCCCTAAATAATTCCATTTGGAAACCTCCTTCACATATCAACAGAATGGTTGTATTTATTTCAGCTCATGATGAGGATACTACTGTAGACTGATTGTTATGTTTTTCAAGTTTGCTTGAGATTTATTTTAATTTTAATTATAAAAGACCAAGATTTCATCTTTTGATGCTCTGTCAAACAAAATATAAATTCCTTCCAGATTGTACTTGCAATGGATATCACTTGCTTTACTGTCAGACATTGTTTTCAGTATTCAGATCAAAAACGGTTTATGATTTCCCTTCACCCGTGTGCCTAAAAGAGACATAATCAACTGTGTCCTTCAGGTCCTATATTTTGTAAGTCAATATCTTACCTTCCAAGAAATAAAGCAGCTAGAAGAAGTGACATAGGATGAATCTAAACACAGGAAAAAAAATGCTATAAATAAGTCAGAAATTAGATCGCTATAACGAAAGAAAAAAATCTCTATGGAAAATCGCCTTTTAAAATTTCCTGCTCTCTGGTGCCATCTGGGGTTGCATGTTTATAGTGCATTCCAATTGCTGTTTCTTTACTAATGTAACTGAGTCCATACTCTAGGTCAAAAACTGAGACATGTTATGTTGGAAAGCTGGAAATAAATATTGTGTTTTTCAAAAATGGTGTGCAACTCAATAATAATAATAATAATAAATATTCATCCTACAGGCAAAATTCCTGCAGCAGCACTTTGTCGCATGAAATTGGGGTGCCCCTGGGGCAGAGCTTGGGGCGCCTTCAAAAAAAGTGGGGCCGTCTCGCTTAAAACAGGGTGATGATGTATCAGAATTGGAGGGAAGGGGAAATTTCAAAGGAAGAGTATAGAGGAGTAGCCAACAGTTGCAGAGAGAAGATCAGGCAGGCCAAAGCTCAGAATGAGCTCAGCCTTGCAAGGGAGGCTAAAAACAATACCAAAAAAGGGCAGTTTGCCAGTTCCTAGTTATAAAAAACCCAATTCATCAAAGTAAGGCAATGCTTAAATGAAAAAGCCACACAGATAAAAACATAAATTCAATAAATGGGCATTGTACCACTTACTTAAGATGCTTGCCAAAATAGAAAGGTCTTGGCCAAGTACTTGAAGTTCAGCAGAAAGGGAATCAGTTTGATCTCAGCTGGCAGGCAGTTCTACAGAATGAGGTCCACAATACTGAATGCATGGTTCCAGGTGGATACAAATACTGTATATTCCTGCGTATAAGACTACTTTTTAACCCAGGAAAATCTTCTCAAAAGTTGGGGGTCGTCTTATACGCCGGGTCGTATTTCTTATACAACGAGTATATCCCAAACTATATTTTAGCTGGAAAAGTTGGGGGTCGTCTTATACGCCCAGTTGTCTTATACGCCGGAATATATGGGTAATGTTCATGGGCTTTGTATATAAAAACAAGAACCCTGAACTAGACCTGGTAGTATATGGACAGACAGTGCAAGCTCCTAAGCAGCAGAGTTATGTGCCCCCATGGCAGTATATGTACCGGGGTAAAATCCTTTGAAAAAGCTCAACAACTTTGGGGTTAAATCCTTTAAAAAAGTTCAACAACTTCAATCCTAAAAGCTGAACAACTTTGGTCGGCCCTCACACATGTTCACTTCATCAAATTTAGCACTCTTTGAAAAAAGTTTGGGCATCCCTGTAAGAGGAGCAGTGTGATTGTTATTTAAATACACCACACATTCAATCATGTTTGCTATACTTCCCTTGGACGTTTTTAATACTATATATAGCTGATCTTTCACACAGGAAAACAGGAGATGGTTACTAAATTGTAGCCTTGTTTTCATTCTGAATGCTTGAATGCACTTTGTTCTACTTTTGAAAGCAGTGGCATGTGTTGTGTTTTTATGTTTTGAGCTGTATATTTGACAGTGTAAGCTAAAAAAAGAAGTTGGGTTTAAATTATACTTGGGCACGTCACTCACTCTCACCTATATTCCAACCATCTTTGAATCAGAAACATTAACAGTTTCCCTCTGTGCCTTGATATGAGGTTGGGTAAGATGAATTCCTGGGATTCTTTTGACGGCAGCCATGACAGTTAAATTATTTAAAATCCTGAAATGTTTAGATGTGTACAGATATGCCAAAAATGATGAGTTATATAAATACCCCGTATAAACAGAAAGAGCTGTAGAATATTCTGACACTGTGGAAGTTGAATCTCATCCCAAGACATCTCCAGGACTGAAAGTGTCATATGTGTGATTGTATTTTGATTAAAAGGATGGGGGGGGGGAAATGACAGATCTGTTGAAGCTACGGAATATCTGTTTATTGCTTTTTCATGCAATCGCTCTTCCAATGGGGTCAGGATGCAGAAGAGAAGCCCCAGATTTCCTTAGCTACATTTTGAGAGATACCACTGCCACCATATTTATTTCTTTTTAAAGAAAAGTTGGTGTATCATATAGAAGTTGGAATGTTGTAAGCTGCTCCTGGCTCTCATTATAATGCAGTTAAGTTGCCCTTCAAGATTGCTTTTCAGCGCTGATGGCTAAATGTGACCTTTTTATAAAAGTACATGCAAAGCCGCCAGGACTGTGCCACTGTTGACTAAGAGAGTGGCAGAGATGGGATAAAGCAGTAGCTGTACATCTAATCACTTTGCATTTTACAAGCTTGCACAATAAATAGCATAATCAATCTTCAGAGCAAGTGCACACCCTGGAAAAAAGAGCAGCATTACTGAGTAAATATGACCGATTTTATTACACTTGAATTTGGGTTACCTATTACCTATCTGTAGAGTCTACCACAGTGACACAAGCATAGTGCGTTTCTTAATAGGCTATAAGGAGCTTTCTTCTATTGAGTCAGCCCACTAGCAGGGCCGTCTTAAGCCTATCCGGCGCCCTGGTGCGAAGATCCCTCCGGCGCCCCCCCCCGTCCTTCCAGCTTCCTTTGGGCTCGCCCCGACCTTGCACAGAGTGCACAGTTCAAGCGCCACTGCTGCCGCCTCTGGCGTCGTAGGTGGTGGTAGCTGCATGGGGCTTGGCGGGGATGTCTTCATTGCCTTGCGCTGCTGCTGCCACGCCGCTGGCCGAGCTGCTGGGCGAGGTGCTAGCAGCGCCCGACGGCTTGGCTGTGCCCGTGGCCTCACTGCCGGCGCGGGGCATCTCGCTCGTGGGGATCTACTGTGGCGGCGGCAGCAGTGCGGCTGGAGCCGCCACCGCGGCGGCGGCAGGAGCCGGACCGAAGCTGGGCCGGGAGCACAGCTGGCCGCCTTCTACGTGCGCTTCCAGCTGGCCCGAGGCAAAGCCAGAGCCGGATCGGTGCTGGACCAGCAGCGGTGGCGAGCGACAAGCGCCGGAAGGTGGGCGCTGCAGAGCGGAACACGGTCCTAGTGCCCCTGCTCTGCTCGCTTACCTCCCTGCTCTCCCCTGAGCGGCGCGGCTGGCGGAGGGAAAAGGGAGGCTGCCGCGCAGCTCCCCCACTTGCTAGGGCACCACTCAGCGCCCCTCAGCGCCCAGGCACCCTGGCGACCCATGCCACTAGAATCAATGGGCCCTGCCCACTAGTTTTCCTACTGCATACCCTCCAACATTTCTCTGATGAAAATTAGGGACATCCTAAGGAAAAGCGGTACATTATGGGATCAAATCAAAAGCCAGGGCAGCATCCATAAATCCAGGACTGTCCCTGGAAAATTTGGTTTTCCAATTTGTAACATTATTATAACATCTTATTTCCTTTTACAATTTTTTGGCTCCACTGATCCACTCGACTTCCCTCGATCCCGTTATCTGGTTTTTATATACCTACATCATATTTCCACACATTTATACCATCTCAATTCTACCTTTTCCCATAATATTGTTTTAGTCTTTAAGCCTTACCTTCCAAGTTCCGGACTGCAGAATCCGGGACCGGCAGCCATTTGACACCGGAAGTTGCGTCGATGTAACTTCCGGTGTCGCTTTGCCCTTCTATGGGCACCCAAAATGGCTGCCGCCGGCTTCGAAAATCGCTTGTGCACATGTCAGGAAGTGCTCCAACGCAACTTCCGGTGATGCTCCGCCCATCTATGGGCACCAAAATGGCCGCCGCCAACACCGGAAGTGACGTCTATGCACTTCCGGACATGCGTACATGCGACTTTTGAAGCTGGCAGCGGCCATTTTTTGTGCCCATAGAAGGGCAAATCAGAAAGAAAAAAAATGGCCGTCGGCAGAAGAAAATAACGGAGAAAAATGGGACCACTGGGGGACCACCGAAAAAAGGTAAGTAAAAAAGGGGTTTTCCCGGGGAAAACGGGAGACTTGGCAGCTATGCTTTAAGCACATGTAGAAGCTTCCTTCTATCAAATGTTGTGAGATTTATCTCAGTCCTGTTAGTGTCTTTATGTGTTTACAATAATTATAAATTGTAAATAAATTTACTCCACTCTCTCTGGAACCCTTGGTCACTCTGGTTTCGGATTTCCCCCGTCAGCTTTGCCAATTCCGCATAGTCCATCATCTTTGTCTGCCACTCTTCAACCGTCGGTAATTCGGAGAGAGGTCTTTTCCAGTCCAGTTCCCAGTGATTTTTAAACTTGCGGTGCTTGTTTAAGCTTTTTTCTCATGAAAATATTTTGGTGATTTGGCCACAATCTACAGTGGTACCTCTGGTTGCGGACAGGATCCATTTCAGAGTTCCAGTCGGATCCCGAGGTTTCCACAACCAGAAGTGCCTGTTCTGCGCATGTGCGCAGCACGATATAACACTACTGCCCATGTGTGTGCGGCGCGATAGAGCGCTACTGAGCATGCGCGCGTGGTGAAACCCAGAAATGTACGTCCGCGTTTGCCGTGTGCATATCCTGAAGTTTCCGTAACAAGAGGGGCACATAAGCAGAAGTACCACTGTATAAGGAAAACGTATGGGGCTTTTTAGCAAGTAAAGGGGAACAGGACTGAAGCATATCAGATTATGCATGCAGGACAGACAAAAGAAGATACCCCTTTATGCAACACATAGCTAACCTGGGAACAACTTGGACAACTTTAAAAGAGGATTAGCCAAATTCATGGAGGATAAAGCCATCAATGTCTACTGGCCATGATGGCAATATTCTACCTCCATTTTCAAAGGCACTATGCTTCTGAATGACAGGTGCTGGGAATTACAGGGGGGGAGAGAGAGAGTGCTGTGTCCCTAAGGCCCCATTTGCAGGCTTCCCATAGATATCTTGTTTGCCACTGTGAGGACAAAATGTTGGACTAGAAGGGCCCTTGGTTTGATCTAACAGGTGTCTCATTGTGATATTCTTTTTATTATTATTATCCTATCCAAGATTCACTGAATAAATAAGCCTTGTTCCAAAAATATAATGCCGAGGGCTTTTCTCATTATGCATGCATTTTCAAAGTCATTGGTTTAGAGAATGTGAAACAAACTCAATTCTCTTGATTCTTCCTTCCTTCCTTCCTTCCTTCCTTCCTTCCTTCCTTCCTTCCTTCCTTCCTTCCTTCCTTCCTTTCTTTCTTTCTTTCTTTCTTTCTTTCTTTCTTTCTTCATCACAAGAATTTATTATTTATACCCCACCCATCTGACTGGGTTTCCCCAGACACTCTGGGTGGCTCCCAATAGAATATTAAAAACATGATAAAACATCAAACATTTAAAAACTTACCTATACAGGGCTGCCTTCAGATGTTTTCTAAAAGTCAGATAGTTGTTTATTTCCTTGACATCTGATGGGAGGGCATTCCACAGGACGGGCGCCACTACCAAGAAGGGCCTCCCTTTCACCTCACTCAGACCCCCTCTCTTCCCATCTCCTAACATCTCCCAAAACCCAACCCAAGATGTGAAAGATAAAGGTACAATACAGTATACTCAACACTAATGTCTCACAACAAATGTAACTGATTTGTAAGAAAGACTGTGGTTTTTTAAGTCATAATTAGGAAAAATTGTAATAATCACATATAAAAGAAACAGTATAAAAGAAGTAAATAAGGAGGCCATTTACAGGATAAATGAATCTTTTATTTTTATGTTATGTTTTCTTTGTGTAAGGGGATAGGAGTTTAATTTTGATAATTAAATTGTCAATTGTGGTGGGTTTGTTTGTTTGTATGTATGAGTTGCTGTGGACCATGTTGTAAATAAAGTATTTTTAAAGAAAGATTTATAAGAAAGACTGTATAATCTGAAAGAAGAAACAAGGCATGTACTTTTGTAAACCAAGAAAATCTGCCCCGCCAAGAGCTGTGCTTGCCCTCCATTTTCTGGAAATGTATCTTTTACCATTTTAGCATTCACAGTGACAGCCTCTATTTAAAGAATGACAGCTTGTTTTAAGAACAGGCACAAATTACAAATAGAATCCTCTGACAACTTTTTTTTTTTTTTGGTAAGCATATTGTGTATAGGCCATTTACTGATAACAATGGTGTGTAGACCTAATGGCTTGAAATATAAATGCTCTCAAGAAATAACATACATTTTGGCAATTCATGGAAAGTTGATGGAACACCTAAGAAACTTGTGTGAAACAGGGAGCATACCTTCCATACCTGGAACACTGCAGCCCAGGGACATCCAATGTGGAGCCCTTCAGATGTTGTTGGACTCCAAGTCCCATCAGCCTGAATCAGCCTGGGTAATGATCAGGGACTATGGGAACTGTAGTTTAACATATCTGGACTCACCACGTTGACTACCGCTGCTCTAGACATTGGGTCCATTTCCCCCTATGGCCAGGAACTGGTACAGCATTTACCTTTGAAAACAGCCTTTCCAGATCCTATGCACATACTTACCTTCTGCCCTCAATCTTTCCCAACATCAGGGTCTTTTCCAGGGAGTCTTCTCTTCTCATGTGCCAAACCCTGTTCTGTTGCTTTCCTTAACTTGATCTGATCTCATGCTTGTCCATTCTTGATCAAATTATTTGCTCTGTGCTGTTGCGTGGGTTGAAAGCACACTGGGTAGAAAACATGTGATTTCTGTATTGTGTGCAGTACCCAGATAACTCACCCTTGAATTTTATATTTAAACTTTCCAGTTCCAGTATGCTCCAGAGTGATTAACCACTAAAAGCTAATGGAAAGTGGAACAGCCAAGAAAAAAAATCTTTAATTACCAATCAAGTGAAACTGAGCTCACTGTGTTTTAATCAAATGCAATTATCTTGTAAATCCTTAATTAAGAATGCCTTCTCGATCTGCAGCAACAGACACCAAATTCAGATTTTCCTTAATCTGACAGATACAGCAATTGCAAGAAGACTTAGTAAGGAAATAAGACTTCCCATGAACTGTGCTCTGATCTCCAGTAATCCTGAAGCCCTCAATTTTGTATCTTTGGGGGCTCAGCCAAAAACACAATCTTAGTTCACAAAGGTGGGAAAATAACTAAAGAACATCCATACGTTTGGATTTCTGTTTTACTAATCCTATCAAATGCAACATTGCAATTTATGTAGAATGATAGGAGGTTTCTGAAAAGCATGGCAGATTGCTGGGCCATTGTATTGGGCCAAATGAAGAGAACAAGAACACACATTTTATGTCCAGAATAGGCAGACTTTTTTCACTCAAAATTAAATTTGCTGATAGATCATGCCCAAATGCATGGGATTGATACACACATTACAGATGCTGGTATGCATTCAAATAAGAATTAGCATAGCATCTGAGGGAGCCATCTTCACTTCCATCCACTGCCCTGGTGGCCCCTACAATCAACTGGAAACCAATGTGCTTTTCCTGCATAGCCAACCGGCTGTGCTATTCCTCCAAAGAGCCCCAACCATCATTCTTTCTTTTTGGCCCCCAGTTTTTCAGTCAAATTTAGCAGCA
The DNA here is from genome assembly GCF_963506605.1 of Zootoca vivipara. Classification (NCBI taxonomy): domain Eukaryota; kingdom Metazoa; phylum Chordata; class Lepidosauria; order Squamata; family Lacertidae; genus Zootoca; species Zootoca vivipara. Next base: position 52,823,252 of record NC_083276.1, on the reverse strand, counting down.
CTCATTTGGTGCTACCAAGTCAACTTTGGCAATAAAATGGAGGAGAGTCAACTCACACATCATCATTCAAGGCTTGTCGAAATGATGCATCATTATCTACTACTGGAGGTGATTTCCAAATAGAACCTTAAGGGAAAATGTTGAAAGGACATTTATTCTGGTTCTGATAAGGCATACAACAGACATCATCTGGTCTCCAATCTTATGTCAGTTCATTAAGGGTGAAGGCAAGGATTGGAAGAAATGATTCCTCCTTACTGAGATACCCTTGGGCATGTGAACCTAACAAGCACACTGTGGCCCCCGATGCACATTGCCAGTCCAAAAGGACACTCGCAAGCACCCACAAGCAATGCAGTGTGGGGTGACCAAAGAGTGTCCTTAATCCATTGATGTGGCAGGTCTTTTACCCCTAAATGTCTTAAATTTACTTTTGCTGCCCCACCTAAAGGCCACTGAAGGTGATCAGCACCAGCTAGTCCTCCTCCTACTAGAAACAAACAAGAGCTCAAACGAATCCTCTCTGCAGATCCTCTAAAAATAGGTCACAACCTGACTCTCAGACATGTGGGCCCCATCATCCTGATACTAATGTGGGGGACTGAACCCAATTCTTCTATGGGGTATATAAGTAATAGACTAAAGTCTAAGGTTATCGGCCTGCATTTGTCAGGCACAGGAGGGGAATGCTTGTTTCAACCCTCAAGCATTTTCCATAATCTGAAGTCCTTTGTGAAATTCTCTACCCCAGAGGCCTTTGAAAAGGCTAAGGCAGAAAGCTATCTGCCCATGGTATTCACAGCCCTTCTCTTTTACCTGGACCAAGAAGTGCATCAAATGCACTATGGGGTTCGGCCATCAAGACAGGAGCATGGCTGTGACATTTGTGGATCGCACAAAATCTAATTTTCATTTGGATTCTAACTTTGGAACATAGAAAACTATCTTATACTTGGCCCATTCAGCTCACTCTTATACTTGGCCCATTCAGCTCACTAGCAGGGTTTCCCAAACTTGGGTCTCCATCTGTTTTTGGGCGACAACTCCCAACATTCCTAGCTAGCAGGAGCAGTGGTCAACGATGATAGGAACTGTAGCCCAAAAGCAGCTGGAGACCCAAGTTTGGGAAACCCTGGGCTAAAGTGACAGGCAGCAGCTCTCCCAGGTTTCAGGCAGGAGACTCTCCCCATGCTATCGAACGATTCAAGGGATGGAGCCTTCAGCATATAAAGCAGATACTCTGCCACTGAGCTATGGCCCTTCCTCAGTTTTGCTCATCTTGCATAGTCCTTTGAAGAATCACAGTTTGCATATCAGATTTGACAGTTCTGCAATCTGCTGCATTTCATCAGCCAGAGGAGGGAGGAGAAAATATATTCTCAGTACAAATGTATATGCATGACATAACACATCAATGCTGGGTAATTGAAAATCCACACTGAGGAAAGGATGTTCCAATTAAGCTGTTGTTGTTGTTCTGTGTGTGCATGTGCTTTTTATAAATAAAAAATAAAAAAAAATCCTGGTACAGCCCTTGTAATTGCAGCACTCGTATTATCCTGAGTATATCTGACTGATTCACTTCCATTAAATGAGGCATTAAAAATAATTTTCTCATTTAATAGCAGAAACATGTCATGGAATTTAAATATGAATATCCCTGACACTCATTAACAAGTAAACTTTTGCTAGATATATTATCAGCTGCTCGAGGGGAAGGGAGTTCAGAAATAGCCTCCTAAATTATTATGTCTATCATCAGGGATGGGCAGCTGAACAAATGATTCACAGACCACTTTTCTGTGAAGTCCGCATTAGGAACATGGGAAGCTGCCTTATACCAGAACAAGCTATTTTCTTTCCTAGCCTACTGCCCACTTCATCTTAAAGCAGACTCCAGGAACATAGGATACTGCCTTATACTGAGTCTGACCATTGGTCCATCTAGCTCAAGGATTGTCTGAACTGAGTGGCAACACCTCTCTGGGGTTTCAGGCAAGAGTCTCTTCCAGCCCTGCATGGAAATGTTGAGGTCTGAACTTTGAACCTTCTGCATACATAACAGATGCCCTAACCCTAAGCAACAATCCTTCTGAATTTTTAAATAATTATAAATCAAATATAAGCACTGTAACACTCATTTTAGCACTATTCTGTGAAAATTAGATTTTTTAAAGTATTGCCAACCAAAGTGCTTTTGTTGTTGTTCCAATTAAGGATGTCATTTAGTCGTTCCGACTCTTCGTGACCCCATGGACCAGAGCACACCAGGCACTCCTGTCTTCCACTACATCCCACAGTTTGGTCAAACTCATGTTAGTAGCTTCGAGAAAAACTGCCCAACCATCTCGTCCTCTGTGGTCCCCTTCTCCTTCTGCCCTCAATCTTTCCCAACATCAGGGTCTTTTCCAGGGAGTCTTCTCTTCTCATGAGGTGGCCAAAGTATTGGAGTCTCAGCTTCAGGATCTGTTCTTCCAGTAAACACTCAGGGCTGATTTCCTTCAGAATGGATAGGTTTGATCTTCCTGCAGTCCATGGAACTCTCAAGAGTCTCCTCCAGCACCATAATTCAAAAGCATCAATTCTTCGGCGATCAGCCTTCTTTATGGTCCAGCTCTCACTTCCATACATCACTACTGGGAAAACCATAGCTTTAACTATACGGACCTTTGTAGGCAAGGTGATGTCTCTGCTTTTTCAGATGCTGTCTAGGTTTGTCATCACTTTTCTCCCAAGAAGCAGGCGTGTTTTTTTAATTTCGTGACTGCTGTCACCATCTGCAGTGATCATGGAGCCCAAGTGCTTTAGTGCTTTGGTGCTAATTAAAAGATCTAAAGGAGAATTGTTGATAATACAGTGCCCACTGCAGATGTGATAGTAAAATTTCACATCTCCTGTTACTCAATTCTCTCCTAACTGGAGAGGCCAGAGATTGAACCCGGGACGTTATACCTGGAAAATATTTAATCTGCCCCTCCCTATTGCATTTGGTCCACTCCACACATGGATGTACACCACTTGAGTGAATTTCTCATTATTTGTGAAAGAAGAATTTATTAACTGACTGCATGGAAAAGCACTGTCTTCTTAGATAATATGAGAGAGATATGAAAGCTCTATTTGTTGTGTGCTATAGTTTTCTGGTGCTAGTACAGATCCCTGGTGCTACAGTCTTCGAAGTGCTGAACATACATACGAGAGTTTATGTTTCTGGTGTTACAGTGATTTAAGAGATAATAATAAACTAAACGCAATATTCCACCAGGGATGGCCCCAACTGATCTGGAAATTTGTACAAGTCTGTGTCGGGCAAAGAGGAGGCAACCTCCAGTGCTTACTGCAGAAAGATATTTATTGTTGTTGCTCTACATGTCTTAGAGCACAAAACTCCTTCAGGAGCTGCAAACAAAGATAGTGAATGCCATTGTTACCAAGACTCTTAAAAGCATAAAACCACATTCAGTTTGAACATATATAAATTCAAGTAGATTATATATATATATATATATATATATATATATATATATATATATATATGCTGCCCAGTATGAGCTTTCTTGTGCATGCACACTTCTTCAAATACACTGTGTATCTGAAGAAGTGTGCATGCACACAAAATCTCATACCAAGAACAAATTTAGTTGGTCTCTAAGGTGCTACTGGACAATATATATATATTTCTACTGTGTCAGACCAACACGGCTACCTACCTGAATGTATAAATTCAAGTTGTACTAGTGATTCTGTCCGAAAGGCAGTGATTCAGTCAATATGGCAGATGTGAAAAGGGTTGAGGAATTGCCTCCCAGGGGTGAAAAAATAGACTATTTTCAAGAGGGTTTTTTTTAAAATGTGTGTGTGTGTGTTTATTGATTTTCCAATATCATTCCAATAGCAGCCTCATCATAACAATACCAATTTTATCCAATTTATTTTCAAGAGGTTTTTTTTACCCTGGCTTATAATTAAAATGGGATACAGGCGGTGCTGTGGGTTAAACCACTGAGCCTAGAGCTTGCCGATCAGAAGGTCGGCGGTTCGAATCCCTGCAGCGGGGTGAGCTCCCGTTGATCGGTCCCAGCTCCTGCCAACCTAGCAGTTCAAAAGCACGTCAAAGTGCAAGTAGATAAATAGGAACCGCTACAGCGGGAACGTAAACAGTGTTTCCGTGTGCTGCTCTGGTTCGCCAGAAGCGGCATTGTCATGCTGGCCACATGACCTGGAAGCTATATGCCGGCTCCCTCGGCCAATAATGCGAGATGAGCGCCGCAACCCCAGAGTCGGTCACGACTGGACCTAATGGTCAGGGGTCCCTTTACCTTTTTATAATTAAAATGAGCTGAAAGTTCTGACATAAACTTTTGGAATTAGAATCAGGGCCACTGGGGCAACAGGGAGAGAGAAATCTAGAAATTTGACAGGAAGCAATTTGAGAACTGTTTAGAGGCTTACTGTGAAAAGTAGTGGTGGAGGCTACCTTATACCAAGCCTGACCATTGTGACCTTTTGCATGCAAAGTATTTGCTCTACCACTGAGTTATGTGCCCAGGAATGAGAAATCAGGGAGTGCAAGACTCTCCAAAATTAGTTGTTCACTCAGTCTTACAATACTGGCAGTTGTAGGTCACATGTACCAACCTGTATGCTTCATTGGCATGAGGATGTGAACTTTACTTTTTTGAACTTTATTATTGATCAGTTTGCTGTTCACAAGACAAGGGTTTTCTTTCCCTCCAACAGCAGGACTTGTGAATTACTTTAAAGGTCACATTCATATGCTGTATGCCCTTGAGGTGTCCCTGGCTTTTTCAAACTTGGAAATACCCGGGCCAATTGATTGCTCAGACATTAAAAGTATTGCTCAGTAAATTACATCCCCATTTTAAAAAACAAAAACAAAATGTTTACTCTAGTCAATTTCAGCAGTCAATTACATCTGGAGTGAAGGGTTAAAATATCAAATTCTGATCATGTGCCAATATGGACGGCTGGCTTTGAGTGCTGGGCCTGATGACTGCGGACTGCACAGGTGCAAAATCAACACATAAATTCATAATGGTTTCATTTTGCAATACGAGTACAGTAAGAATTTTCGGTCAATGGAACTCCCCTCAGACTACATTACAAGTTTCACACACACACACACACACACACACACACACACACATTCAGAGACCATTACTTCTGTACTTACATTTTTTATTGGTTTTCAACAGTAACACCATAAACATAACATAAAAACAACACACGGAGTACATTTTATTGGATTATCGTTCACAAAAAGTAACAGTAAGGCACATACATAATAGGTTCACTGATGAAATAGTCCTGTCCATAGCGATACATGGGTTATAAGGGCTTTCTGTACTTGTTTGTAAATGAAATTGCACCAACATCTAGATCTTATACAAAAGCTTGGTGCCTCACTTTGGAAAGGTAGCATGAAGGATGGAGGGGGGGCGGCATATTTTGGAATCACACAGGGTGCCATATTACCAAGGTCTACCCCTGCCATTGTGAAAACAGGATGCTGGATGAGATCCAGCAGGTTCTTATATGTTCTTGCTATTGCTCACACTGTAGAATGGTTAATAATGTGAATTGTCTAAGCTGAGCTTGGCAATTTGGGTAACATATTCTCAGCAAGTTTCATGCAAAGATGGCAGGCATGCAAAGGGTTTCTCAGCTGATTGCTGATTTTGTGATCAATGCTAGTGGAGATAATGATAAAACAGTAGCTTGTGGTAGGGTTGCAATACATCCAGCATTTCCCGGATATACCCGCAGTACAGCAGTCTAAAGCAGTGTCTGGGTGGAAATATGGAAACCCTAGTTTAGGGTTATATAACTTTGCATAAATTGAAATTGCAGAGAAATTATTTCCAGTTTCTTTCAAACATTGGTAAAGAGGAATGAGGCTGAACAACATTCACAAACAATTGCAACAATTGGATCCCAGATGAGCAGGTTTGAAATTTGCAACTTCTTTCTCCTGCCATTAAGAGGAAACATTTTTAGCTGAGCAGGAAAAAATTATTTATGAACATCCTGATGAGGATCGTGCAATCTGACCCTCATTAGAATCCCCATGAACACACCTGTCAGCCCAAGGGAAACTGCAGAAAATGTGAACCTTGATTAATAAAACTACTGATTAAGTGTTATGAATAAAATGAAATATTCATGTGCACACTCGCTCGCTCTCTTTCTGGAAAAGCTGCTTCTGAAACTTGGAGCAATATTCAAGTTGTGGCTAAAAGAAGTTTTATACTCTAGGATGATTTGGGAAGAAGGATTGCACAACACAGTGTCATTTTCATCTTCAATTGTGGTTTGAGAGAAAGCTAAGGGCATTAAGCAAATGGATATTCCCAAACCTATGCTTGCTAAAATGGTAATCTTGTGTCGAGGATGGGGAACATTCATAGGGGTAAGGTAAAGGTAAAGGGACCCCTGACCATTAGGTCCAGTCGTGACCGACTCTGGGGTTGCGCGCTCATCTCGCATTATTGGCCGAGGGAGCCAGCGTATAGCTTCCAGGTCATGTGGCCAGCATGACAAAGCCGCTTCTGGCAAACCAGAGCAGCACATGGAAACGCCGTTTACCTTCCCGCTGTAGCGGTTCCTATTTATCTACTTGCATTTTGACGTGCTTTTGAACTGCTAGGTTGGCAGGAGCTGGGACCAAGCAACGGGAGCTCACCCCGTCACAGGGATTCGAACCGCCGACCTTCTGATCAGCAAGCCCTAGGCTCAGTGGTTTAACCACAGTGCCACCTGGGTCATAGGGGTAGATCGACCCTATTCCCCACATAGAGGAGCCAATCAGTGGTTGCAGCAAAGAAGATGAAACATCAGGATTTCCTCTACTTGGCATCATGTTTTTAGGCTGCAATCATATCCACATTCACTTGTCATCCATTCTCTTCTGAATAAACATCTAAAGGATTGTGCTGTTGGTCCACTTTTATTGTGCCACTTTTATAGAGACCTGTAATTAGGTCTAAAAGGCTGATAAATATCATCGCTTGCTTTGCACTTCTAATACATTAACTTGGGTTGCTTTACAGCAAACCTACAGTTGTTTAATGTCAGAATTGCTGTACAAATACATGGATGCTCTCAGTTGACAATTAAATGATAAGACGTGACAGGCATTGCTGCGTTGGCAGACAGTATGCTCCAGTTGTGTTCTTGGAACAGGAGGTCAAAGTAGCAACCTGGGTGAAATTACAAAGTTCTTTACATCAGCAGCTTCTGTATAAACCACAGGTTTATACAAAACATAAGCATCTTCCAGAACTCACCTAATCCAAAGGCACTCTGAATGCCAAACATTTCTGAGAATTTTCATGAGTGTTAGTAATAAAGAAAGACTAGCATTAAAAACTGGATTTTGATTTGAAGAGAATGCTGCAGATTTTGTTCAGTGTATTCCCATAATTATCATTAGGTAGAGACAGTGGCTCTTTATTTCTGTAGGGAAGAAAACAAGCTTATAAGTGCTGGAATATAGTGCCAAAATATTTCACTTACAGCTGCATGGTGTAGGTGGAAATTGTATCCACATGGGCATTAGTAAATTACCCAGCAGACACCTTTTCATACAATGAAGATGGAGCAGGTAAGCAAGGACTACTGAGATCAATGTGGCTACCCATGAATACATTTGCATAGTTGCATCCCATCATACTTGGAATGTCCTGAAGAATCATTACAGCATATGCCATCACTAGACAGATGCCATCACTGATGGAATTATTTGCAGAGGAATCATTTGTGGCTTAGAGGATGCCACTTTCAAAAGTAGCACAAACACTTCACAGAGCCCTATAAAGAATGTGAAAAGTTGTTATTTCTAAAGGGTTGATTTGTCCAGCTCTCAAGCTCCTGGACACCTAGAAGAATCTGGATAAGGTGGGATAAATGAAAGTGAAAAGCAGTACCATGCAGGTACCAGCTTTCCATGTAGACAAGCAGGCTTTGCAAGAATTGCCCCATTCCCAATTAGAGAACTGTTCTTCATACTTCATTTTGATATGCACTTGTTTCTTTTGTTAGAAATTTGACTGAATGTTATGTACTATATCCTTCCCATGTAAAATAAGTCATTTCCAAACTGTATGGCCCCCACGTAGATGGAGCACAATGCTTTATGTACTAATAGATGGTAATCAATCTACATCCAACAACCTTTGAAATTATTATTTACGGCTGGGTAGTGTGAGGTCAACCGAAATAAGCCACAACTTTCCAAAATGCTAGCAACTTCCCTTCTCACCTAACAAGCACAAATGAAGACATGAATTTTCCCAGATCCAATTGAAAACCTACTGTATTTATTTAGTCCAGATTTGGGGGGGGGGAGAGAGAAATAAATTTGGGGTTGGTAGTTAACAAAGTTTTATTCAGAGTAGATCCATTGCAATTAACAACGCTAACATAGTCATGTTCATTAAATTGATTGGGGCTACTTTGAGTAAAACTTAGTTGAATACCACCCATAGATTGCATTTTAATCCAACTGACCTAATTCACACTTCTCAAACAAATAGACAAACCCAAAAGTAGATGTGCTTCAAAACGTACCCTTTTCTGAATATTTCTAGAAGTTCTTCAAGCAAAACATGCATACAGGGAAAGTGATACACACATACAAAATCATCACTTCTTGGCCTTTTGGCTAAGATCAAGTGTAGTATCTGTTCTTATCAGTTTAATATCTGATATGTCCTCTATTTGAGGACTATATAGTAAATGGATTTTTGGAGCTGGGAGATGGAATAAGGGGGAAAAACACATACAAAATGAATTATACTATGGGAAATTGATTACAAAAATATGTTGGATACAAAAATGGATACACATTTTAATGCAAACTTTTTTTTAAAGCAAATTGAAGTAAAGAACTGAAACCAAAGTTGAAAAATCCACCCACCTCTATGTGGAAAACAGAGAACTCTGGGAAGTGCCCAAGCAGGACATAATTGGATAACCATCTCTTGCTGAAATTGTAAATATGCTGTCTCTGAAAGCTGAAATTCCATTTTATGCTATGGTGGTTTAATATCCATTGAACAATCTAGACCAGATGTAAGCAATCTGTGACCTTCTAGATGTTTTTGGACTCTAACTCCCATCAACCCCAACCAATATAATCAATCATCAGAGATAATGGGAATTTCAGTCCAACATCTTCCTCAGACCTGGTAATTTGAGTTATGAAGGCTCCATGTGCATATGCATATGTTTTAACTGACCTAACTGGTTCAGAAATCAAAGTTATCATGCCACTGAAAACACTCCACTGATGGGGAGCAGATCAATGTAAGCAATGTAGATTTTGGTAAGTCTTCCAGCAATTTAAACTATTACCGGTATCTTTCTGAGTAGAATGGTACTCTACAGCTGGTATAGTCAACAGCACAATGTATGAGATTTTAAAACCCACTTTTAAAGAGAAACAGTGAAGTCCTGCAGTAAAAAAAGGGAGTCTCTCTAGTCAAAAGGCATAGGCTGTACATTTGCTCACCTTCGTTGTCTTCAAACAGTCAAAGGTTTAGAGCTAAGCAAGAACTGCAGAAAAGATTTTGCAGAAGACTGACTTGTGTGTGTTTTTGAATGAGTTCTCCAATTTTGTTCAAGTCCTCTTCCCTGCAGGACACAAAAGATAAGGAGGATTACTCAAGTCACTGATCCGTATTGCTGGGACTTGTGAAACGAAATCCTATATTCAAGCTGTAAAAAATGGATTGAGCAATTTGTGGGAACAGGCTTCAACTTCCCTCGCTCTGTCCAATTCTGTCTAATAACTGTTTTAAAAATATATATTTCTTGTAGAGAGTAATTATCAATATTATGAATTGATGGAACTACCTGAAAGGAGACTGAATTGGTTGAAATATTAAGTCTGTAGCAAAATGAATATCTCAATGTAGTTAGTGCATAGGTTATGTAAAGACTAGTCTCTAAAGATATAAATATCTGCATTAAAAATGTGATGTACCAGTATTTCTGAAATCTAAAATTCAAATACAAATTGACATTTGCAGTTGCCTGATCTTGAAAACTGAGAACTGCAAATCCTGCTGATAGGGCTCAGGTAGATCTCCATGTGTCAAAACAAATTTGCAGGTGGTGTCATTTAAACTCCACCCATCAAGGTTCACCACTAATGATAACAACAAATTTCTCTATTGTCATGGACACATCAGCTGCTTCACAACCATAGCAAGATGTGTTGCAGGCTTCTTTCAAGCATACATGGATGCAATATTCTTTAACAGCTGATGGGAAAAGACCTTTCCGCAAAGAGAAATTGAACCCCTTAGCATATTTCCCCCCCAGTAAGTCTGGGTGGTGCTGTGGTCTAAACCACAGAGCCTAGGGCTTGCTGATAGGAAGGTCGGCAGTTCAAATCCCCATGACGGGGTGAGCTCCCGTTGTTCGGTCCCAGCTCCTGCCCGCCTAGCAGTTCGAAAGCACGTCAAGTGCAAATAGATAAATAGGTACCGCTCCGGCAGGAAGGTAAATGGCGTTTCCATGCTCTGCTCCAGTTCGCCAGAAGCAGCTTAGTCATGCTGGTCACATGACCTGGAAGCTGTCTGCAGATAAACGCTGGCTCCCTCAGCCTATAGAGTGAAATGAGCGCGCAACCTAAGAGTCATCTGTGACTAGACCTAATGGTCAGGGGTACCTTTACCTTTAAGTCCATTTGCCCCCTTTTAGGGGTGCAGTGCCTTTGCGGGATGGCCAGCACTTCCTCCCCCCCCCCCCCCGCTGACGATGCAGGGCTGTGTGAGGTCTGTGAGCTCCACATCAGGATTGGGCTCTCCAGAGTCAGGCCTGAGGGAACAAGAGCCCGCGCCAGGCCCCAACACCCAGCTCTTCTTCATCAGATTAACCTACCCACCCACTCCAGTAATTGGACATTTACTCATTGAATTGATCTTGCTCACCACCAGATGGAGAGAAACCAAACACAGACTTGTATTTTGCTTGACTGCTCTTCCCCCAGTTTCTTATGGGTGGGTCAGTTTCAACACCAATGCTATATGTTTTGAAGGAAGAGGCAGAGGCAAGCTTCAAAATGCTCAACCACAAGCATCAGGTCCCAATCCAGTTTATGGGCAGCCGGGGCTTGTATGTTGTTGCCACAAGAGACACCTCTCTCATGGAAAGTAAGAGTGTGCATTTCAAAGTAATCTTACCGGTATATCCTCTGGGATCAATAGCCTTTTTGAGGAATAAAAGCTTATTCTTCATTAGCATTACGTGTACTGAAAGTGAGAAATATGCTGTGCGAAAGGGGCTCTGGCACTCTCAACTCATGTTCGAATAAAGAGATTTTGATAGATATCATTTCACGCTTCAGCAGATATTTGGGGTTGACATCTTGGTTGTCAATGATCACCGCCATTTATCACCCAATAACTGCGAGTCACCTTCCATTTTCGTGCAAATGTATTGTGCTAAATGCTAAACTGAAAGGAAGAACAAAAGGTGTGTGGCTGGCCTGATTTGCAGCAAGTACAGCAGAAGAGCCAGTGAGGCTTAGATGAAAAGGCCATGTTCAACCAGGCTGATCTGCATCTTCAGCCCAATGTAGGTAATAATAAAACAGGCCATTTATGAGCTAATGGCTTAGCTTAGGCTGCAGTCCTGAACACACTGGCCCCAATCTGGAGAAAGTCAGTCATGTCCTTAAGTCCAAGACAAATTAGTTGTGACCACCTTGTAACATTAATGCGATTTAAGCACACAAACGTCATTTAAGCTGCAGCCACATGTCAGAGGAAAAGTCCCACTTACTGCTGAGTAAACACATTTGCAATCACATGGCAAGTCCCTACACTGATGGTTGTCCACACTTATGTATGGATAGAAGAACTGTTCTTATAGGATTGGAGGGATGGAGGCGGCCATGTAGGCCCCAACCCATAAGAATATCAGACTATTGGTTTTTCTAGTTCAGCAATGCAAACACCAGCCTTCTCCAACCTGGGGCTCATAAAGAAGGAAAGGAGCAAGAGCTTTTCCCAAAGAATCCTGGGAACTGAAGTTTATTAAGGGTGCTGAGAATTGTTAAGAGGTCCCTGTCTCTCTCACAGACCTACAATTCCCAGTATTCCCTGAAAAGAGGACATGACTGTTAAACCACACTGAGAATTGTATCTCTATGAGGGGAATAGTGGTCTCCTGAGAGCTCCCACCATCCTTACCCAACTAAAGTTCCCAGGATTCATTGAGGGATGCCATGATTGTTTAAAGTGGCTTGATACTGCTTTGAATGTATAGTGCAGATGGAACCGTAGTAATGGAGTGACGATAACTTAAATGCCCAAGCAAGTTCTCTTTGGACTAAAACAAAACAAAAACCTTAGAGCTCATCTCAAGTAATTGTGAGACTAGTGTTAGGAAGAGGCTCCCTTGAGTAAATGTCTGAGGATGAGAAATATTTAACAGCAACAAAAACCTGTGGAAGTTTTTCCCCAAGCTGCCATCCTCACCTTTGCGTGTTTGATTAATAGGGGAACAATGAAAAAACAGCGCTGAGGGACAAGCGGAGTGGCAAAGGATTGCACTTGGCAATTTACTGTTAAAATACATAGTCCCCTGCAAAAACCTATTGATTAATGGAGTCTTTCTAGCAGCGTGAAAACACAGGCACCCAGGAGGAGAGGGAAGCAAATTCAAGTAAATGCTCTCATTAGCGAGGCTCAGCACCATGCAGCATTTCGTCAAGGCTGCTGCTCAATTACAGCAACACCTTCACAAGTAACTTTTCTCCTCCCTTGTTTCTTGTGGTGCAATATTAATCATCAGCAACCGAAGACGGCAATGACAACAAGCAGAATGAAGTACGGGGGATGGGGATGAAACCACGTGAAGAGTGCTTTCTTGTTGTCATGAAGGTGCTGAAGAAGATATTTACTGAAGAATTATTAAAGTGGGGTGGGGATAAACAGCCTTCCATCTACAAGTCGCAGCTGCAAATTTATCATTAGCAGGTCACACTAACTAATATGTCAGTCACCTTTTCACCAGCCTCCAGTGTTCTTAGTGCAACACTGCCATCTACAGGCAGTTAAGTTACTAATCATATAAGATCTGTGGCCCTGAAATACTTAGCAAATCTGATTCACAAACCTTAATCCTGATGAGTAAAATAATTCCTAACCACCCAAAGTCTAGGGAAAGTGAGAATAGAAGTGTGCCGCAGTACACACAGTAAAGAAAATAAGGAAGGGAAGGAGCATTCCTAATTTTGGAGTATGCAGAGAGTGCAAAGTCAGGTAACATAGATCTGTGCCTTCTGCAAGAGTTAAGATTTCCCCTTCCAAATACTATGCCAGCAAGGTAACAGAGGTCTCTCATCCATTCCTTGGATCTGTGCTCCAGAGAACCATAGCAGTGGTCCTTGAGATCATTGATGAGCAAATAATAATAATAATAATAATAATAATAATAATAATAATAATAATAATATATTATTTATACCCCATCCATCTGGCTAGGTTCCCCCAGCTACTCTGGGTGGCTTCCAACAAAACATTAAAATACAGAACTCCATCAAACATTAAAAGCTTCCCTAAACAGGGCTGCCTTAAGATGCCTTCTAAAGGTCTGGTAATTGTTGTTCTCTTTGACCTTTGGTGGGAGGGCGTTCTACAGGGTGGGTGCCACTACCGAGAAGGCCCTCTGCCTGGTTCCCTGTAACTTTGCTTCTCGTAGCAAGGGAACCACCAGAAGGCCCTCGGCACTGGATCTCAGTGTCCAGATAGAACAATGGGAGTGGAGACACTCCTTCAGGTATACTGGACCAAGGCCGTTTAGGGCTTTAAAGGTCAGCACCAACACTTTGAATTGTGCTCGGAAACATACTGGGAGCCAATGTAGGTCTTTCAGGACTGGTGTTATGTGGTCTAGGCGGCCGCTCCCAGTCACCAGTTCTGGATTAATTGTAGTTTCCGGGTCACCTTCAAAGGTAGCCCCACATAGAGCGCATTGCAGTAGTCCAAGCGAGAAATAACTAGAGCATGCACCACTCTGGCGAGACAGTCCACAGGCAGGTAGGGTCTCAGCCTGCATACCAAATGGAGCTGATAGACAGCTGCCCTGGATACAGAATTGACCTGCGCCTCCATGGACAGCTGTGAGTCCAAAATGATTCCCAGGCTGTGCACCTGGTCCTTCAGGGTCAGAGTTACCCCATTCAGGACCAGGGAGTCCTCCACACGTGCCTGCCTCCTGTCCCCCACAAATAGTACTTCTGTCTTGTCAGGATTCAATCTCAATCTGTTAGCCGCCATCCATCCTCCAACCGCCTCCAGACACTCACACAGGACCTTCACCGCCTTCACTGGTTCTGATTTAAAAGAGAGGTAGAGCTGGGTATCATCCGCATACTGATGAAAACCCAGACCAAACACCCTGATGATCTCTCCCAGCGGCTGCATATAGATGTTAAAAAGCATGGGGGAGAGGACAGAACCCTGAGGCTGTCCCAGGGGTCTGAACACGGCCCAGGAGGATGGAGCGGAACCACTGTATGACAGTGCCCCCAGCTCCCAAGCCCTCTAGACGGTCCAGAAGGATGTTATGGTCGATGGTGTCAAAAGCTGCTGAGAGATCCAGCAGAACTGGGAAACAGTTCTAACCAACCACTGAAAAACTGGAGTTTAAGTATATTTTGACTCTTAACTTTTTTGAAAACGGGAAGGGGCTTCTTGAGGGAGTGAATGGCATGACACCAAGTCCTTTCAACTGTTGGTTGTTCATTTTCGTTTACTGTTATGTTATGTTTTTGGAGTCTGAAATGAAGAGGGAATATCTGATGGCCGACAATTCAAACTGCGGCCTCCTTTGCATCTGCTGCCACCAGCTCTTCTTCTCCTCATGTTTTTTTCCCCTTCCCTCTCTCTACGCACACACATTTTCCAGCCATTATTTCTCTGCAATCACTTCCATTCTGACAAATGGGGTTCACCGGTTGTAGTGATGCTGTTTTTGTTTGTTTAATGAAGTTGCAGAGGGATTGATAGTGAAATGGTGGGTGTGCCTTAGACTTTTCTGCTGCCATGATTTCAGCACACTAAATCATCCCCTCCCCCAAATGATGTGACTCCACAGACTTCTGGTTATGTGTTTACAATGATAAATGCATTACTGGAACCCTGCAAGGAGGAGGAAGCCCCCTAGGAATATTTAGAGCACAAAAACAATGGGTGTGAAAAGAATCGTTTCCCCCTACTCTGATTCACTCAGTTTCCCTATCCCAAAGTGGAACAACATTGTTCCACATGGAATGGACTCCCTTGGAAGGTTGCGAACTCCTTCATTGGAGGATTTTAAGCAGAGGTTGGATGGCCATCTGTCTTAGATGCATTGCAGGAGTTTGGACTAGATGGCCCTTGGGGTCCCTTCCAACTCTATGATTCTTTGATTCTATGAACAACACTGTAATAGGGATCTCAAACACCCTGAGCTTAACCACAGGAGAAGTCGTTCAGTTGTAGCCTCTGACCACCTAGTTAAGTGGCGTGAAAGGATGATAATGCTGAAAGATACAGGATCCCATTTCCATACAGGGTTGGAAGTAATCTTTTAAGCACAAGTAATCTTTTAAGTAATCTTTTAAGCAACAACCACATGGATCTCAGCCATCTAAATCCACTCTCTGGGAGAAAGTGGGGAAAATATAGTTGTATATATTCCATAACATAATATGAAAGCACCTTGAGATCTTGTAAAGAGAGGAGACCGGTGATCACAAAGGGAGCTAAAAAGTGCAAAGACTGTCAGTTGTCAGCTGACATAAGCTGTAATCGTTCCACGAAAAAAAGGATTATGCAGTATAAAACTGTCACCGCATAGTTGCTTGTCACCAGAATTTTGTGTAGGTTGCAGCAATGTCCACTGCACTCTGGCTTTCAAGCTTGAGAAAGAAAAGGACAAGACCACGCCATGCGTTCCCTTAGTCTTTGTCCAAGCTGAAAACACTCCGTTTCATCACACAGCAGGTGCATTCACTTCTGTTATTTCCCCACTGGGTCCAAGAAAATAGAAGATGTTTTATTCCTTTCCTCACTGTAGCCTGGCACCTGTGATTCAGATTTTTGTTTTTGTGGTTTTAGAAAAAGAAAGGAAAATTACTGTATCATGGGCACATGATTAAAAAGAAATCCCCTGAGGTTTAGTGAATTTGAGATTTGCTGTTCCGAGAGATAAACTATGAATATTTGTGTCAGTAGACCAAGGGGCCAAACTCATAGTTCTTCCTGTTCAAGTACTGCTCTCAATGAACCCATATGGGGGGGCATAATTGAATGTCCCCCCCATGCCTCCATCAGAGAGGGTGTTCGGCAGCCTCATCTGCGTTGGTGCGGCAGCAAGGCCTCAGTGCTTGTCATCAAATTCCAAACGGGCAGGGATGGCCTAACTTTTGTTGTCTGTGTTCTGGTAACCTCTAGGCTAAATTATTGCAAAACATTATACATGAAGCTGTCGGAATACACCGGGTGATGCAAAGACATTCCTCTTCTCCCAGCCCTTTGTCTAATTAAGCTATCAATGGCCTTTTAAACTGGGGTGTGTGTCATGTTTTCATTTGTTACGGTGGTCTGTATTTTTGTGTTTTCATATTGTAAACAGCCCTGTGATCCCCAGGTGAAGGGTGGTATAGAAATTTAATAAATGATGGTGATGATGATGATGATGATGATGATGATGATGATGATTCTAAAATGGATATCAGTGTGTGGAAAGTGTCTTCCTTGGGGATGGGAAGAGAATTTTTTATTAGGTTCAGATTTTGATGGAAGCCTACCTACCGGTAATTCACATTTCCCAAAACACTATGTGAATGGAAACATTCCTACCCTTTGAAATTCACACTTCTCTTTATGTTGTGATGCAGTATTTTGACCAAATAATGTGTATATTAGTGGAAAGTGTGAAAATAACATGTACATGCATTATATATGAATTATTGTATTTTAATATTTTGTTGGAAGCCGCCCAGAGTGGCTGGGGAAACCGAGCCAGATGGGCGGGGTATATGGGCGGGGTATAAATAAATAAATATATTATTATTATTATTATTATTATTATTATTATTATTATTATGAAATTGTTTGCAACAATGTGTATATCAGTCACAATTGCATAGAAAACGTGCAATTTGGAGAGATTTGCACCAAGTTGTTGATGGATTTTCATGAGGAGATGATAGATAGATGATAGATGATAGATAGATAGATAGATAGATAGATAGATAGATAGATAGATAGATGATAGATAGATGATAGATAGATAGATAGATAGAGTATCAACTGATGTGGAAATGTAGGGAACTGAATTCAGGATTAGAAAAATGAAACTGAAAGAAACAGAAATTGACAGATTCACCCTTCTCTAAGTGTGACAGGTTATATTTTTAAAAAGGAAAAGCTTATGGCCAGACAAGAAGGAGTCATGGCCTGTGATCCATGATAACTCATTTCTGTACTTGGCATTTTCTGCAGCTGTTCATGTTCTGTTTTCACACACACATACTTATCCCCTTGCTTTTCTGGTCCTTTTTCTCACTTTCCAGGCCATTTCTGATCATGGCCCTCTGAGATTTACTTCAAGACAAACAACTTCAGTGATCACAGATCACATAAAATAAAAAAATAAAAAAGTAATGAAGCATCTTAGCTGCCTCTAAAGCAAAGCCCACCAGAAAATGAAAGATATTTGAAAGTATTGTAAGGAGAAAAGAAACAGCACATTTTGTTCAGTTGATTTCAAAAACTGCCACAACAAAAGTTTAATTTTTAAAGCTGTTCAATTCTAGTGGGAAAATCATTTGTACATCTGCTACATTTCAGGTATTCCAGCTGTCATTGGGTGGGGAGGGGAGAAACTATTTCAAGCCTCCTGCTGAAAATGCAGACAGAACAGATAGTTTGACTTTTAATGCTTATGAAATAGGTGTTTAGCTTTGTTTTCAAAAAGGAAAGGGAATTAATTCAATGGAAAGTAACATTTTGCAGGAGTTAATTGAGCTGAAAGGCAGGGTGCCTTTTTGCAAGCATCTTTGCCAGCATGAAAAAGCCTTCAAACATGCATAAACCTGGGCAATTTTTCAAGGTTTTCATAGAAAGGGGGCAGAATTTTTCACACAAGCCAAGGAAATTTGATTGGCTGGGGGTCATTCATGTGACTAATGCAGAAAGAATTGTCCTCCCTCTCAATTGGCTCTTATTGGACTAAGTGATGTAATTCTGTAGCCAAATCTGATTGGCTGCATAGCATTATGACATCATCATGATCACTACAGTGTCCTTGTTTTGTTGGAATCACTCAGGGAGGTGGGGGAGGAAGGCCCTACCCAGAGAAAAATACCAGGAAAGAGAAAAGTAACAAGAATGAACACGGCTGGGGAAAGGTTGCTATAAACGATTCTGGTTCTATCTTGATCCATGTAAAAATTGAAACGGGTAGAAATTCAGAAGTATTTAGTGTGTGTGTGTGTGTGTGTGTGTGTGTGTGTGTGTATTTCAAACCTCCGGCTTTCAAGTTAAAAAGGTATTTCCTCTGTTGATTTGCCTCCAATATATATAGTGTTATATCCAAAAGATTTTAAGTAGGCATAGATTACTCATTGAATGCCACAAATCTCCTGGTTGCTTTCAGGATGCTTGTTTTGATGATTTCGGTAAACCCCAGGCTTTCAGCACAATGAACATATCCTATCATTTCTGGCCTCTCTCCAAAACCTGTTATATATCATAGACTAGTGGCAGGCAACTGTCTTCCCGGGCTCTTAATCCAGATCTTAGCATAACCCCAAATTCTTGGGATCCACCCCCATTATGCACCTTAGTTGTGTGAGCTCCTGATTTATGTCCATATTGGAAGGAGATCTGCAGGGTGACTGCAGGTTGGAGTTCACACATCCATACCCATGCTACTTCTTCACTTTTTCCTTTTCACACCAGAGTGGGACTGACTGACTCCTCTATCAGGAGCAGAGACATTGTTGGGGTGAAGGGGGGAAATTCCGTGAGTCACAAGACGGCTATCCCAGCTCTGCTGCAGTGTGAAATAGCAGTGCTGTTGCTCATAAGTCGCTCATAAATCCTGATGAATCACTGAGATCCAGCACCGAGGGCCTTCTGGCGGTTCCCTCATTGCGAGAAGTGAGGTTACAGGGAACCAGACAGAGGGCCTTCTCGGTAGTGGCACCCGCCCTGTGGAACGCCCTCCCAGTAGATGTCAAGGCAATAAACAACTATTTTACATTTAGAAGACAACTGAAGACGGCCCTGTTTAGGGAAGTTTTTAATGTTTGATGCTGTACTGTTTTCAATATTCGGTTGGAAGCCTCCCAGAGTGGCTGGGGAAACCCAGCCAGATGGGCGGGTTATAAATAATAAATGTATTATTATTATTATTATTATTATTATTATTATTATTATTATTATTATTATTATTCCCTGCAAGGGATAGGGCATAGGGAGAGACAGGGCCATCTTAAGCATGTCCGGTGCCATGGTGCAAAGATCCATCTGGCACACACACCCCGGCAACTTCAAAACAAGGGAGGGGGAGGGGGAAAATGCCCGTTGCCTCCCCCACCGCCCCGATCCCTGGCGTGGTGGCGGCAATCAAGCAGGAAAATGTGCTGGCGGACATGCTCTCTGGCGTCGGGGCGCTCGAGAAGGCAGTCCAGGAAGGCTGTGCGCCACCTTTTGCCAGGAAGCAGGAGGAGGACATCGGCCAGAAGCAGGGCCGTCTTCAGCAGATGCAGAGGCTTGGGAGGGAAGCACAGCTTCCGTCCTAAGCCTCTGGGGGGATCGCTCTCCTCCTGCGGAGACTTGGGAAGGAAGCTGCACGCCCGCCAGCTATATAGTTGGCGGGTCACAACTGGCGGGCGTGCAGGGAAAGGGGAGGCTGCCAGCAAAGCCACACAGCTCCCCCACTCACTAGGGCACCCCTGAGAGGCCGGCACCCTGGTGCAATGAACCACTAGGATCAATGGGAAAGACGGCTCTGGGAAGAGAGCCACAATAGCAAGGAGAGGGATTAGCTGCTGCCTTCTCTCTCCCTTTGTTCCTCTTCCTCATTCCTATCACCTGATAGGTCCAACATTATTGATATACTTTCTCAGAGCTTCAGATCAGCAGTGGCCACTTGCAATGGTAGCCTCCTATACTGATGTTGGATCTATTCATGAACCAAGGCAAGCAAAAGGTTTTTTAACTCCATCTCCAAAGACCGTTTTCAGCAACAGAGGATTTGGCAGGGTTTTCAACTTAGGTGCCTCAGCTATTGACTTCTAGCTTGAAGCAAGAGACAGTGAGTTGTGTGAATGGAAGGGCTCCTTCTGTTCATGAAAGGGACTGAGATCCTGTGGAAGCTCCTGCTGGAAGAAGTGGGGAAGGCCAGCTTTCACTTGATCCCCCTTCAGTCCCCTGTGCTACCTTCAGCACTGTTCCTGAGGGTCTCCCAACCTTCTGGAGCAACTTTTCAAGAAGAACCAAAGGCTGCAAGATGGGAAGAAGGTGTTGGTAGAAACCACTCCCTTCCTCCAGTTGGAGTATACCATGAACAGAGTTAGGAACTTAGGAACCTATCTTATACAGAATGAGAATAATGGCTCATCTAGCTCAAGATTGTCTACACTGACTGGCAGCAGCTCCTCACAGGGTTTCAGAAAAGGAATGTTCCCATCTCTATGTGAAGATGGCACGTGTTGAACTTGATATCTTCCATATGCAAATCAGATACTCTACCACTGAGCTATAACCCTTCAGTGCACAGGAACTGCTGATCAAATCAAATGAATAGGAATACATAGTTGAGGAGTTGAGAAAGATGGTGACTATGTGGCCCAGCTGGGGCAGTTGTCAGTAGGTGAACTATTGCCCGTTTAGCACAGGAGTAGGGAACCTTTTCAGCCCCAAAGCCCCATTCCCATTAGGCAACCTTCTGGAGGTCATGTGCTGGGCAGAGGGGGAAGCAGAGGAATAAGCAAAAGTGGGCAGTACAACAGATGTTCATCTTACCCTTGTACAGTAGTCTAGTTTCTACACACACACACACACACACACACACACACACACACACACACAGCCTCCATGTGGGCAAGCAAGAAGCATTATCATAGTTTATGGACACATTCTAGCCAGGCTAAAACACTCAAGGAAGGGGCAAAGCAAGGCTGGTGAGGGGTGTGACCTGGGGAGAAGGGGTGTGGCTGGGAAGTGGGTGTGGTCTGGGGAGAGTCATGAGAGCCAGAGAGAGAGAGAGAGAGAGACCTGGAGGGTCACATGTGGCCCCAGATCTGAGGTTTGTCACCTCTGCTTTGGCACTGGTTTGATCCAAAATATGGCTCCCTCTTAAACATATCCAATCAAAATCCCAGACTGAATACCATTTAAAAACACTGCAAAAAATCTTGAGCAAGTTCAAATGCCAAGCATCTATTGGGAGAACAGTATCATGAACCAATTAAGAAATGAAACATCAAATAGAAAACATTACACTAACCTCAGGAAGTTTTTAAAGGTCAGCAGAATCACTTCTAGAGTTAAAACTAAAGACAGATTGTTTTTTATGTGAACTGTCCACCACCAACGCCTAATCATGAAGGAAGTGTTTGGAGATAAAAATCATGTTGGAACCAGCAATTCTTCTTAGTCCAGCAGTGACAAAAGCACTTTAATGTAATCTAAAACAAAGACGAAAGTCTTGAGGGGCTATGCAAATGTCTCCTTTCAAATGTTTGTCAGGAAAAAATGGAAAGCGGCACAGTTAATTGTATATTGTAAGGCATCGATACTGCCTTAAGCAAAAAGGTGAAGGAGTTTCTAGGGGTCTTATATTGCTCAATGTGTTTCATTTTCTCTTCCCAAGCTTTCGAATAGATGGAATGGCGGCAGCAGTGGTATGGAATGCACTTCCTACTCAAATCATAGAAGCCCCATTTGCATTGGCATTTTGTTGATTTTTAAAGATGCACCTGTCTACACATCCCTTTGATCTCTCAGCCTGACTCTTCTGTTTTAATTATTGTGCCGTTTTCACTGAGATTGTTTTACTGAGTATTTTAATTGTATGTTTTAATTATGGATGTTTATATTTTAATCCTTGTATAATTGATCTTTATACTTGTAAACCACTTAGGTACCTATTCTGCCATCAAATGGCATATAGATAATGAGAATACTAATACTTCATCAGATTGCTGTGATGGGGAAAGAATCAGCATTATGAATCAGTACAAATTCTTTTTTATTTTTTTATTTTTTACAAAAACTAAAGTTAACACTATTTCATGTTGTGTTGTTAGGGTCTGAAATTTGCAAAATACAGATTTGTGAACAGCCTTGTGGTGTTCGGTTATGAGAGAAAATCAATACTAAGGTCTGTCTAAAATGGTTGCTGCTTCACTTTTACCAGTGCCATTCACTATAACAATAACTGCTTGAAAAGATCAAGAACTGCAGCAAACCCTATAAAGTCCTAAGCAAAATGCCTTCTGAGATAACTCTTCTTGGAAGCAAACAGGTAAAGCACTAATTAATATGCTTTCACATCATGTTTGCTATGGTGACAGTACTCATCGTGTTCCGGATTCTGACTAATGAGGGTTACAAGAATAACAAACAAAAGATTATGTATAATTTCATGATGTTCCTCCGTGGTTTGGAGGCCC
Source organism: Zootoca vivipara (assembly GCF_963506605.1). NCBI lineage: Eukaryota > Metazoa > Chordata > Lepidosauria > Squamata > Lacertidae > Zootoca > Zootoca vivipara. The sequence continues at coordinate 52,800,544 of NC_083276.1, read as the reverse complement.
ATGTTAAGACTCAGAAGACCTGTGCTCACAGCTCGTCCCTGTTTATCCTCTCAGACTTGCATCTGCATCAGCGAAATAACTCTTCTTTCATTGATAATTTCTGGATATGTGGATAAGAAAGCACGATCACTCAAGAACATTAAGAGGCATATAATCTTTGTCCTGGTGTCTTGAATGGTGGCTCAGACTGCCATTTTAGGGATTTAGAATCGTAGAATTGTAGAGTTAGAGGGGACCCTGAGGGTCATCTAGTCCCTCTGCAATGAAGGAATCTCAACTAAGCTCAACTAAAGCATCCATAACAGATGACCATCTGCTTAAAAACCTCCAAGGAAGGTTTCATCTTTTTCAGGGACTGTTGGACTATTAGATGCTTTGCTAAGTGGTGGAGTATATACCGTTCATGCTTAACCCCAGGTTCAGGCTCCAGTTGAAGAGGACAGAGCTTGGGAGAGACCTCCTCTATGGCTCTTAAATGAGTTAAAGAGCCTACTTATCAAACTCTATGCATATCTCCATTCATAAGAGTGCTCACCACTGAGGACAGGTGATGACTCAAGCAAGGGGATGGTTAGTAGTCCCAGGCAGACAGGTAGGTGAGGCAAGGCCAAGGTGAGAGGGGCCAAGGCCTGGGTTTCAGGATGATAGTTAATGACCCTGTAGCATACAAGTTGTCTCAGCAGTGTCCTGGTGTAACTGGCAAATATTTATAGCTTGGACTAGGCATTCACTGAATGAAGGCTGCGCTCCCCGAATGCTGCATCTAATTTGCATTTTTTGCATTCCCTAGTCCTGCTTGTGGATAGCTGGTGGTCAGGGTTTATTCTCCGGTTTGGGGATATTTCTGCCATCTATGCCTATGTTTGGGAGGGGGATTGTGCTGTCTGGTCTTTATCATGCTTTTGACATTGTGTGTGTGACCAAGTGCATGTGACCAAGGCCGTATATCTTGTGGCATGACATTTTGACAACACTTCTATTTTCTGCATGTGGCACTGTGAAATCACCAGGTCATGATCTTCATTGACATGATAAGATGGGAAGGCTGGGCATTATTTCCAACCACTGCTTCCATTTTTTTCTGACCACTACCTCTACTGTGCATAGCAACCACTGTATTGCGCCTCCTTGATATACCAACTCTCTTGCACTGGCATAAAATTTGGTGGCCAAGCTACATGATGCAACAAATCCAGGGCTTTTCCCCCCTAAAAATGTTTAGGGGTACAGTACTCTTATTTTCCTACTCATATTGAAATACTGCCCCTCAATGAGGCCAAACTTAGATTCACAAAATGTTTAGGGGTATGTGTACCCCTGCATCCCCCCCCCGAAAAAACAACAACACTGAACATATCTCAAGAACACTTACATGAAGTTCTGATCCACATATGGAAGTCTTGACAGAAAAAAGGACTGAAACTTTTTAACAAAGCCTGTCAGCAATAAACTGCAGGATTCTCATATAATAGTAGGACTTTATGTATGTCCTTTGTGAGTGATAGAAGTAAGTATTTGTTTTCTTCTGAACTAAATTGCTTCACTCTTGCATCTAATTGCATGGGGGTGCTTTCCTAAGTGTTAGATTTATTGTTTGCGGTTATGTGGATAGATCATTTTTCTGCACGCTGAAATGGAGTATAATTGGGCTATTTTTCAAAGCAAATGAAGTGTGCCTATATGGAGAATGTCGGCCACAATAGGGGTGTGCCTCTCCTCTTTAGAGCACTTTGCTGTTGACGTCATGTGAACCTGTCTAGTTTTGTGCTTCACAGAAATTGTTCTGAAAGATAACATTTAGAGAAATCAAGTATTGTTTCCCGTAAACAAGCATTTCTTTAATTAAAAGGTAAGTGTGTGTACCATTTTCAGAAAGTAGTTGTATATAAATTATTAACAAAGGTAGTGTTATTCATGGTTCTTCAGTGGGAGAAAACACATCTGGATATAGCTAGTTGTTGACCTTTTCAAATTCAATTAATGCTGTCAAAAAATTTCAAGTGTTAGACAGGAACAATCAGAACTAGGAGTAGAGTGCTGCTCTCCAGTTGCCTTGTGAATTGTTGTTTGAGTAGGCCCTTAGGCCTGGAAACTCAAGATTCCTTTCACAAAAGGCCGCATTCAAGGAGACCAGCAGGAGGAGAAAGAAGATAATTTGCAAAAGTTCCTTAGCTCAGTAAACCCTACAATTTTGATCGTGATCAGTTATCCTAAAATTTGTCCCACAAAACTGGATGAATAGTTGTTGATCTATCTAGGGCCTATAATGGACTTAGCAACACAGCCAGCCACCCTATAAGCAAAGGAAATACAATAAATAAAATTAAAGGAGAAAGGGTAAGCAAACTTGGGCCCAGCACAAATGGTTCAAGTCTTGGACCACCTGGCCATCCACTAACATTGCCCTAGGAATCAGACAAGGAAAGCTGTTTTTACAGACTGATTTATCTGAAAAGGTACCTGTCCAATATTCTTTCATAGCTGGAGTTCTTTTACTTTCTGTTATGTTCCTAATACATGTTTTAGGGCTCTTCTGAACTATAGGTAGGGCAACCTGATTGTGGGAAGTGGGGAATGCATTTATAAATTTAAACAAAAAGAGTAGTATTATGTAGGCTACCAGCATTTTTTATGATATCATATTATTTCTGGCTCCAACCTTGCAGGGTATATAACATTCTCTATAGCAATTGATTTCTGTTGTTTTACAACAGTCTGGCCTTTATCTAATCTCTGCATTGCAATTATAATTTTAATTGGCTTGTAATTAATATTGGTACATAGAGATTCTCACACACACACACACACACACACACACAGAGAGAGAGAGAGCTTAATATAAAGAGATTTCTTTTTTTAAAAAAAGGTGCTGGATAGATACATCTTCTAAAGATAAGTTTAGACTGGGAATATTTGGAGCTGGAATTGGAATCAACCATGTTCTGTAGCACTTTCACCTCTTGGAAAAACAGGCTACAGTATTTGGGCACTCCGGAGAACCATAAGATTAAATGTAGAGGTTAGGAAAGGTCAAGGAATAGATAGAATCTGGTTGTTGTTTTCTATCCAGCTGCTATCTCTGAGCTAGAAACTGCAGGGCTTTGGTAGCCCTTTGGACGTATCAGGATTAAAGGAGATTGTTTTTTCCATAGGGCAATTGTGTGAGTCTTTCCCATATCATTACGAGCCTTTAAACCAAAGGGTAGTCAGCATGATGATCTGCAGAAGTTGTTGAATTACAGCTCCCAACATCCCTGATCATTGGCCATGCTCGATGGGACTGGTGGGAGTTGTAGTTCAACACCAACTGGAGGGCATTACATTGACTAAAAGGCACCCCTAACCATTAGGACCAGTCGTGGATGACTCTGGGGTTGCGGTGCTCATCTCGCTTTACTGGCCAAGGGAGCTGGCATACAGCTTCTGGGTCATGTGGCTAGCATGACTAAGCTGCTTCTGGCGAACCAGAGCAGTGCACGGAAATGCCGTCTACCTTACCGCCGGAGCGGTACCTATTTATCTACTTGCACTTTGTGCTTTCAAACTGCTAGGTTGGCAGGAGCAGGGACCAAACAATTGGAGCTCACCCTATCGTGGGGATTCAAACCGCCGACCTTCTGATTGGCAAGCCCGAGGCTCAGTGGTTTAACCCACAGCGCCACCTGCATCCCTTATTACATTGACTACCCTTGCTTTAAATATTAAGTCATTGCTGCAGCACATGAAAGTGCTTTCCTGGCATGTAATAAAGAGCAATTTAAAGAACACGGCCAGTATCAAACCTGGAGGAATCAATAGCTTGAGATAGAAAAAACCGAGTTTGGTGGCATCACAAAGTGACAGCTTTGAACAATTGAGCATTCATATGGCCATTTGTACCTATTCTGGTGAAGGTGGGAGCACAGCTTACGGTTCCACTGCTTGAGTGGCTATTCTTTGATTTTTGAATCAATCAATCACTGCATCAAATGCCACAAAGCATCTTCATGGTACGTTATTAAGCTTTTTCTCCTTTTATTTTATGTGTGTGAATTATTTTAGGTTGCATATCCCAGTGCTGACATTTGATGTTGATGCAATGATGGTAGAAAAACAATGTTTATATTGACAACAAAGACAACATTGCAGCCTACCTCGTTAGCAGCTGGATAATCCTAGTCAATAAGCGTTTCGCCATTGACCTTGAATTAATTTCTCACGTATTGATACGTTTATTTGTTGGTAATAAATAAACACGGTGTGTAGCAGTAGGTGCAGAATATGACCTTCATATAGCAGTAGCAATGTGACTTGGCATATTTTGTTTTTAAAAAAGCAGCTTTTCTCTTTTTCAGTCTCTCCCTTTTCTGTAAGAAATAGACAGCAAACTGCAAATATGCATTTGGAGGGCTCAGCTGTTGAACGTTGCTAGGAGAGCTGTGCTGAAATTTATCCCACAATTTCCTGAAAGAGGTTTCTGTTTTCTGCATAATTTTCAGAATGCTTCAAAATTTCTATAGAACTTCAGTGGGTGCAAGGCTGAACTTTGACCTAGGTGGCCAAAGGTGGTCCATTAAACATTTCTCCAGCTCTCTACATCCTGAAAATCTTGCTATGGAAAAGCTCCATGGGAGGGTTTATCTCATGATATCTTCCTCTGGGCTTTAATGGAAGTTCAGGAAGGCTGGCTATTGAGTGCTGGAAATTTATATGCTCCTTGGTGCTGTTTTTAAGAGAAAGTCATTCCCTTTCCTTTTTTTAAATCTACAGTCTTGGTATTCATCTTTCTTCAAAAGCAAAAAAGGGATTTCACTTTAAAAAAATAGCAAACAGCTATCAGACACATGAATGCTTTAGCTGAGATTCCTGCATAGCAGGGGGTTGGACTAGATGACCCTTGGGTTCCTTCCAACTCTACAATTCTATGATTCTATGACATGGCAAGCATATGGTAGGCAGTGTCTCTGGACACACATAGGATGCAGACCACTGGATAGATCATTTGCAGAAAGAATACACAAACACCATTTGACTACCTCCTAAAGGCTTCTCTACATGAAAGGTTGTTTTCTGCTGCTCCAGAAAGTGGACACGGAGCAATGGATTCAAGCTACAAGAAAGAAGATTCCACCTAAACATTAGGAAGAACTTCCTGACAGTAAGAGCTGTTCGACAGTGGAATTTGCTGCCAAGGAGTGTGGTGGAGTCTCCTTCTTTGGAGGTCTTTAACCAGAGGCTTGACAGCTATCTGTCAGGAATGCTTTGATGGTGTTTCCTGCTTGGCAGGGGGCTGGACTGGATGGCCCTTGTGGTCTCTTCCAACTCTATGATTCTATGATTCTACCCCAGAATAATTTTTTTGCATCAGCCAGCATGAGTTGACACTTTTGCAGTTGCTTTTGATCATCTGTTTGTCCCTTGTAACATCCCAAATCTTACAATACATTGGCAGCTCTCCGGGCTTATCATTGGTCCGCCCTGGTTCTGCAGCACTGGAGTAGGCTTGGGCATGTGAATAAATTAGTTGTCACTTTCCAAAGTGTTGGGAATAGCCTCATCTGCAGATATTGTATGGAAATATACTGAAATACTGATGGGTATCCATCCATCAATATGTCTGACTGTCCACAGAAGAAGCTTCAAATAACAATGTTCATTCCAGTGTTTGTCTCTTCATTTCATTGTATCCATCTCTGTGACCCTCTTTTTCTTATACTGTATCAAAAATACTTTCCCCATCCCTGTGGTTTGCTATTTGCTGTTAATAAAGGAAACAGCCTTTTCCAGATTCTCTTGTGGGTTTCTGAAATCCCCCAAGGTGGCTGGTGGGGAGAGAGTGTTATTTAAAATCAGTAAGACTAAGTTTTGGTTTACCGTATTGGGGGGAAAAATTGTTTTGATACACTCTTTCAGAAATATCTGTCAGCCTCTCACTTTTCCTCTACTGACACTTCGTATTCTGCCTCCTGAGAAAAGGGTGTCTAAATATAAATATGGAAACACGTAAGTTTCTAAGACACCAAGATAAAATTGACTAAACCAAAAGCCAGATGAATCTTTCAGCTACAGATATTTTTAAAAGAAAGAGAACAAAATTGTAATGTGTGGCAGTCATTGTTCAGTGCAATACTGTAATGGCATCTTGATCCTCCCTGTTATATGTGGGGACTTGCATTGTCTTCAGCTGATCTATGGTTCCGGAAAGTATTGTTCCTTTTTCTTATTTATTCACTTTATTTGTAACATTTGTATCCTACCTTACCATCAAATGAAAATGTGGCTAAACAACAATAAAATACACAATAGCCAATGAAAACAAATAAACCAGTTAGGAAAAATGTAACAATGAAAATAATTTCATTAAATGTGCAATGACAATAATTGGTCAGCTTAGGAGGCCAAAGACCTATCTAAATAAAAATGATTCATTTGTTCCAAAGTGAAGACATCCTGAAAAATCTGCATCTTGTAAACCAGCTATCATATATGGTGTCTCCTTTCCCCAGTGTAACAAATTGTTTTCTCAACATGAGATCCTAACATGTAGAAGCTTCTCTAAATCTCATATCACAATTTTACTCTCCCTGAAGCAACGGTAGACACATTTTGCTTTGACTTGATCACAGAGATTGGCAGTGTTTGTTTATTAAAAAATTTTTTAGTATATACATATTTTTATAATTAAAAACAGTACAGTGGTACCTTGGTTGTCAAACGGCTTGGCTCCCAAACACACTGGCTCCTGAACACCACAAACCGGGGAGTGAGTGTTCTTTGGAAGCCGAACATCCGACGCGGGAATCTCCTGCAGCCAATTGGAAGCTGTGCCTTGGTTTTTGAACGGTTCCATGAGTCGAACGGACTCCCAGAATGGATTAAATTTGACAATCAAGGTACCACTGTAAAAGCATCCCAAATAACAGGGGGAAACATTCTCAACTTTTGATCTCAGAGCTGCTAGGAACAGTGTCTTTCAGCCGTCAACCTGCTGAAATGTTTTGGTTTGTTTTTTTAAATTTCTGCAAGTCAATAATAAGGGAGACAGATGCACCTCAGAGAGAGAGAGGAGGGTATTCCACAAATGGGGAACCACCACTGAAAAGGCCCTATCATGGGGGAACATCAATCAGTCTCCAGGGCCAGCACCACCAAAAAGGCCTCCCCTGCTGAGCATAAGGTCCAAGATGGTTGATATACTGGAAGGTTATATATATTGGAGTATTCTAATTCTATGTATAATAATAATCAAATTCTAGCATCAAACTTTAATGTGGTTGGATGCCTTAAACCCTTCACACAGGGGATTATTTAATTAGTGCTCAGTCAGCCCTGTCTGAGCAAGGAAGTTGAACAGAAATATTATACTGTGTTTGAGAGTTGCCAGTTTTGCTTCTTTCCAGCCTTATGCATAATGAACCATCTAAACGTCAAGCAAAATATTAATGTTTTATTACTTAGTAATTGTGAAAAGATATGAAATAAAAAGACAATTACAAAAGTCATCAACAATTTAAATTCATAAAGGTCATTCGTACTGAAATCCAATCTGCACTTACCTCTGAGTAAGCCTTGTTGCACTCAGCTAGACTTACTTCTGCGTAGACATGCCTAGAATTGCACTGCCGAACTCTGCTTGTCATCCTTCCAGGGATGCATAATGAAAGCAAGTAAGAAAGGATCACCTTTAATTTAACAGATAAGGCAGGGACTTTGAAGAACTGTTTCCCTAGAAGCAGTGAACATATGGGAGTTTGGAATATGATACTCACTGTGATTTACATCTGTTTAATCTCTACTCTTAAATTTTTTACACTGTGTTGTTTCATCACATTTTGGTGACAGTTATTTTTCCCTTTTTTGCCTGTTTACTCAAGATAATTTCTGGTGTAGCTGAAATGCTTTAAAATGAGCACTTGCCCACTGATTAGTAAATAAGGAAGTGCAGCACCACACATTATAGTTGTTGTGACTGCAGTGTTATGTGGTGTTTTCTGCCGCAAACGCATTCAGACTAGGGGTAATATTTGTGTATACATACATCCTTGACAACCTATACTCCCAGGGCCGTCCTTCCTATTGGGCTGACTGGTGCGCTGCGCCAGGGCGCCCGCCCAGCAGGAGGTGCATCAAGGGGGCCCATCAAGGAGGCACATGCAGCCGCCCACGCCGACGCCGACGCCGCTCTGCTCCTTTCCCGGCAGCAGTGGCTGAAGTGAGGCAGCAACAGTGGCAGCAGAGCATTGCGGAGCATGCAAATGAGATGCCACGGAGCATTGTGGGGCAGTGCTGTCTGTGCTCGCTGTGACTTGAAGGAGTGTGGACAGAAGGTAGCCCAGGTCCAGGTCCAGGTTTCCTTGATGGAGGCAGCTTCGCTGCCGCTGCTGTGGTTTCGCTTCAGCCGAGTAGGCGGAGACAGAGCACAACTGGCAACATCCCTGCTTGTCTCGCCATGCCCTCCGGCTGCCTGCTGTGCCTGGCCGTGCCCGGTGCAGCATGAGGGGCGCCGGAGGGATCATCGCGCCACGGCGCCTGGTACACTTAAGACGACCCTGTATACTACCATCTTGGAAGCCTGGTTGGCCCAGATTTCACAAGTGCATGTACATACAGATTTTTATTCTGTACATAGAAACTGGCAAATCAACTAAGACTGCCGGAAAATCACAGCTCCTACTTTTTAAACCTCACCCCCAAATGCATGAACATCACTGCCAGGTTATAGACAACATGGAAGACTCTAAAGAAGAATAACACAAGCTGGAAACAAAGGGAAGGGTACATTGCAGCGGGTGGGTGGTAAGTAGGTGCTGGACTTGCAGAACTCTTGGATGTATTTAAGATTAAGGTTGTAATCCATATCCTCAGTTACCTGGAAGTACTCAAGGGGACTTATTTCTGAGTAAATATGGATTGAACTGCATATTGTGAAAAAGTAGTGGACATAGATCTAGCAAGGTGGTTATGGTGCATTCATTTGTTGAATGAGAAGCAACTTTAGGATAGATAAGTTCTATGCCGTATTCCTTTTCCTCTGTGTAAAATAAGATCAACAGTGTCAGAAAAGATGTTTGAAGGTTAAATCTAGACATGCTCACAAAGTCACAGACAGAGCTTTGGGAACCAGAAACGGGTTCCATGTTTCTTTCCTGGCTCAAACTGAGTCCTGGGACCAATAAAACTTTGCACTTCCATTCCCTTTCCTTCCTTCCTTGCCAACACATTTTGAAAATAACTTTATATGAGGCACCTTTAAGAATAATTCTATATGAGGCAACAGCCCACAATCATATAAGTGACACATCTGATAGGCCGCTGGGACTGAATTGCTGATGTTTAAGTAATAAATGCATCTTGCTTAGTGTATCTGTTCACATTTAATGACAGTGATGATGTATTCCTCCCATAATTGATTCATAAAAGAATAAACGTCCAGAATGAATAACCATTTGGTCATGTGTATTTAGAGTAGGTAATTAAATCAGAACAAAACTAAGATTTTAGTAATAGGCTCAAAGTGTCTACCGGGCAGAGCTCCAGGCTTGGCGATTTCATTTGACAATAGTGTTTTGACTCCAGCTCAAAGCATTAGGAGTCTGGCAGTAACATTAACATTGATTTACTTACCTAGATAAAGTCCATCACCAAATCTTCATTGCATACCTTTAGAAAGAGTCTAGCCATCTGTGGCCTCTCTTCCGCTTAGCTTCTTGAAAGAATTGCTGGATGTTATTGGGAGTTTCTTCTTTCCAGCAATAGTCTATTGCATGGCAGTCCTAAGCATATCTACTCAGAAGTAAGCAGCACTGAATTAAGTGGGCCTCACTCCCACTCAGCCACAAAGCTGGAGATTTGCCCAATATCTTGTTGCAATGCACAATCTTCTTCTTCATCAGCATCCATGATGATGGTGGTTACAAGTCTGTCAAGAATTTCCATGCACTGGAGGCAAAACTGTGCATATAGAGTAACTGTTGGAAATCTCCAGCACACAAACCTATTTATATTAGAGAGTTACCTTCTTCATCTGAAGCAAATAGGTAAGGAGTTTCTGCACTGTGTTCTTGGGTGTGCTGTTTTGAAGGCACTGTATGGCACAATCTTATGCATTTCTACTTAGAAGTAAGACTCACTAAGTTCAAGGGGCTTACTCCCAAGTAAGGGGGTATAAGACTACAACCAAATACATTTTTAAATTAATTAATTGAAAATGAATGCTGCACATACGGAGTTCTAAAATATGAGCAATATGTGCACTGCAGAAAATTACCAGAGTCGCAAATACTGCTTCCTACTTCTCCAGTAAAATATGTAAATTGCCAACACTATACTGACTTTCTGACAACTCTTTAATAACCTTTTAAATGCAGAGCATATCAGTGGTGCAAATGAACAGGCTCCGGTTGCCATTTCATCATAAATTCTGCTAAAAATGTTATGTATTCATACTTTGATTACAGTACAGAAATGGATTCTATGCTCACTATAGTTTTGGAGCTAACCCCCCCCCCCAAAAAAAATGTTTTTACTCTCCAACATAAGGCACTTTTTATTCTAATCACCTTGATTTTGCAGTATCCTGCTGTTCAGATTTATGTTGTAGATTTGCATGCATTTCAAATAGGCAATATCACCTATTTTCATTTTCTTCTTATTCTCTCCAATTAGTTAGCTAGTTCTAAGTGAGAGAATGGGGAAAATCTGTACATTTCTTTTTTAAAAAATATTTTTTATTAATTTTCCATTTAAACATATATAATCACATCATTATTATCCACTTCTTTGGCTCTTTAGAGCCTGTCAACTTCCTTCCCTCCCACCGCTTGGCTTTCAAAACTAACTTTTATATCACAACATTTTATATATTTCCCAATTCTAATATATCTCATTACAAAATACCTCACAGTTTAAATAAATATAGAAAAGTTAAAAAAAACTCATTACAAATCTTCAGATAACCCTACTAATGCTGTTAATTGCTTACAATGATCTTTCAAATATTGTATATATTTACTTCAGTCTTTTTGGAATACTTGATCGTGCTGGTTTCGGATTTTTCCCGTCAGCTTCGCCAGTTCTGCAAAGTCCATCATTTTCATCTGCCACTCACATCTGTACATTTCAAACACATGAATAGAATATTGGGGTCTGATTATTCATTTGCTGTATCAGGGACAACTCTCCAGAAAATATGTTGTTGATGGCAACAAAAACAAAGTTGGACTTTCAGATACAATGTCATAAAGGAGGTGGAACTCCAGGATTGTGGTTCAAAATCCCATGTTTCTGCTGCACACAGATTTGGTGAGACTGCCCAGAGCAAGGACAAAGCCAGTGCACACATGCCCGGCTACTATTGAGTCTGGGGGTGCAAATATCTGCGGTTGCTCTCAGCTTGAAAAACAACACACACAGGAAAGCCATTGGATAAGGCTAAACAATTTTATTGTGGCAAAATGCAGAGTCTGTCTCTGTTTGCCTAGCTCAGACATTCAGAGCTGTTTAGCATGGCTGCCTCTCTCTAGCATAGCAGGCAATGAAGAGAAAGAACAAAAGAACAACAGTTCCACTTCAGGAACAAAACAGTAGATGAACATCCTGTCTACGTCACATCCACTCTGTGGGAACAAAACACACATACAGTCATATGACAGACAACAATCCTATGACTGCAGATGGGGAATGAATCTCAACACACACACACACACACACACACACACACACACCGTTGTTGTTGTTGTCGTCGTCGTTTAGTCGTGTTCGACTCTTCGTGACCCCATGGACCAGAGCACACCCACTACCAAAAGGATAATTTCACATTGCTTCTGGAACCAACCTTACAACATTTACTTTGAGATGATAATGCCACCAGACATTAAGAGATCAAAGATCATTATTTGATCATCCTTCCAAATTACATGAAGCTGATGTAAAATATTAGGTGGTTGGGAAACAATCATCTGTCTGCCATACAGATGCCCAATCTGTGTTTTCATGTTAATGCATGAGAAATTTGCATTGGGAAACAGGACAAAAGCATTGCTAAATCACCAGAGTTGGCCTTTTTCATATATTTTTTATTGGGAGATAACTTGAACCTGCACTTCAAACACCTTATTGGTCAGTTATTGTTGGCAGCTAGGCTAGTACTAGCAAAGTATTGGAAATTTCTGTAAGGAGTTTCAGTTGCCACAGAGTATAAGAAAGTATGGCATTAGCTTTGGTAGAAAATCTGAGGCCTGAAACCAAAGGGCACCTTTACAACAGATTAGGAGGCCTTTGTTATCTACACAGCTAAAGAAGAACTGCTGGATTTTCCCTCACACTACAAAATTTTCTAGCTAGTGTAATCTTAAACAGTGATTTGCTTATTCATTTGGATGGCTAGAATTGTGTTGTTCGCTGTAATGAGAGCAGGGTGGGGTTTTTTCAATTTACTATTCTTTGAAGATCTGTAACATGTAAAAACAATAACAATATTATTGGTGGGGGGGGGGTTTGTTTTTGTTTTTTAAAGGAAGAGAACAAATGATACATGGATTCTGTGCCAGCACAGAAAAACTTCACAGACACATGAGTAATCATAGTGTTTATGTACAATCATTTATTTGAGTGCTCAAAGTGCTGCACATTCATTATCATTGAGATACTGACAGCAGTTCTGCAATTATGCCAATATTATTGTCCACATGTTGCAATGAATAGATAAGAAGCAGGAGGGTTGACTAGTGCATTAATGGCAGGGATGATATATTTGAATCATGGACTTCACGGTATACAACTTGGTCTCTGAGGCACTAGGCAACATTAGCTTTCCACACTAATGCTAACCCAGAATCCACTTTGCCCCGGCATCCATCTCCTGAGGTGATCACCTCATTCTGCCTTACCGTAGGGCTAGCCCTGTTTACCCTGCCTTCCAGTTTGCTTTCTCAACCATGGGACAAATGCTTATTGTGTGCCCAGCTGCAGTCCCCCCCTCCCAGCGTGCCTAACTGCTGAGTGGTAAAATGAATGGACACAACAACTGTCTGGGATTTAAACAGCCACAACTTCATTGATTTCAGGTGTAGGAAGCTTTGGCATAGGCATTGGGCGTGTATCCCTCTCAGCGCCTCCTGCTGGAAGACTGAAGCATGACAGGGTCTATTCTGGGGTGGATCCATCACAAAATGCAGGTTTGTCCCCCAAATGCTGAGGGAAGCCCTATGGCCCACTAGCCTTACACACTTGGCTCTTTGGACAGAGACTTCTCTCCAGACCCCTCCAAGAGGGTATTCTGTTATCGCCACTGCAGGGAACAAGGGGGTGAGTGAGTCACCACTTCACCACACCCCAATTGGATGAAAGACTACAGGATTCTGCCCAAAGTCTAAACCGCCAAAGTTGTGACTAGTGCTATGGGGAAGGCGAAACCTGCAGAGCAGGGGAAATTCCTTCCCGGCTCCCAATATGGCAACAGTCCAAAGACCATACCAAAGCCCAGCTAGCTGAAAAGAAATGGTTAGAGCATTAATCAACTGATAATGAAGGGAGGGGAAGGGTGGGTGACACCACTGGCTGACTGGGTGCTGTGCAGAGTTGTTGGCCAGGCTAAGTAAATGGCCATGCCCCGCCCCCAGGCCGCCACAGATAGGCTCATTTGAAGGACGGGTTTGGTGGGAACCCATGAGCCTCTGCGGTGGCTTGGGGGGTGGGTGGGAAAGCACCCTAAAATGGCAGGTGAAAGAAGAGGCGACACATCAGGCTGCAACCACCACTCACCAGCAAGACGGTAAGCGGCCATTTTTTAAAAAGCATTTTGAATGGAAATGGTTAAAAACCCCAGGCCTTCCAGCTGCTATTGTCAGATTCCTCTGATCACACATGCCTAGTCTAGTTTTGCTTGCATTAGAACAGTTTGATTGCCGGTGTGCTTTGCTGCTGTTTTAGTTTTAGTTTTAGGACTGGGGTGGTTTTAATGGTTTGTTTTTAGATGTATTAATATTTTATGAGGTTCTTCTGCCTCATACTTATGTGAGCCACCTCAAACAAGATTTGGCAGAAAATATAATTATGAATGAATAAAAGAATAAATATGCTTCCAGGGAGAGCCCAGGGTGCTGAAGAAGTTGTCCGTCTGTTTTATAGTTAGGCTTTCCCTGTGTGAAATAATAATAATTGTTTCAATGTTAATTTCCTCATATATCTTCTTCTACTAACCAAAGGCAATCACTGCATTGATATAAATTCTGTTTGCAGGGCTTTAGTGCTGAAGTCCGTAAGGATGCAACTTATATTTCAGAGCTGTATTCCCTAAAGAGGAGCTCCTTGTGTTTTCTTTTCTTCCATCTGTTGCAGAGCAAGCCCACACTTGCCCTATTCCTTTACAAGGTCAGAATTATGGGGAATTTAGTACCCTGCCCACAACAATGAGGCGATCTGATCCATATTTACTGCTGAGATGTCAGAAGTAATCAGACTGAGAAAAACAAAGATTTGTTTTTCTCAGTGTTCGAAGAAGTGGCATGTGACTTGTCCTTCTTTTTAGAAACAACAACAATAACAAAAACTTCCACAATGCCAGCACCAAAATAAAAATACTGACATTGATACACACTGGAGGTCATAAAAAAGACTTACTGATAATCATGTTTTTGAGGAGATTTTTTGTGATCTTAAAAGACAAAGTGGAAAAACTAATATAACCTACAAAGCAAATAGTAATCTTATATTTTCACTAATTATTTTATTAAATAAAATAATATGGGGTCACGAAGAGTCGGACACGACTAAATGACTAAACAACAACATTTTATTAAAACTGGACTATCAATATTAGTATACAGCTGTACCTCTACTTACGTACCACTCCAGATACGTAAACTTCAGCTTGTGAACGCAGCAAACCTGGAAGTGTATACTTCCGGGTTTCGCCACACGCGCATGCGCTCTGCACACTGCGTGTGTGCGCAGAGCCGGCACCTCTGGGTACAGACTGTTCAGGTTGCAGACGGACCCCCGGAACGAATCACGTTTGTATCCGGAGGGTCCACTGTATTGTGATGGTGGTGGGAAAACATGGCCCTAACCAAGCTCATGGCTAGTTGTGCTAGAATGTTGAAGGAAATAAGCATTTGGATACAGTTCCATATGCACAGGAGTGACCAGCAAGGCAGGGCAGAGGTGGCTGCATTGCTTTCCTGCCTTTCAGTGCTATGTGCTAATGCTGGTTACTGAGAGAAGAGCTGCATTGCTCTGCTCTGCTCCCAATGCCATATATCACAGCCACTTACTGAGAGGGGCAATGCAGTGGTGCGCTTTGCATCATGTTTCAGTGGGAGGGCTTAGAAACATTCCCACGAAATAAGGCTGCTTTGAAGAGAAAATTATACTGTGGGAAATCCTGGCCACTTCTAGCTTATCCCTGAATCCTGATGCCACAGAGGAACTTCCTCAAGTCTCTTGGATGTTGTAGGGTAAACAGTGATTTATTTATTGTATTTATAACTTGCCCTTTACCAAAAGGTTCCACACAGAACATTAAAACTGTTTTTCACAGGCCAGAACACAGACAACAGGGATGGGCAATGTGTGGCCCTCCAAATGGTGTTGGACTCCAACTTCCACCAGGCCCAGTTAGCATGGCCTGTAGTGAGGGGTGATGGGAGTTGTAGTCCAGCAACATTTGGAGGGCAACACATTTAGCATCACTGATATACAGCATTAAGAACATACATAAAGCATCAATAAAAATCCAGGTGGCAGCATCAAGAATTTCTACCAATCAGCATTAAACTTCACCCCTCTCAAAATCCCAAGCAAAGAAGCATGCCTTCTTTTTGTTGTCCAGTACAGAGCCTGGATCACATTCCTTTGATTTGGGGTGGCATGTATAGTTCCATTTTGATGTTAGCATGCCTTCTGTAAAAACATTTCTAGGTTTTGTGGAAATGTGACTCCAATGCTTCATTATCCGATAGCAGGAAAGAAGCATTGTCCTAACAATGCAAATTTCGACCTCAAGGTGACGTGAGCTTCCCACAGCTTTTGCAAGCTAGCAGGAGCTTGACCCTCACAGATGAACTTGGGCGCAGAACTGTTTTGATGTGCACTATGTGTTAATCAGGAGACAGGGTTTGGCCCTCATGTTTGAGAAAGAAAACATTAGCTCTTCGCTCCCCCCTTTTGATTTACTGCTCGGTTTCGATCACACTGCTATATGAAAGTTTAAGTCTTTTGCCCTTTCATAGAAAATCTTTACCAGGAATATAGAGGAAGACCATTTTCTGCACAAAGAAGCATCTATTTATAGATCTAGGCATGGGCACCCAAACATCTGCTCCATCCATCACCCCAGTAAAACCAGAACAATTAAAGGTCTATAAATTAATGAACATTTGAAAAATGACAAGTGATATCGCAGCATCTAGTTGTGCTTGAAGCAGAACTCTAAGGCATCAGCTGGATTTTCAAGGTCTTCATTTATGCTTCATTTACAAAATGAACAATGTTAGGCCTCAAAAGTGACTGAAAGGCTGTGTCCACAGTATGGCTTTCATATGTATGTAGGTCACTGTTTCTGTCTTACTTTTTATGTTCCTTCATCTGTACATGAGCACTTTCAATTTTATGCCTGCAGAATCATTGTTCCCCAGCCACATTAGGGGGTGCTGCTTGGAGAGGATGTGCATTGTTGACCCTCCCCTTAATTAGTTCTTACCTATAGGGTATATAAACGCCCTATCAGGAGAAGGTAGTCTACATTAGCTACCGGTAGCACCAAACTAATTTTAAAATAATCTGATTAACATTCTAGAAAATTCTGAAAAGGAGACAGGAATCTATCCCTAGGTGAGCGTTATAAACAACAGTACAGAATATAGTGCACAAAGTCTTCAATCTGGCCTGACCTGCACACACAGTGGTGGTCACTTGCTGGCCTGTTTTTTTAAAAAAATGGTGATATATTATACAAATGTAGTTTGAAATCTAATCTAGGTAAAAATATATCTAACAAAAACACAAACCTTAAATCTCATGGATAAGCCAGCTTTTAAAGATCAAATTTAACTTTACATTAAAATCAATTGATTTAATTTTTATATTAAAGCAGTACTACTGTGCAAAGATTTTTTTTAGAGCCCCCCAGTACTATTGACATTTATTGTTGTGAAAACTCCCCTTTAACTGATCAGCAAAGAAATTACATACAAAGGCATATTGTTTTATATACCAACAGTTACTGTTCCTGTAAATAAAAACTACCTGAGGGTTAGACCCTCACAGGGCCGTCCCTACGTATAGGCTGGGTGGCGCAGGGCACCATGGCGCCGGCCTGCCAGGAGGGCGCCGCGAGCTGCGCCCGCCCGCTGGCCGACCGGTCCGCCGGTCCGCTGCGCACTGCGCCCACCCGCCCACCGTGCTGGGAAACGGGGCAGGAGGGCGCCGGAGAGATCCGGTGCACCATGGCGCGAGGGGCGCTTAAGACCCTCAGACCTCCAAGTGTAAAAAAAAGGGGAGGGCTTTCTTCAGAGTATCTTCAAAATGCTTGTACCTATTCATTATGAACCAAACATACAGTATATATATATTTCTGGAGGCTAAATATATGTCTTAAATAGGAATTTTATTAGTGATAGCTACTGCTTAGTCATCTATTTCCCATAAGTAGCAACCATGTTGGTTAGATAACAAAGATGAATAATAATATAAAAAGAGTATTCTCATGTTGTTGGCCAAAAGTAAGACATCTGCATTTCTTCCCCACAGAGTTCTTTAGGACTTAACTTTTTATTGCTTTTATTTCATGGAGTCTCTTGCAATTTTATGCCTGTAATCCTTGCACCTGGGTTGGCATCTGTGCAGACTAAATTGTAGTTGCAGAAAGTTCATTATTCTTCAGCTTCCTTTGCTCCCAGTGTCACAGGTGGTTTGAGAACTGAGTTTCATCCTGAAGACATTGATGAAAAGAGATTAACCATTTTTATTAAATAGATGCCTTCTTTTAAAACTAACCAAAGATGGATTTAACTAGATGGATCCACACAGCATGACTTTCTCAAGACTGGTACTGTTCACAGGGCTTCCCAGGAAGTGCCTCTTACCCCCAACCTTTTCCTCATCCAGCAATCAATCAGTTCAGGTTTTACACATTGTCTCTCATTCACAAAGATTCTTCTTCATCTAGCACAGGACTAGACAGTGCTCTGGACACCCCTTGAGGTTCCTCCTGCTATAACAGCAGAGTCAAGATCCTGGTGGATGAAAATGATTTTATCCTCAAAGTGCTTTGCAAGCAAGTCTCAGCAAGCTACAATTCTGCAACCAAAGGCCAGACTGCACTACCTGGAAAGCTCTGCTGGATGGCACATTAAGGATGTAATAGAAACAGCAAAGTACACATTCTTTTCTCTCTATCTTTTTTAAATATTTTTTATTAATTTTCCAATAAAAACAGCCAATCAACATATAATCATAAGCCAATTAAAAACAACAAACTAAAACAAAAAAGACCAAATCGTAATCCCAATTATTAATTATTAATTTTGTTTTGGACTTCCCAAAGTCTGGACCTTTGAAGAATCTTCCATATCTCGTTCCTGCCTCCTTCTTGTTGTTCTCCTATTTTCCACATTGTGATTTTATAAGTATGCATTCTTCACTAGCTTCGCTGTCCCGAGGTAGTTCTCACCAGTGTGAGTTTTCCTGTGTTCCTGCCATCTCCCACCATGTTTCCTTGCCCTAAGCTCAGGGAGCCAAGTGGGCTCCATGAAACATGAGAGGGTGCTCAACGGCACTTGTGTGACCAGCCCAAGCCATTTGGATGTTCTAGAGTTTGGCCATGGCTTTGGCAGAAATGCCAGTCTTATCAGCTGGAAAATCCACCAGAGCCATCTGGAAATCCATTGGATCCATCGGCCTCTGAGGGAGGACCATTGTCACAGGTCCCCCACCTCTGCAGAGGGGGAAAGGTGCTGAAAGCCTAAATAAGCCTTCCTCAACCTCGGCCCTCCAGGTGTTTTGAGACTACAATTCCCATCATCCCTGACCACTGATCCTGCTAGCTAGGGATCATGGGAGTTGTAGGCCAAAAACATCTGGAGGACCGAGGTTGAGGAAGCCTGGCCTAAATCTCAGCATGAAGTGAGCAGAGAATGACAAGGCACTGGTGTCAATATCCCCCACTTTCAGATCACCCTATTCCAGCTCAGTTGAGAAAACAAGTGTGGCCTGCCACATGCGTTGGGCCAATGACATCCTGGGATGGCCCCATGGTTCTCATGGCAGCCATGGAGTCCTGAACCACCCCAGAGCCTGTGGTTTCTCAACACCGCCTCCGAGACCAGCTCTGTCAGCTCAGGCAGGGAGATTTCTGGGCAGCGAGGCAGTTGGAAAACCAGCATAATCCCTAATCTGCCCCGATTTCCCAAGGCCAGGAACACACACTCTAGATTCCCCCCTGACTGGGCAGAGAGCGAATCTCTGTAGACCACAGCAACTCCCCCTCTGCGACCCTCAACCCTGGCCTGATGCTGCACCAAGTACCCAAGTGGGCATAGCTGGGTGAGACCAACTCCACCTTGCTCACCCACCCAGTGATGAAAGGAGATAGCAGATTTTGCTAACACACATAGTTGGAAGCCTTGCCTCTGATATGAAAAGAGCACCATTTTGAAAGTGTGCTATCAAAGAAGCACTATTCCCAGGTGAAATCTTAGCTGGTTTCTTTGAACGAGAAGACTGAATCACATCAGCTGACTGTTTGAGTAGAGTCTCAGAGCATGATAATTACGACACTTGTATAATGCTTTCAAGTATTCAAAGTACTTCATATGTAGAATCCAGACAGCTAATTCAATATTACTATCCTACCTTTTGCAGATGGTAGGCTGAAAGAGAGTGGCTTGCTTAAGATAAGCCAGTAAGTTTTGTGCAGGGAGGGACTTTCTGGTTTATACAGCAGTCTTTTTAGCTACTGTGCAAACTGTGAGCTGGAAATGGGATGAATGGATCTCTGCACTGTGTCATTTTTTTCTGTCTATTACTGACATCATGACTTCTGTGTGTCACACAGAGCACCAAAAATCAAGAGCAGTACAACTGCCCAATATCCTCCAGTTGTGGGGAAAAATAGACTCCTGAGCTAGAGCCACAGCAGAGGAAGTGGAGGAGACTAGAAGTGGCTACTGCTGAGAAACTGTGTAGAGGAATAGATTCAGGTACGGTAGGGTAGAGGAATGTGTAGAGGAATGTTAGCATTAACCACTCCTGAAACTTCAGATCATTTTGGTCAATGTGAGGACCTAGCAAACTACCTAGCAATCCACTGTGTTTGGATTAGGTGATCTGAACGAGCAGGAGGAGAAAACAATGTTAGGCCCTTATGTTCTTCTGAGCAACACATCCACTTCTACAATCCCTGACATCGACCTTAGATCACTCAGTGATTTTACCCAGGGATGCTCTTCAAGTATTATATCATGGAATCTAGACTATACTTGAAAGCACTTATTCCATTATATGATTAACAGATACCCTGGGCAAGAGTGTGATAAATGCAAGTGGGGGAATAACTATATGGGAAGGATAGGATGGGGAATATATTCCATAGGAAGAACTGCTTTGAGGAAAAACAGCAGCTTCAGTTAGCACTGTATTGAGTACATTATAAATACAGAGATAAAGAAACTGTACTTCTGAATTCATCATTGTTGTAGAAGGAGAAATACAAAAGGGCTGTGCCTTTTTTTGCAAGCGCATTAAGGCTGACTAGAGTTTGTAGCATCTGACAGTACTGAAGCTCTAGTCTAAACAAATCTTTTCATATCAATAACTAATTACATCCCAGTTCCAGCTCACTAACACAGACTGATAGTTCCATTATAGTGTTTAATTAGACCAGTTTTTTAATTTATCAGAAAGAAATGGTCTAAATGGCAAAGGAACAGATGCTTTTGGGCCACATGGGAGAAGGCCAGTTGTGAGATATAGAATGGCTTTCATTACCATGCGGGATTTCTTTCTGAGGATATCAAGGGAGCCTGCAGTTTGTCTACTGACAAACCGCCTGCAATGCAGGAATCTCAACTAGATCAGACATGGCAGATGGCCATCCAACCTCTGCTTAAAAATCTCCAAGGAAGGAGGTCCACCACCTCTCGAGGGAGTCTGTTCCATCATCAAACATCTCGTATTGTCAGAAAGTTCTTCCTGAATCTTTATTGTAACTAGAATCCATTGGTTGGGGTCCCAGCTTCTGGAGCAAGAAAAAAACAAGTCCCACTGAATCAAGTGACACTTTTGTCTGAGCAAATATACATAGACTGAACAGGTCCCAAGAAGGGTATGGAGCATTCTGTCATTATGGGTCATTGGTTATACATTGTGTTCATGTTGGGCGTTCCAGCAATAATTCAGCAATTCTGTTCAACGCATCAGCATATGCTTGGATTATGTGTTGAGTTTACACTCCAGCAGTCAGGATGTATCTTTTGCATTATATTCCATCAACCTTTAGAGTTCACCTTTTCATTTGCTTAAACTTTTTACATACTTCAATCTGTGTGTGTCCATGTCCATGTTCTATTCTGCTTCATTGCAGTTCACACTGTTGTTGTTTTCTAATGTTTAATCACTGCTGTGTCTGCCATCCTGAGCTCCTCCAGAAAGCAGGGCAGGATATAAATCAAGTGCAATAATGAGAATAATAATCCATAGTCTCTGCAGTGCACCAGAGTTTTGTATGTTGTTTAGAGAAAAGAACTTCAATACAAATTCTATGGGCGGGATTCACCTGGCATGCCTCTTCAGCTCCCCAACCCCCCCCACCCCATGATCCCTGGTGGGGTTGGGATAACCCCAAAAACAGCATGCAGGGGGAGGGATAGTTTGATCTGGCAAGCTGCAATGCTCACACAGACAGAACTTTTGCAATAGTGCAACACTGAATTTCACCCAAAGTATTTCTACAGAGTTGTGGTATATACTCCCTCTTTATGATGCTAGCTCATTTAGGGGCTACCTTGGGATATCTGCAAGGACTGGCTGGGTCCAGGTGTCAATTTTCTAGTTCAGACTCTCAGTATAAGCCATTTAGGGAGGAGGAAAGCAGGTTCTGGTTGCATCTTTTAGCTGAAGCATCACACTTCAGAAGGGAGCCTCGGATGAACTTGGAGCTCCTTTTTTTTTGGAGCTACTACAGGACCCAGCCCACCCATGAAGCCCACCCTCAGGAGGCAGAATCCACAGGGGGAGCAGATCTAGACTCCAAGGAATGCATCGCCAGCTGCTGCCTCCGCTGCCACTCCTTGGAGACCTGATTTTCTGCCTCTTTAGCAGCCCCTCCATGCCTTCTCAACAACAGCCTCTTGGTGAAGAGGAGGCACTGTGGGTCTTCTCCCACTTTTGTTCCCAAAGTAGATCTTTATTTTCCCCTTATTTCTGATGTAGATCTTCACTCACCCCTTCTTCCTTGGTGGGGGGGGGGCATTTATCTGGTAGGGGTGGTTCCCCTCAGGTGCCAAAAAAGTCTTTGGCAGGCCCTGAGCTAATATAAAAGTCTTCTAATACTCAAGGTGTTTCAACAGAGGTACTAATAACTGAAGTGTTGAGAGAAGAGGTGGGTTACTCACAACCCAGGGGCTGGATCTGCACTCCCCAAGAGCCCTGGAATTTCTTGTACTGGGCCTACATCACTGGATATCGGAGTAATGCAGGCTGGCATCATGTGGTACCAGTTTCTGTCTCCGGTACGTGAAGACTAAGGATAGAATTATAATTTCTTTTTCTATCATGCTCTATTAACTGAGACACTGGCTCTTGACAGTGACAAAACAAGTTGGTTTGCGTAGCATTTCTAGCCTATAAATATAATCACTAGGGAGCACAGGCAGAGTGATTTAAATTAAAGGTGGGCCTTGGATTCAAGTATTCTGCCTGAAGAGCTCCTTGAGCTTTTTAGCATTTAAAACATCACCATCCAAAACTAGACACTGAGCCATGAGACCTTCTCTGATTTGTTCTGAGACAGCTCTATTCTTCTTATCTTTCAAACTAGAAAGATCTAACAATCCACATCTTTTTAAATTCCCAGAATCTCATGTCTGCAGAGAGGGAACGACCACTGGTGTCAAGAGAGCATGGAAGAAATTGTGGCCCTTTACTGATAGGTTAGTTTCTTGTGAGGTGAAAAAACTTGCACATAAAAAAACAAAAAAACTAAGAGCAATGAAATACTCAAACATAAACTAGACTGTTCCGAATAACCTAAAATCCCATGGCATAATTCTTGGGTTTCAATAATGCCCCCGTGACTCTGGGAATGAAAAGAAAGTAGCCCTCCTGGCTCTGTGCAGTGCTCCACATCACAAAACAAAATGCCATATATCCAGGATGGACTTTTGCAGCTATACAGCAGCACCCCCCAGAAGCAAATAGGAAACTGCAGGGGGCACAGATCTCTGCTTAAAGAGTTTGGCAAATAAATAAATAAATAAAATCCTGGGAGTCCTTCTGTTTATGCTACAATCAAGATCAGCCGTTCACACAACGCTGGTGGCTCTTGCCTTTAGTCACTTCTTAATCCACATCCCTTTGTGGCAGTTGAGGGCAATCTGCTCTCCTGGCATGAAATGTAGAACAAATGCCCTGAGCCTTGACCATCTGTGGCTGTTTGCTCATCAGTCAAGTTAAGGGTTGCCAGATGCCTTTTTATTTTGTTTAAAGCCCCCCTCCATTATTCCAAAGTTGGAGATCTGTAACAGATGCCCCTTAATCTGAAACTTCAGCTTTTTGACCCAGTATTGTGTAGTCAGGAAACCGTTGCTTGTTTGTTTGTTTGAACTTCTACCAACTCCATTCTTATGTACATGTGTTTTTTTAAGTTAGTTTTTCTTAACAATAACATCAGTAAATGAAATAACGTTCTTAACTTTTATTAAAAGCTTAGCTGCCTTTACCAACACTGAGCTCCACTCTGCCACAAACATTATGTCTACATCACAATTGCTCTTCTGTTCGCTCGATACAGCAGGGGATGTTAGAGGGATGCAGAGTGGTACAAGGTGTATGGGGAGAAGAGACTGTTCTAAGGTCCATAGAGGCTACAGAGAGAGAGACTTGTGAAGTAGAGAAAATGTAGCCCATCAAAGTTTATGGCATAATAAATATGTTTGTCTTGAAGCTGCCACAACGCTCCTTCTTGTTTTTTTGTTGCAAGTGTCTAACTCTGAAAGAATGTAAAAATGACCCTTGGGGTAATTGGAATTGAATATTCCAAGTCTACATTTTTGTCCGCAAAAACTAGAACTTTATGTTCGCCTACTTATCTGCCCACTTGCAAACTGGCTACCCAGACTCCATGGTGACCCACTGTTCATGAATGGCTCCTTGTAGCCTGCAAGTGGATAATCATTACATATTCATTGTCCCTTAGGGCTGCATTCCCACTTCTGCTTAGAGCTGATCCATTGGAACCAATGGCTCTTCACCAGATTCATTAACTCCAATGGGACTATATGGAGTATGAGTAATTTTGGATAGAGCCAGGGCTTTTTTTCAGCCAGAACTCATTGGAACTAGTTCTGACACCTCTCAGTGCCATTATAAGAGAACAAGGGAAGTGTTCATGGTGAGCTCCAGCACCTCTTTTTCTAGAAAAATAGCACTGGATACATCTCATAAGATGCTATCCCATTTCCATTTCCCTGAGAGTAAGGTCCATTGGGACTTACTTCTGAGCAGATATGTATAGGCTTGCACTGTGGAATTCCAGGATGGTGAACACAGTACAAAGAACAGAAACCTTCATTGGGGGAAGCATAAAACTTTCCTTGCCATCTTGAGCATCACAAAGGTCTACCGCAGCACTGAAAACAAACAATGGCTGTAAGCCAAGGCTGTTATGAGACACTAACCTTTGCCTCCTGCTGGAAGCAGCAGCTGAGAAGACCATCTTTTTACTACAGAGGTATTTTCATATGCTGTTCACAGACTGAAAAGGCACCGAGCTGGTTCTAGAGATAGTAGTGATGGGTAAACAGAGAAGTTGAGAATTGTCAACTCTTTTCTGAGTTAATTTGCAGTGCAGTCCTTTAAAGCCCATTTGCCATGGTGAGCATCTTATAAGATTAGGCTGATGGGTATTACTTAGTACAGCAATTCACGAAGACATTCACCAGACCAAAATGTTGCTGCATGTCTGCTCTTCCCGTTATGCAAACTGACTCTTACCTGTGTCCTGATACAGGGAAATGGTCCAATTCTTATCTCCTTTAAAAAAAAAAGTCCTTTCTGCCACCTTCAGCCTTGTAACTTGTCATTAGTTAAGACACAATCCAGGCAAAGTGTGGTTGATTTAACTAGGAGATTTAGAAACATGCTTCCATTTCCCCCATTAAAACAGAAGTGTTTAATTTCAACTGGATCATATCCAGGCAACAACATTCTATGCATGTTTACTCAGATATAATCCCACCTATTAAGTGTGCACAGCATGATGGTAAATGTTGGGAATGGTAGGGACTTGTTTTTTTTCCAAAAATTCTGTGAATTGTATGTTTATTATTTTGGGCACTTCACGAATGAAATGAGTACAGTGGTGCCTTGCTAGACGAATTTAATTCGTTCCACAGGTCTTTTCTTATAACGAAAAATTCGTCTAGTGAATCCCATAGGAATGCATTGAATTTTTTTTTTGCCCATAGGAACGCATTAATTGAATTTCAATGCATTCCAATGGGAAACCGCGATTCACTAGACGAATTTTTCGTAAAACGCATTCGTCTAGCGAGGCAACCTCTGCTAGAAAAAACCTTTTGTTAAGCAGAAATTTCGTTAAGCAGGGCATTCGTTAAGCGAGGCACCACTGTATTAGTATTGACAATGACAATTCAGGTGGGTGCCAGTTTTTTGTATTCTGGAAGAGCAAGTAGCTAACAGGTTCTTCTAAACAAATTTTAAATGTTATTTTAAAAAATAACACTTCCTTTTCACCACTTTCTTCTCTACAAAAGTCACTTTCTGACTGCCCTCCTTCTGCAGATGGAATTCAGTCATATACCAGAAAATTCAGGTTGCACAATTGTAGTTGATTTGCCCTCTTGCTCTATAAACCTGCTCCCTTCCTCCCAAAAAACCCTCCCTACAATCAAACCAGGATGAATGCTCAATATGCAGGTGTTTGAAAGCCACCTAAGTTTAGGGTGCCTCCAGATTGTTGGTATTTTGTGGGAGGGATTTAAGCACATAGCAGAAATGTAGATTTGCACATCTAAAGTGGATTAAAGCACTCTGTCACACTAGTGCAAAAAAAGAAAGAAATCCACCTCAGAGCTTTGAAAGTGATGGAGAATTGCACTGAAAAGTGCACTGAAAATCATCTGTACTGTACAGATGATTAACAGGAAGATGTTAATCCTGCAAGCACATCAGGATGAATGCAGCATGAATGCTCACTGTTATGTATCAACCCTGTAAACAGATCAGAATGGATGCTTAGTAAAGATCAGGCATATTCTAACCACCTCGTAAGCTTTGCATGTTCAGACCCAGAGACCTCCCCACACATTTGACTCAAATTTTAGTTTTGTTTTTTGGCAGAATTTAGGCCACAACTTTATTGATTACAAAAAGTGAGTGGTTGCATAGGCTCTGGTTCGATTAGCTCCCTGCACCCTTGCAGGTAGCGCTGACCCAGAGCTTTATCATAGGTGAAAACCTGAGGTAGGTAGAAAGCCCCGGAACAGACTATGTCCACTCCCCCAGATGCTCCCCTGGACTCAGGCACGGGCACAATCCCCTCTCGGGGGTTGACCAAACCAAGTTGAGTCTCTGGATACCTTTAATGGAATACCCTTCACATAGGGATGGCGAGACCGTTCTCCCATCCCTATCACCTGAACCAGTGCCTATCCACAACCTTACAAGCTGTGACAATTTGCAGCAGGTGAAACCCAACTGGCAAGAGGCAATCAGCCAAGTGGGGAAAATTCCTGCCGTGCCCCTGTCCCAACGACAGGCGACACATGACAGCCTAGCAAGGTCAATCGCAAAAATACCCTAAATATAGGGAGAGGTGGGTGGGTGTTCCGATGCACAAGCCAAAAGAGGAAGCTCTGGGTCACGTGCATAGGTATATATAGGTCCCTCAGTCCATTTAGACTGCACCCCATTGGCCAGATTAAACCCAGCAACGAGGGACCTACCAACAGCGGCATAGTTAGCCGCCTGGCTGCCCAGGGCGGCAAATCCGAAGGCACCCCACTGGGGGGTGGGATGTCCGTCGCACACATGCATCACACGTCACGTCACGGGGCATGCATCATGATGCATGACGCACGCATCACGACGCATGCATCATGACACATGCGTCATGACACGCGGTGATGCGTGCACATGAGGCATGCACCATGGCGGTGCCGCAACCCCCCCAAGCATGCCGCGGAATGAGGCAGTCAGGGCTTCTCCTCCACGGCGGTGGCCGTGTCACGCTGCAGCGCCATCGGCCATCGGAGGTGGTCAGCCCCGTCCAGCCTGCTGCCCCCCGTCCAGCCTGCTGCCTGGGGCGGCGCCCCCCGCCCTCCTATTTCTATGCCACTGCCTACCAATTGGGTGTTGTGGCTGTCCAATAGACCCACCCACAACCAGGAGGTCAGTCTCCCGGTCTCACCGGAACACCTGCCCTCTTTAAGGGAGGACACGCTTTGTGCAAGCAAATCAGGATGAATACTTCCATAGGAACAAAGGAAGCTGCCTTACACTGAGTCAGACCATCGGCCCATGTAAGCCAGTAATGCCTATGCTGGCCGGCAGCAGCTCTCTGAAGTTTCAGATATGGGACATTCCCAGCCTTACCTACAGATGCTGGGGACCTGAGATCTTCTATATGCAAAGCAGCTGCTCTACCATTGAACATTATGGCCCTTCCCGAGCTTCCGCCAAAGCTCTATTTTACTAGCAGTGAAGGGACACTTCCAGGAAACCGGCTGAGATTCTACCCTTTTCCAAGCTGCCCTGCTTTTCTTATCATGCAAACCTGTCGTGGCACCGTATTTTACTTGATATGTGAAAGCAGCCATACTGCCTACCTGTAACAATTGCCTGAGAGGCGCGCCAAGCAAAATAAGCCGGGCTCTCTGCATAATTTGGGGTGCTGCTCCTGTACCTTAATGGCAATTGATCTCCCAGAAAACAATGCAATCTATTTAATCTCCAGAGTATCAAGCAGGTAGATTGGAGTTTAGTGAATTACACCCAAGGGCTGTCTCTAACCTTCAGTGGTGGTTCTATATTATTTCACTTTTTGACAGTTTAATACAGTTCCTGATCGTTAATATGATTTTAATATCTGACAGTGCAAAAGGGTAATAATGTTGTGGAGCTGGGAAAGTAGAAAAGAATAAAATAGCCATCACAGTTGGTGATTCACGGCTGGGTATGTCATCCCTGAAAAATATGTTTTATTGCCCTGGTGTGGCTCTGCAGCTCAGGGAAGGCATCACTCATTCCAGCACGCAGACCTGTAAAAAAGAATGTTAATTCCCCCCACATTGTGCTCGACTTCCACCTGTGATTAACAGGCTCCACTCACCACAGTGTGCATTTGCAAATGTCCCCTCTGTGCCTACAAATCTTCTCCCGTGGTGGTAAGGGAGCAGAGATGAGGTGAGAGAGAGCATTGCATGCCAGGAGTGCAACATGGCCTGCCTGTAGGTTTTATGCTATGCACTATTTTAGATCTAAGTAGTTGTGTTGGTTGATGTCCAGGGGGCTTACGGTCTACAATAACAGACGTACAAAAATAAAAAAAAAGGAATAGGGGAGAGGTGGCAGATTGATAGTGAGCAGTTTCTATCAGTAATTGCCTTAGCGGAGGGAGAGGACAAAACCAGGCCCTTCTTTGCCATTCCTACTTCAGCTACTCACTAACAGTTGTCACCAGTGGACAAACGTTAGGCCTAAATTGTCTAACAGATCAAGTTATCTTAATCCTTAATTTCTATTGATCTAAGTGTAACAGCTTTATGCATTTTATTCTACATTATTGCTAGAAGCAAAGACGGGGAGTGATGAAAGATAATCATGACATTGGTGGAATAGGTAATACAGTAGATAAAGCAATATGTGAGCCTTGCATGACTCTTAGGATATGGTTTTGTGCTATATTCAGCCTCCAAAGTATTGCTTGTGAAAACAGGGCTAACATTAGAAGTCACCAACATTCTAGCCCTCATAGATATGGAGATGAGCATGATAGCAGTATGTGCCACTGGTTCAAAGGATACAGAGCAAGCAAAAGAAAATCAGAAATTCTAAGCCATGGGTGCGATTATTCTAGAGTTTTGACTCAAAGCTACTCATATCTCACATGAATGTTTTCGGAAACATCATCACATGCTCCTTGTTAAACACTCATGGCCAGTATGACAATCACATGAATGACATATTTATCTCAGACTTCCACATGACAGTCTTTTTCAAATAATTAGCTGCCTAATGCCTCACACTCTTAACACTCTTAACACCTGGCTGCCTGTCCTCTCTTTGACCGCCATTGCTGCTGTATTCTCTTCAGACCATATTCAACACCACAGAAGAAAGCAGAGGAGATTGGAAAGGGCAATTCTGAAGCCATGGGGAAGAGGCATTGAGCCCTTTTGTTGCAGAAAGCCGTGAGCCATACAGGGATACAGAACGAGAGACCCATGGACCACATAAGAGAAAGTGAGCTGTGGTTTGGAGCCTACAAAAGTTTTTTATTTTCCCCAAGCCACATATCTGGGACAAGGAACTTTTTCAGCCCATGGGTCAACCCCCCCCCCCAGCAACTTTACAGGACCAGGCGTGATAGTGGATGGGACAGGATGCAAAAATGGAGAGAGCAATGGATGTGACTCTTAGCTTTGTACAACAGGTTACACTGCAGCCAGGCAAACATCTAATGTTTTTCTGTGCGCGCACACACATAACCACATCTTCTTCCTCCATCCAGACAAACAAGAGGCATGATCACATTTCAAGTACACATCCTAGCCACCCAAAAGCACTCATGGGGCATTATTACGATGCATTTCTTTGTGTATAACACACTGTATCCAATGAGACGCACTCCCTAGTGTTAGGGTTGCCATATTTCAAAAAGGGAAATTCCTGAGACCCGCAACGTTGTTAGGAAACCACCCAGATTTTTGCCCTACATCCAGATTTTTGATGATGCTTTGCCGATTCGGCAAAATTCCCCACTAACGCCATTGTTACTCTCAAAAACCAGGACGTGTCAGGAATTTTCCTGACGCATGGCAAGCCTACCTAGTGTGCTTAGAATTGCAGTTTTGGAGACTTTGCCTTTACATCCAACTGAATTTTCTGCATTACAGTTGGTTTGAACAAAAACCATTTGAATCTCACACGGGCATTGTAGTTGGGTTTTTTTTGTGTGTGTGTGCTGTCAGCATGCATAGCGCAACACAAACCAAAAGGCTGGATCTTGCAAACTAAATTTAGACTGGATGAGAGGGAAGAAGAATTGAGGGAGTTTGAGGCAAGGGTACCAAGGGATGACTGTGAGCTAATGAAATGCTAGGAGAGGTTGCAGGGTTACTGCTGCTAATTCTGATTTGTTTGTGTTCTGATTCCTTCACCGTCAAACAGTGCTTCGCTGTTTGGAGGTAATAAATTAGATCATCGTTACTTGCAAAGGGATTATGAAGATAATAATTAACAAATGAGGCAGCTAAAAGATTTATTGGTCTGGCCTGATCCAGGATGAGTTTCCTCTTGGACAGAGCATCATCCTGCTCTCATTTGCCAGTAATTAGCCTCGCCTTTATTGCATTGTAAATACTGCTTTAATTACTGTACCACTCAACTCAAGAGATGGGACTTGATAGCTAGAGCTTAATGGGTTTCAAGAGCCGCAACTCCCTCCCCCTTGAACTCTGAACAACAGATGCATGAGAAGAATAAAAACTAGCCAAGAATACAGACATGTTTTAAGTCCTCATTAGTGGGATTTCCCATGTGAGTTCCCTTTATGCCTCTTTCAGCCAAAAGCCATAATGAGTTATTAACATCATGATACCCATATTCTTTTTCACAGCACATAGGGAAACCAGCATTCAGATGGGTGCAATTCAGATCTTTGTTCGCACTTCATTGTTCGCACTTCAGCATTGGCACCCAACATTCACTTTAAAGAGCAGGAAGTGAGTTAGTAGAATACATAGGCGTACCCAGGGGGCAGGCGGGGGCAGCTGCCCCCAAGAAGCAAAAAATTAACATATTTTACAGACCATAACCAGCACTTTTCCCCTCCCAAAACTGAAGTGGAAAAGGGCAAATGGGAGACGTGCTTAGCTTTAGCAAGAGCCGCTTGGTCTCCGCTTGCTGGGGGGGGGGACACAGCTGTAACAAAAACACATCAAATAAATAAAGCAAAGTGGCTACCGGTAGTTAAGCAGTTAAGACAATGGAGCAGATACCCCCTTTCAGGCAAGATTTGATAGCTCATCACTTCACCCTATTGTTCTTCAGTGGTAGTTGTTAATGAGCATTCAGGGATCACATTAAGAGTTGTATTGGCGATTTAATGAGGATGCAGAGGATTCAATTTGACTGAGGTGGCTCTGCAAGGCTTAAAGGAAGTGAATAAGAAAAGGGGGGCTGTAGCTTTGATAGGCACAGTGATGTTTATAAAAAGCAGTGGTGTTCCAGTCTGCCCCTCCTCCTGCATCTGTATACTGTAAATCAGGGGTGGCCAACTCTCAAGAGACTCTGATCTACTCACAGAGTTAAAAACTGGGAGTGATCTACCCCCTTGGGGGGGGGGTTCAGGTCAAAGCTGTTGAGTTTTTTAAGGAAGGGAAGCCCTGTTTTTTGGGGTTTAGGTCAAGCTTGTTGAGCTTCTTTTAGGAGGGAGGGAGGCCCATTTTTGTTTAGGGTTTCAGGTCATAGTTCAGCTTTTTTTAGGGAGGAGGAAAATTTTGGGTGAGCTTTTTTTAGGGGTGCCAGTGATCTAGTAGTGATCTACCACAGACATCCAGTGATCTACGGGTAGATCACAATCTACCTGTTGGACGTGCCTGCTGTAAATCAAGCAGAGAGAAAGCTGCTTACAAGGCTCCTGTACAGGCGTGCCGGTATCTTCCTCTTGCTGCAGAGTTGTTTTGCTTTGCTTTGCTTTGCTTTGCTGGGGTGCTGGAGAAGGAAGTGGCTTGCGGTGGCCTCCCAAGCATCATCAAATGAGAGATAGAAAATGCATCGCCAAAAAAGAGGACAAAATAATTTGCATAAGCTAATTTAGATGTATATATATACACATTCAGAAATACCTAATATAATTTTGATAGAAATGCAGCGCATTTCTGGATCGTGGGGGAAAATGCAAGCAAATGGCCCCATGTCCCTGCTCAGTCTGCTTCCCAAGGACTAACTGTTGGTGGCAAACGTCAAGCGCCCAGTCTTCCTTCTTAAGTTTAAAATAAATCTTTAAACTGGATTTTTATGGGATTGTCCTTCAAAGGGAAGACTTTCCTTCTCTAAATCATGCCCGTTTTCCACCCTAAAGCAATGGGCCTGTTAGGGTATGAGTGTATTCTTTGCCATGTGTGTAAAAAACAAAAGACCAAAACATTTCCCAGAGAAACAGAAATGAATGGGATGGGAAGCATGCTCAATCAGATTCTTATTTTAAAGTCAATATTCATGTTCTAATTCTTGGTTTTTGAACCAACCAATAATTCAGTTATATCTGAATTTAAGTACAAAGGGAATCTCATGTGTGGGTGTCACAATTAGCTTCTTATATATGCTGCATGTCATTTTCAAAGCTCTGGGTAGGAAACAAGAAGGGGTTTTTGAAGTACAAATGCCACATTTTTGAATTCATGTTAAACAACAAATATCCATGGGTAGTACATGAATGTTTATCCTTGCTTCCTGATGAGGAAGAATGATATTTGATTTTTAAATGTGATCTTCCACTGTTATATATTCTCATTGTTCTAATTTGCATTAAGAAAGAAAATTCTAACTCTGCTAGATTTCCCATATCTCACATTTGTGAAAATGTTTGTTCTCAATCTAGTTTGAACTAGGTATCATATCCAATGTTTGAATGATAATAGGCATATCAATATACAGTAATGAGATTTTCCACTCATCATTAGTGTCTATCATTTTGGAATGGGGAATCCTACCACAGTTCAATATCTGCAGATGTCCATAGAGCATTTCACAACCAGTACCGTATTGGCCCGAATATAAGCCGCACCCAAATATAAGCCGCATCTTTAAAATTCAAGGGAAAAAAAAGAAAAATAGACAATACCCAAATATAAGCTGCTCCCTTAAAATTCCTCAGGTACTCACACCAGTTCCATTTTACCATATGTCTGTTTCAGCAGCAATATCGTAAAAGCCTACAGTGGTACCTCTACTTATGAATTTAATGCGTTCCGAACGCACATTCGTAAGTCGAAAAAATTCGTAAGTCGAAGCAACCCTATCTAAAAATTCGTAAGTAGAAAAAATCCTATCTAAACTGCATCCAAGATGGCGGATGGAGCTCCGTTCGTAAGTAGAAACATTCGTAAGTAGAGTTATTTGTAAGTAGAGGTGCCACTGTATTTTTGTAAGGTTGGGAATTTCAGCCACACTTTAACTTTTCACAGTCAGAATTTGGAAAAAAAAGTGAGGCTTATATTCAGGCCAATATAGTATATTCTTCTGTTGGTCAAAACCAGCAGACAGAGCATTGGAATTGGATCCAGGCTTAAATCTCACTGAGCTGTGCAATGTTCAACTTCAAATCCCGCCGAATTATGCTATAACCAACTGGTCAGGGCAAATCACAGCTTTCATGTTCAGTCTTCCACATAAAACTGCAGTACTAACATACCTAATGTGGTTGATTGCAAAATAATGCACATTAAATAGAGAAACAACAAGTCGCATTCTTGCACAGATGAGCCACGAATGGATGACATGGATCTGACTGTGGGTGAGATTCATGTATCAACAGTTCAAGCATTGCCTTATTAATGAGCGCACAGCGCTAGAAGTGATTCATACATCTGCTGTACCGGATAAATGTGACAACTGAATGTGACAACTGAATTGACCTTGAGACTGTGACTGAGTGCTTCTTTATTGTGGTTAAACAGCCAATGTGCTGTGCTTCCTAGTAGAGGTTCCATTTCTGCAGAGGAATAAACAACCGGTGCTTCTGTAAAACTAGTTCAAGCATTTCACAAGATCTTTGGCAGAAACGAGTTGCATGAAATTCTCTCTATACAATGGCCTTGGGAAGCAGATCTTGGCTGCCACAATATATAACAGGGCAGACAGCTTTGTGCTTCTGGGAGAGGCTTGGGCCACACATTCTTTAAATTACCCCCATTATCCGATCTCTCTTCCATCAGCTGCACTGACTCTTCCAGCAACAGAAGGTTGGAGGTGGATAAAAAATGTGCCCGCACAGCTAGAAGTGCTTTGATACAATTGTAATGTAGGCATAAAATCAAGGAACATATGCAGAGGCATCTGCTCACAGTTGTGAAGACATATAAAAATATGGAGCTGCTGAGAAACTTTGATGGATTTTATGACAGAGAAACTACATCTTTTTATAGTGTAGTATACGAACACACAAAAAGTGATGCTTGCCCCTTTAGTTATTCATTGCTCATTTACAACCGCAATTCCCTCACATGACAAACCGGACAATTTACAGCAGGGTGCCTTTTGAGATTTTAAGTTGTCGGCCACATTAATTCTGTGTGACAAAAAGAATCCAAAATGCACCAGCAAACTCTGTGGGCATTTGGTAGTGGGGGGAAGCCAAATGATGAAGCAGTTATTACACTTTATGGGCCATAGTCAAATGAGGAGATGTTGTGGGTAGAGCCTTATGAAAACCTTGAGAAATTTTGGTTGCCTGAAGTGTGTGTATTTATTTATTTATCAAAGGCATTTTTAACTCCATTCTTCAGCCAAAAAAAGGCTTACATAAGACCTATAAAAACAAGACGGTCCCTGCCCACAGGCTTACAAAGACCAAAAGGAGTGGAGCGTAAAATAGAGACCCCTTCAAAAGAAAAATGAGCTGCTAGACAAATAAACCTCGAGGGCAATATTTGTGCCTAAGTGTTTGTTTTTAACAGGGGTGGGGGAGGGGATAGTTTAAAGGAATATTCCTCCCATGTCAGGGAGCAGACTAGGCTCTAAAATGGCTTTCTTGCACCTTGAAGATACCCCCAAATATATTGTTTTCATCAGCAGAAAGATGGAGAATGAGAAGATGGGATTGACACCAGCTCCCTCCCACACAAGTTGACAGCTTTCCTTCTTAGCGAAAACTGTGAGACTCCTTAAATAAATACTGTCATGACTAGAGGGATAATGAAACATTATAAGGAGTAGATCTCAGACTACACAGGGTTGTCGCCCCCCCCCAAAAAAAAAATGCCCTAGGCCTTCAGAAGGAGTGCAAAGTTTTATTTGTTTAAAACTTTTATTTTTATTTTTTTAAATTTATTTTTCTTTCCGACTTATTTCTCTGTCAACTCTCATACTGAATGGGAGAGGCAGGTACATCAGTTTCACTAATGCATTTTGAGCTTCTCTCTCTACACTCTTCTCTCAAGAGCTGGATATAAAGCATAATATACATGCTTTGGTTTGCTCCATTGTGCACAGTTAAATGTAGGGACACTTGAAACACTTGAGGTCAGAAATACAGCTAATATTAAGTTCCAGAGATTGGAATGAGATGTATGAATGAATGTGGTTATGATGACGACGATGACGACAATGATTTCAAACCCTGCCTTGCACCATAAAGTTCCAAGGTGGATTACAACAATGTAAAATTACAATACTAAAAACAGGTAAAACATTTTACATTCACGACAACAGGGTCGGTATTTATCTGTTGGTCTCTCTGATGTCAAATGTCAGGGCAAAGTGGTATGCCTTCAGCATATGATGGAAGCTATATAATAAAGATGTCAGATGCACCTCTGTTGAGAGGGAATTCCACAACTTTTTGGCTACCACAAAGAATTCCCCCAACCTGGACTGCCACCATCCCTGAATGTCTGAGGACAATGGAATTGTCAAGAGGACCCGATATTTTAGTCCAAAAGGGAGATCTTATTACCCGTCCTTTAGCTCAA
Source organism: Zootoca vivipara (assembly GCF_963506605.1). Lineage (NCBI taxonomy): Eukaryota > Metazoa > Chordata > Lepidosauria > Squamata > Lacertidae > Zootoca > Zootoca vivipara. The sequence goes on along the minus strand of NC_083276.1, from coordinate 52,764,413 downwards.
GAAATGATACCTCATTGTGATTTACATAACACAATTCAAAATTCAAACCTGCTGCCATTACAGGGCATGTGCCAAGACCTCACAATATCCCTCAAAGATAGGTTTGTGCCACAGAAAGGGTATCCTATAACCTTTTGCTTGCTCTTCAGAGCGTGGGGTTCCACTCTGCAGAAATAGCAGGGACATTTCCTAGGCTTCTGCCGAGTAAAACCTCTCTCCCTCCTGCTCCCCAACCCTGCTTGATAATGGAAGGGGAATAACAAAAGATGGTGGGGTGAATTTCCTTCTGTGGCCCCAGGTCTCCAAAATGGAAGAAAACTGGGTGATGATACAGGTCATGTTGTCAAGCTCCTGCTCTATGTGTGTTGGTTTGTCATCCCAAACCAGAGTATTTGGGAGGTGCTGTGATGCCACCTTTTCATTCAATACCTGCAATTGCCTCCCCCATCTCCTCCCTATTGGTGAAGAAACTTATCAAATCACTATATTGAAGATTATTGAGTATTAAAATTAGTGCTAATTGTTCTTAAATGTTCTCAGGAGAGAAGCAATAAATTTACGTATATGAAGAAAAAGAAGTAAAGCTCTGATAAGATCCAACTCCCTCCTTTTTCGTTTGTGGGCATAACTGAAGTGACTAAAGTAACCACTAACCTATGCAGTAGAATTCTGTTGGCACAAGATTATGTCAGCATTCTTAGAATAGAATAAAGGGCTGAACTCATAGGGACCCATTTCAAACCAGATGAACACTATCTCATGAACTTATGAAACAAGTGTTATCTATGGGCTCTACTGAATATTGACTTTTAAGGGTTTGTCTACAGTATTGATTATTATTATGAAAACTGGTATATGTGCAATATTTTTTCCTAGAGTCTAATTGCTATATATATAAAGTGAACTATGCACATTATAGATTTTGGGGAAATTAACCACAATATAAGGATTTAAGGCAAGGTGTAATATTTGATAAGTATAATTACAGCATGAACCTTTCTATAAAGAGGAAAGTATAAATTACAGAAGAAAAGGAGAGAGGAAACACTTGGCTTTATTGCAATAGTTTTTAAGAAATTAAGACACCATATGGAAGCAAGAAGTGCAAAGAACCAAAGAATCAAAACTCAGACAATCTAAGAGGTATTGAATTCATAAAAGTATTGAAAGATGAACTAATAAGTTTCAAAAATGAAATCAATGAAATATTTGGTGCTGGTGAAAGAAAGAAAATGTAGTCAGAGAAAGAGTGAGTCAACGAGTTTGAGAGCACTAGCAATTACAAAGGATTTAAAAATATGTAATGGGCATACTAAAAACAGTTAAAAGGAGCAGATAATTTTGAAGCTGTTGTAAGAAAACCCAAAGATGTAAGTGAAAGAGAATAAGAAATGAGATGAAAATCGAGGGTAATGGAAAGGAGATCATAATGAAAACCCAGATGATGCATTAAGCTAAAAGGTTGGTGATAGCAATCCCTTCCAGCTTGCTCTGCTTGTGGGGTGGGAAGTTGAAAATATATACCCTGTTTCTCATATTTTAAGACATACCCATAAAATAAGCCATAGCAGGATTTTAAGCATTCAAGGAATATAAGCCATACCCCGAAAATAAGACATAGTGATAGGCGCAGCAGCAATGCCGGCCGTGGCAGGAGGAGGAGGAAAAAAATAAGACATCCCTTGAAAATAAGCCATAGTGTGTTTTTTTGAGGAAAAAATAAATATAAGACATGTCTTATAATATGAGAAACATGGTATATATATTTTTGCTATACTGATGGCGGTCCTTAGGTGGCAACTATGGTCATTCTCTCACAAAGAAACTTGCCTAATTAGTTCAATGCTGGGCCCCTCCCTTAGATTTTAACCTTTGTTGAATCCTTGCTTCCACCTTTGGGCTAACAATATCCTTCCTGCAGTTATCACATATAAAAACAATTTTTTATCATTCATGTGAAGTTCTGTAACCACAATACCCAATAGAAGGGCTTCTGGTTTTTTAACAAATGTATATTTCAACATTTTTTTCTTTTCTTTTTTTTTGAAATAATTTTTATTCATTTTCCAATTACAGATTACAAAAACAAAACAAAACACCACAGACAAACACAAACACTCACAACAATTAAACCAATTATTTTCCTCATAACCTTTTCATCTCATCTCTTTTTTGCTCTCACGAGCTAAGACCTCCCTCCCTCCCTTCACACGGCTTTGTTGTTTTAATCCTATCTCGCAGTTCCTTTTACATATTCTGTCTCAGTTCGTAGGATTTATTTTAGTCCTGAAAGTGTCTTTATACTTGTACAGTTTTTCTCCATATAGTCAATAAATTTACTCCATTCTCTCTGGAACTTTGTCTCTCCCTGATTCTGGATCGCACAGGTCAACTTTGCCAGTTCAGCATAGTCCATCATTTTTGTCTGCTACTCCTCAATAGTTGGAACCTCTTGTGTTTTCCATTTTTGGGCTAATAACATTCTCACCGCAGTTGTGGCATACATAAAAAGTCTCTGATCCCCCTTAGCAATCTCATCTCCCATTAATCCCAA